>NW_027526203.1:283716446-283908946 GCF_048455015.1 Haemaphysalis longicornis | reverse complement strand
CAATCGATAAAATCTAATCTAAAGATAGCAGACTGAAGAAAGAAATTACAGATATTTACAACGTCGCGTTCATTTAGCCGGCGGATAAACGTTGTTACCACTTCCAGCCAACACGAAACGCACTAGCAGGCCGCAGTGCCTCTTACGGAAAAGGTGTTGGTCAATTACGAGTTTGTTCTTTTTGAGTTTTGGATATTTGGTTTGACGGGAAAAGAACGGGCAATATACTCCGGGGTAGTCATATTTCTGCGTGCACACGTATCCTTTCAAGATATTAAAAGACCACATCGTCTCTCGCATTACGAAATGATCGCGCGAAAAGAAGCAAGACAAATAACCACCGCGACAGCAGACTAAATGAGAGCCTAATACCGTGAGTGCGGGGTCAAACGCACGGCAAATTAGAGCAGGCGTCCACTTGAGCGGCTTGTGACCGCACCCAGGGCCAGGCTTCGTCATGCGTGTGCCGGGTTTCGTAAAACAAAACGTAAGTAAAAATGTCGCCACAGCCCACTCCACCTCGGGTGCGCTACATTTTCCTCGCGTGTAGCAATTTGCGTTATGAAAACGGTAGCGGCATGGATGCATTAAAACGGCGCATGTAGTACGTCAAGTGCCCGTTCGTTTACCGTCGCCAACACCTACAGCGCGCGGGAAACGAAATATCAGGCCGAATTCATTCTTGGTCTTCGCATCCGGATGCTTGTTAGGCACGTCGATTCGCCACGGTGTGCGACTGAGCCGAGATGCCTGCCACATCTCACGAGGCCGGAAAAATTTCCTGCTGGTAAGTGCCTCGCGGACGCAGTGCATTTCGCAGATGGCGGCGATGCTGCAGCACGCGGTTATGAATAACTTATAAGCCACGGTTCGACCGCAGCAGCAGCAGCAGCAAAGTGCCGTACACAGGCCTGTTGCGACCACGGGCAGCGCCGCCATTTCCCGGCCGCTGTTATCTGGCGGTCGGTCCGTGACGTGCCTTCGGGATCACCGAAGCCCTCGCGGCGACGCGTCGCGCTGCCGCTGCTGCTGCTGCTGCGGCTGCCCGGCGTCCGCCGATACCGCGCGGTCGACCAAACGTCGTAAATAATCGCAACCTTCATAAAATGCAGGCCTACGCAAGCTACTTGCGAGATGAAAAGGGCATCGCAGGGCTGCGTCGCATGTGTATTCATACGCGGCTGCATGCCTGCCCGGGCCGTCCCTCTCCTCATTTTCTCGGGCTTTCATAACGCGCCATCTTCATCTGCCCCCTCCTAACGGGCCGGCCCCGCTCAGACCTGAGAAGAGCGCGCTCTGCCATGCGCGCTTGTAACGAAACACGACGCACCCCACCGCGCATGTTGCGGCTGAGTATCAGTTGTTGCTGTTGAATAACGTTTATTGGAGAGAAAAAAAAATAAAAAGAAAGAAAGGTGGTGGACGCTTTTTGTTTTTTCGGCCAGGTTTGCAATCTGCCCTAAAAACGGAGGGATGAAAGTCAGATGCAGAGAAAAGCGCGACGCTGTCGCCGTATCATTCTCGTCCCAGAAAACGAGACGACAGGTTGCGCAATGCATCTCGCTATTGTTTACCTCGGCCGCCAAAAAACTGGGATTAGCAGACGGCGGAGCGAGCTTTCGGAAGTGGCGCGGGGCGGCGGCCAGCGAGGCAATTTGCCAGCTCCGCGAGAGGTGGCGAGGAGGGAGAGCCGAGGAACGCAGCCGCGTCTCCTGCGAGACGGACCGACGTGCCTTTCCTGGTTGAGCGGCGTGGGACGTGCACATTTTAGTCACCGCTGCCCCTTATCTCCCCCTTCCCATTGGAATTAACGGCCGGTCTTTTTAGCCATGCCCAGGTTCCCATGGGGCGCGCAAGACGCGTAGGCAAAGCAGCCTGCTTGCAGGGCACAGAAAAACTGGAAAGCCATAAAATCCGAGGGCTGGATACAAAACACATACGTGCGCGTTCGTCCGAGAGGGATGATAGCGGAGGAAATTAAAGGAAGGAGCAAGAAATAAAAAGCCCCGATCTAGATATTTCGTCACCTTTATCAATATCCGCACCACGACACGTGAGTCTCCGTTTTACTGTGTTTCTTTCCAGTCGACCCCGCGGTTTTGCAATGGGCTGCTCCGGCTGCGCATACGGGGCGGCCGTTCAGCGCATACTATGCGGCCCGCGGCGCCTCGAACGCTTCGTACGCCATCGAGACAGAGAAATTAGTATCGGTGCCGTCAGCGAGCCAATCCGACAAAAGACCAGAACAGCAGCGGGTGAACGATGGCGAAAACGGATAAGAGGTGCAGAGGCCCTCAAACAGCATATTTAAGTAGCTGTCAAAATTTGGGGGCATTTATTGTTCTCAAGATACTATATTAGCATCTATTTCACCTAGACTACGGCGGTCATTTCTACTTCACACCTATAGTCGGGCCCTTGAAAGGAACTCGCTTCTATATTGGCATTTATTTGCCTCATTCGTTACACTGAGCCTGGATTGACAAATTCACATTCTACGGGCGAACTATAAGGCCGCGGCGTCTCCTAAATACCTATGAAAATCGTTGCGAGCGAAAGAGGAAATGCGGTTAGACGAAACACCTTCAAGGGACAGCGGGGACTCTAAAGCGTTGTTGATTCCGTTAAGGCTTTTTAGATGCGAAGGCATCTCATTCACCCGCCTTGTCCCTGCATCCGGCGTCGGCGTCGTCGTCGTTGGTCGGCGTCCACCCCTCCCCCATTCTCCTCGCCGCGCCAGCTTCGCTCTCCGCCGCTCACCCCCTCTCCTCTCCGATAGCGAACACTCTCTCGCGAGGGGCATTGGATTGGATTCGATTTGCTTGGCTTGGCTTGGCTTGGCTTGGCTTGGATTGGATTGGATTGGATTAAAGTGGGTTGTGTTGCGTCATGGCCGCGGCAGACGCACTGGCGCCGGCGCGTCCCCTCACCGTTATGCGCGGTATAAAACGCGGTGCCTGCGCCGCTCCGCTCCATCGTTCCAGCGCCGTTCCTCCGCTGTCCAACGCTGCAACGTGAACCCCCTATGCGTCGTATCTACACAGGGGTTCCCGCGAGTGGAGGTGGGAGTTTTTTTTTTTTTTTTCTTTTCTTTTTCGTTTATAAGCCGTTGCACTTTCGCATTAATACTGATGGGGCGAAGTCGCGGTTTTACCCCCACACACCCATCGAATGAATGGTACATCGCAACTGAATGGTAAGAACTACGCCAAGCTGTTCGTTCACAGTGAGTTCGACGCCCATGTCAGGCGTCGGAAGTTAAACACAACCTGTTTGTAATCGATAACCAAACAAACTACGCAAAAAGAGTGCCATTTCACACTATTCTTCGTATTACGGGATGTTGTAAAAGTCGCATTGACCAACTGCAGATATTTTCTTTTTTTTTTAACAGACGCACTAAAATGTTATACTATTACCCTTAGACACACTGTTTTATTGTGTGTACAGCACAAAATTAGAGGCCGCATATACCTGAATTACTCCCGCGTCATTTTCCAATCTCTTAATAAAGACTACCCGAATGAATAAAAGATCAATAGTTTTTTTGTTGTTTATTATGTCTATCAGTTATTTGTGATAGCCAAACTGTTCCCCTTTAACACAAATTATAACGAAGGAGCTCTCCGTGCTACCAGCGTTTCTGACAGTTGCCTCCGCAGCTGTACAGACTTCGTACAGTGACTGCAAGTCATTTGTATAGTAATACAGTCAACGCAGAAGCACGAACCACCCAGCCTACTGAAGGTATGCACGAACGGCAAAGCAGCAGGCAGTCAGTCGGTGGAGAATACCAGACTGTCTGCATTTTCTCTCGCGCACCTACGCTTCCCCTCCGGTGGTAGCGCAACACGGCAACGCGTATACACCCTCGCGAACTTGCGTCTCGGGCGGAAACCTAGGCGCGCCATTCGGCACCGGCTCCACGTCGCAAGACCATTTCCTGCGCGTATTGCCGGGCCTGAGCAAGCAGGATGCAAGCCCGCGCTGACGGTAGCTAAACAGCAAATTCAATGAGACGCCAAACTCACCAAGCAAAAACCAAAGGCGACCGGTATATTGCTTAAGCAACCAAAAGACACAAGCGCAATCGATGCCCGGCTGAATGTTGGTCGACGGGCAGAAACGAAGGTGAAAGATAAAACGCGCACCACTGAAAATCGACAGAAGCCGCGACAATCCGGTTTGGAACCGCCAACAGCGGCGCTTATCGAACAAAAACAAGAAGAAGAAAAGGAATGGGAACAACAATTTCGGCGACACGAGTCGACACGGACGCCAATGTATTCGTTCGGTCAAGCCCGCCGCCCGTGTACCCAGTCGTCCGAGCTTTCGAGACACGGTAGAGCGCGTTCCTTATCCGCGCTCGAAGAGACCGTCTCGCACGCGGCACCCCGGACGGTCGGCTCTCCCGGGCGCGTGATTACATTGTTATTAGAGGCGCGTTTTTCCAAGGGATCTCCCACTGTGTTGGTGGGCGCCCGATCCCAGCGCACGCACGAGGCGATTCCATCTGGAGCACGAAAAGCGGACGCGGTAAGGGGCGCGCTACAATTAGCAGGGCGCGTTTAGCACCGCGGCCAAGACGTGAGCAGCACCTGTCCGCGCAAGGTGGTCGCGGAATGACGTCGGTTAACAGACGCGCTGAAAAGCCAAGTGCTCGTTCATTCACTTTCTGTTGCGGACATTTCTCTTTATTTCCTTGTGGCTTCCTTTTTTTTCTTTTTTGCCTCGTTATTTTTCCCCCCTAAAGAACGTTATATACTGAAGTTGCTTGAGGTGGGTTCGGATCCCACCTGGCGGGAATTTTTTCTCCGCTTTCTTTCTTTCTTTCCAAATTCTTTATCTGTTTCAATGACCTACCACAACCTCCCCTGTGCTTTCCGAGATTTTATATTTCCGATATATATATATATATATATATATATATATATATATATATATATATATATATATATATATATATATATATATATATATATATATATATATATATATATATATATATATATATATATATATATATATATTCGTGCGCACACATAGTTGGTGTAGGCGACCGGTGCAAGAAGTAGCAGTGAAGGCATTATTGCAAGGGACGTACAACGAGGTAGCTTGCGACTAGTGATACTGCATGAGGAAAGAACAAGCAAGGCTTATGTCGTGAATGCAGTATAAAAACGAGAAAACGAGAGGCGACAACAAAAAAATCCACGATGCGTGGGAACGAGATGGGTGGGGGGGGGGGGCTGACGCAGGAATCTGTTTTGATGCAATTATTATTTTTTTTTGTTTGAGAATCACGGAGATATTCCAAGTGGAAGCAGAGGAGACGGTTAATAGCAAAAGGAACAGACAAGAAACACCTCTCGAAAAGCGTATACAACGATAGCAGCGCCAGGTGAAATGAAAAGTTGATTTAGATATCTCAAATCATTTAGCTGGGCGTGAAACAATGTAAAATTAGCGATTAAACGTTGCAGCATTATGGTGTCATTCTGACTTCACATTATGCCTCGTTGCAAAGTCAGGCATTGTGAAGGCGCGAGGCCCCAAATTTCAGGCACTTCCTGCGTAGTGTATCGCGCTGTAAAGCAAAGGGTCATAAGTATTGGATCCTGAGGGCGCAAGTTAAGGTCTAGGCTGGGCAATAGGCTGACTAAGCCCCCACCTACCCTACCATTTGCCACTAAGCTTGTTTCGTTTACTCTCTCTCTCTCTCTCTCTCTCTCTCTCTCTCTCTCTCTCTCTCTCTCTCTCTCTCTCTCTCTCTCTCTCTCTCTCTCTCTCTCTCTCTCTCTCTCTCTTTCCAGACTTTCGAGCACTCTTTTCAAGAGTAAGCCTTTCTCTGCTGATTTCCTAGTCAGCCGTACTGAAAACTCCTTCAATGGCCGACGCGCTGTATATCTAAGGGCAAGATGATCTTCTTGTATAAAACGGCATGTTTTTATCACTTGGCCGTATCGCGCTCTTAACTTTAACGCATAAAATAAATGCATTTCCATGAATCAGAGCAAGATATTCTCTACAGAAAATTATTGAGTCAGTCCCTCGCTTGCGCTACCTGGCAGGCCATTATTTGAAGGAAATTAAGGCATCCACATATGCATAGTTGAGCTCAGCGCGATGCGAAGCAAAACATTCTTGGTTCGGTTCTTAAATGAAACTAGGGATCATGGATCAGGTAGACGTCGTGGGGGACCAGAGCGCACGCAGTTGAGGTCCGGAACTCTTCGTTGGTGAAGCGCCTCTCCAAGTGGCGTTCCGCTCGGACCGATCGCCCATGCTCGCCAATCCTTCGACCCAACTCTAGAGCGGCCTTCCGTTCTTGCAATGTTTGGGGGCTTCATGCGTATTGGCAGAGTAACAACGTCGGGCAGCCTCGTCATGCTAACCTTTGTGCCCCTGGAACTTGGTCTGGTTGAGCAGTTTATTTTGCAGGAATCAAGCCCGCAGAGAGACCTTTGCTACAGATTTCTATTGATGAACTGAGTTCTCTTTACAACGATTAAAGGGGTCATAAAGAGAACTCGATGAGTTCATCATTTTAGCCCTTCATCCACTTTATTCTATCACCTCTGCACTACCTCCACCTTACTCGCTTTGTAAGACCAAATCGTTCGTCTCCCCTCCTACGCATACCCTCCCCTCCTCACCCCGCGCTCTCGAATTGCGAGCCTGTAGGCGCTCCTCCCTTGGCTGCTTCGCGAAAACGATTAGAAACACCGTGGGATCATGATAAAGTCGTCAAGAATGCTGCGCATCAATATATTGTAGTGCGCATATAGTAAAAGTGCAGAAACGACAAGAGCAAAACCAACGATTGTCGATTTTTGAACAGCTCTCCAGAAAATCGTTCTAATAATTTTAAGCTTGATTGCCCAGATGTAGCGACAGACAGCTTTTTCTCAGGAACTTACACTGATACAGAATGGGCTCTCGATTATTCCAGCCGTGTTTCGACGTCGTGTAAATAAGAATGCAGCCCATGACGGCGTCTGAATACAACGCTAAAACGAATGGGCGAAGTGAAGCCAGGAAAAAAAAAAAAAATAGGCGCCGCGATCTACTCACTGGCAAAACTTTGCGGTTCTAAGGAAACAAAATAAGCATGACAGACCCATAGTTTGTTAGCTGCTTTTTTTTTTTTTTCCTCCTTCAGATTACACCCATATTCCCGCCTTCCGCAGCGATTTTCTCTTACTTTACGCCACCCGCAGAAGTCCATAAGTTTAGCGGTGTACGATGACCGAAAACTTTAAGGAAATACGCAGGAACAGACAACAAAAGAAATAGAACATAAAACTTCTGCAAGGACTTTACCTTGCTTGCGCAAAACAGACTATTGCAAAGTAAAGGGAAATGCTATTCGTTACGTCAGAAAAAAATGAATGGCTATGAAAGATAAGCTGCAGGTACCTCATCTTTGCCCGCTGCCGCAACTGCTCGTTCAAATTCCGCGGCATGTTCTAAATCCTGGGAAATTGGCGAATAACTGCGGCCGCGTTCCAATCTGCAGTCGCCGCGTGTCCTACGCGGGCGAGAGCGGAGCGACCACGATGAACGCAGGCGCGCAGTCCGTTCAACACCGGCCGTATTTCTTGTCTAAGGCCCCAGAAACAGCGCTGGCCATTAGCGCAGCCTGTAATCTCTTAAACGCCTCGCCCTTTACCACCGGCCAGCTCCGAAGCATGTGCATGCATGCAACCGCTGCGGATATCAAATCCTGTTCTCCGGGCGTAACGAGAGCCCGGTGCGCCCGGAAACGTGCTTTTACGGCTGGAGAGAGGCCAGTTTTCAAATATGAAATAAAGGCCGTCTTTCCTCAAGGACGAACGCGACTCTGTATTTATTAGCTGCTCGCTCCGGCGCGCACGGGGACCATGCGAGGTAATAAACTAACGCAGAAGCGGATTTCAGGAACAGAGCAACAAGTGCAGACGCGTAATCGCGCTGGGCAAGGTTCTTTGTCTCTGCCTGCCGTGGTCATTGGCGGAAATGTACTGGCACGCAAACAGAGTCGACTGTGCGTTTTCACTTCGCTGTCGACTCGGCCCAGGCTTGTTGCAGCTATAAAGGAATCGCCGACTCAATGCAATATATCCCGCACAAGAGACGGCCGGGGTGTTATGCGTATACATATACGCACATACAGGTTCGCACCGAGCAAGCGCGACTCGTGTCATTGATTTTGAAATGCGAACCACCTGCGGCTTGTCCGAGTGCATTTCGGAAAGTTTCCCACGGCCGTGCACACCACGCTCGGCCGCACGCACGCTAGTAAGGGCAACAATCTTGACCGCAAAGTCCGCAGATGCTACCGTGGCTGTGCAGCCAAATTCGTGCCCGGCCACTCGAGGCGCGCACTAGTGCCGCAGTTCCGTAACATATACCATGCGTCACATTCCAGAGTTATTCCGTCACTCTCCCCTCACTGTATACGGGATGAATTGCTGCTCCCTCCCTTCCTCCCTTGATCAGGTTGTTCGCACGAATTTGTTCGCTTGCCGTAGAGTACCCACGAGCTTTTTTTCCGCCGAGAAGATGAGAAATAGTCTTTAAAAGCACATACTCGTTACGAGTCTCGTCACCTCGACCACGCAAGCAGCCGCGACAGCGCCTAACGTGTAGTCATTATTGATTACTCTTGCGCAGCGGTGAAGCCGCGTTCTCTCCGTTACCGTAAATTCGCCTTTGATGGCACACGGTGCGTTGGTCAGAGGTGAAGTGTCCCGAGGAGGAAGAAAAATAACCCGGATGCCGAACGCACCGTAATCTCCGCGGAGCAGGAAACCCGCGCACAATGAGACGTGGGACCGGAGAGGAGAGCGGCCTCGATGAGCGCGGGCGAGACACGAACGCTGCGCGACCGATTGTGCCGGTCGTCTTCGAGGGGGCGACACACCCACAGCTCGCTTAAGCACAGCCATCATCAACCCGGTAGAGCACATAGCGCGTCCCGCGACCACGCTACCCCGACGGGGCTCATCGCTAAAGAGACCTCGGTCCGGATACTTTGCTCAACGAGTCGGGAAGCATATATGTGCAGTTGCGCCACCTGCCACCACGTTCTCGAAAATGTAGCGAAACAAGCGAGTAATAAAGACCACGCCTGGGGTCCTGCTTGAAAGGGACGAAAGACAAAGGACGACGGGGGTCGTTGAGAAATCGTGACTCGGTGTCTATTGAGCGACGCCGTTAAGGATCCGCTGCGCCGCCATTGTGGCCTCCGTTACAGCGGGTCCGCCGAACCGGAGGGCGGGTCGCGGCGATATTCCCCCCGAGTGGACGCATTTGAGGGGACACGACGAGACCGCGACACGCGCGGCAACGACGTCACGTTCGGAGGAGCCGTGCCTTATGATGCACGCCTCGTGCCTTCGCGCGGCAGCCAGCAGGTATTGGCGCGATACAGAGCAAAGCACAAACGCACAAAAGCGAGGAGCAGGGCCAGAAATAGCAGTCCCCACTGGCACGAAACAATAAAACGTCTCTGCGAAGGCTGTGTACGAAGAAAGCAGCCCTAACGACACGGTTGCGGCGGCGTTGCGGCGGATCACATAAAAATAAAACAACGCCTAATTGAGATAGGGAACTTATTGCGGGAAGGCATTAATGTAGAACAATTATCGCTGCTACACTCCACCATAGACCGCTATTAAACGCCTGTTAATTGCGGTCATGTCCACGCCTAGCATAAGCTCGAAATCCCCGCCCAAGGGCAATGGACGAAATACGCACCCGCAGTCCCTTCCTCCGTGGGCATCTGGGCAGTAACGAAGGTTGGTTAATACCTGGCTGCACGTACTGTGCCATCTAATATATGTGTGCCGCTAAACAACCTGTGGACTTTAAGAAAGCGTGGGGCGCGTTTTCTTCTATGTGCAGTCACTTTCCGGCTAACGTGTTCTGCACTTCACCAGCGTGTGAGAACTTACCGAGGTTTCAACAAACGAGTGGACGCGATTTGAATATTTTCCAGCTCTCGTATCTATTTTTGATGATTCAGGACGAAGAAGAAAACGCGGTGTCCCTCGCAGAAACAGCGAAAATGACCTTGTGAAAAAAAAGAAACTAGAAATAAAATAACATGTCTACACTTAATATTTTCTACCAGATTTAGGGGAAATCTCGAAGGTGGAGCAAGTTTCTGCGAAGAAAAATTTGATATCCACCTCAATGCAGCTGTACGGTTACAAAGGGAAGCTGTACAGCTTTCTCAGCAACTTCGCAGTTGAAGAAAGAATTACACCATCTTCCCGTAGGGGAACCCTGAGTAGTATGCGAAGCAGCCATGGGGTCGACTGAAGTTCCCATTAGTTTTCAGTTCGTCGTTTCCGTTGACGTTCAGCTTCGCGTGTCTTCGTTGTATCAGTAGCTTCTTGACGTAGTTTGAATGAGTGAAGGACATAAGGCGCGTTCGTAGCGCATGCTCCCGTCTCGGTTTGTAGCGCAGTGGGAAGAGCGCCACGTACCTCCCGCTGCGGCCAGAGAGTCGTGGGATCGAAACCGGGCGCCGCCTATTCCTTTTTATAGTGGACTGCACTGACGTCAGCCCAAACGCTGACGGGGCTGGAGAGACGCGCATGCGGAGTAGAGTGCGGACGGCGGACGACAAGGGAGGGAGGGACACGTACAGCCCCGAGCATGAGATGCTCCGCATCTAAAATTCGTCCTGGTCCAGGATTCCAGCCCGGAACCACTGCCTATCTAGGGCAGTCGGTCTACCTACTGAGCTAACCGGGGTTGTTAGTGACATTATCGGTCGTATTGTCAGAGTGGGGGCAGTTACTAGTGCCGGAGCTTCCAGAGGAACTTCCCCTGGCTGGTACAGGAACAGGGGAACAGCTCAGTGGAACAGATCAGTTGGTAGACTGACTGCCCTAGATAGGCGGTGGTTCCGGGTTGGAATCCTGGACAAGGACGAATTTTTCTTCAACTGCGAAGTTGCTGAGAAAGCTGTACATCTTTCCTTTGTAGCCGTACGGCTGCATTGGGGTGCATGCCGAATTTTCCTTCACGTAATATTTTATTTTCTTTTTTTTACAATTCCATACATCTTTTGTTTTATGTTACTGAGCTTGAGTGCTTGCCCACAAACACGGGCGTATTTAGTTTCTTCCGTTCACAAGCGCGCCAAAACAAAATAACGGGGGATGCTTAGAAGGTGAAGGCGAAAGCCTCGTGGGAGCTTCTGCTGATTTGCTGCTGAACGTCCGGTTGAACCAACCACTAACTAGCCGCGCCCGTAACCCCTCGATCAGGCCCCTGGTCAGCACCCTCCGAAGCTCGTTCGCGCTCGCTCGCCATCGCCAGGAGCCTGCTGTTCGCCCGGGGCCCGTCAGTACCTCTACCTCTCAAGGCGGCTTGTATATTGCACGTGCAATACCTTTTGGCACTTCTGTTTCCCTTTCTCGGCTCACCCTCCCACTTTTTGTACCCCAAAACGATTTTCTGTGCCTCAAAATGCGTCCCATGAAACACACACACACACGCACGCACACGCAATGTATATATATATATATATATATATATATATATAGCGAATTAGAATTAGAAATGAGGGGCTCGCTGAATTACAACAGAAATAAGGGTAACTGGTCAAGAAAGCCAAAAAAGCAAACGGGAAAATGTGGTAGGTCCTTTTATTATCCTTGAAACAGGTACGGTTTTTTTTTTTAAGAAAGAAAGTGGAGAAAAACATGCCCGACGGGTGGGATCCGAACCCACGACCTCCAGAATACGCGTGTGGTGCGATGACCACTACGCTACCGGCGAGGCTATTTTTCCCTCGACTTTCTCGGGTATTTATGTTAAGGTAATTTTTTCCTGTGCTTATGGGTTGTAGCCAGCGCCACTCCGACTACTCGGGGTGAAGGGGACCTTCTTATTCACCCCCAGGCCATTACTCGAGCGTCTACGACATGTCGGGAGCGGTCAACCAGCGTTGAACCCTCTTAAGCTGCCTATGGCACCAAGACGGCCAGAACAGAGACCCTCGCTATGCATGTAGCGAATGAGAATGGGAAATGAGGGGCACGTTGAATTAATACAGAAATAAGGGTTGGCAGTCAAGAAAGCCAGGAAAAGCAAAGGGGAAAATGTGGTAGGCCATTTTATTATTCTTGAAACAGGTACAGTTTTTTTAAAGTGGAGAAAAACATGCCTGCCGGGTGGGATCCGAACCCACGACCTCCATAGCAGTGAGTTAGACTAGTTAGTGAAGCGCATATCAGAAAACAAAGCACCCTGAAAATACAAAACAGCAGAAAAAGCACAAAGTATTAGCGATGGGTAAATTGAATAATGCGGAACTGTCCTGCATTTCTGCATTTGTCGTCTGCATCTTCAGTGCAGTTTTTTATACAAGGCAAGATACGTAGCGCCTGCAAGTTCGCGGGATAAAATTTCTTGCAAAAGGAGAAAGTGCGCGCCATACGCTGACGCCTTCATCTGCTATATCTGTTGTCGTTATTTGAATCTGTTAACAACTCGAAGTTGTGCTCTCTACACGTCCTGAAGAGCTGACTATAATAACATGCACCCCGGCGCTCGCTGCATTCGCCGTGATGACACGTTTGGATATGTTAATAATGGGACAAAGGAAGGGATGTCAAAGTCTATACTTTTGGTGTTTCGCTTATTCGGTGGCTGAATTCAGCAAAAAAGACCACAAATTATTCGTATGGGTATACTCGGCTATACGGAATAATTTGATGCTGCGTGTAGGCTTGTAGAAACACACTTGTTGAATAATATTGACGCGTTTGATTCCCCGAAGTTACCTCTGTGTTTTGAGGCGCACCGTATACATTGAAGGCCGGCATAGCAGTTAAGACCACCTGGGGATCTTTAAAACGTGCGTGGAAATCTCGACACACGGAAGTTGCCGTTTTTTATTTAAATCCGAAACACGGCAGCCGGGTGCGGTGATCGAACCCGCATCCTTGTGGTCAGCAGCCAACGGCTCACCCACCGAGCAGCTTTTCAGGGTCACACTTCAGGGTCATTTACACTCTGCAGATGTGCCAGCTTTTCAAAGAAAAGTATGAAATACAAGTAATGCTTAATAACCTCGGGAGAGCACAGCGGTTTGAGATAGGTGGCGAGGCAGTGGAAGTGGTAAGCGAACATATGTATGTACTTAGGCCAAGGAGTGACCCCGGATCCCAACCATGAGGCAGAGATAATTGGAAGGATAAGAATGGGGTGGAGTCCATTCGGAAGGAGGTGGAGGAGAAAGTAGGCACGGAAAGCCCGGGAGGTTAACAAGGTGTAGAGCCTGGTTTGCTACCCTGCACTGGGGGAGTGGGGATCAGGGGATAAAAGAGAGGGCGAGGGACGAGGAAGAGATAGGAGTGGGAAGGCGCACTCTCTAGTCCCGTTTTGGGCACTACAGTCTTTCATGCAAATTCCTTTCTCGCAGGAAAAGTAGAAGTGCTTTTGTCGCCTTCTGTGAAGTCGATGGTGGAAACCGATGACCTAGGATAGTCTCTACTGTAAGTGGTCGATTGTCTAATCGGCTGAGCGCGGTGGAAAGCACGCTCCTCTCCGAAGAGTATTCGGGGCAGCGACACAGCACATGCTCTATAGTCTCTTCCGCCCCACAGGCGTCACATTGGGCGCTGCTGGCCATCCCTATTCGGAAGGCATTCTCAAATAATGAATGGCAGCCTACCACTGTCCCTGAAGGAGAAAGTGTATGACAGCTGCATCGTACCGGTACTCACCTACGGGGCAGAAACTTGGAGGCTCAATAAGAGGGTTCAACTTAAATTGAGGACGACTCAGCGCGTAGTGGAGCGGAATATGATAGGTGTAACATCAAGGGACAAGAAGAGAGAGGAGTGGGTCAGGGAACAAAAAAATTAAGAAGAAATGGACGTGGGCAGGGCATGTAATGCGAAGGAAAGATAACCGTTGGTCATTAAGGGTAACAGAGTGGATCCCTAGAGAAGGCAAGCATGGCAGGGGGTGGCAGAAAGCTAGGTGGGCAGATGAGATCAAGAAGTTTGCGGGGATAAATTGGTCGCAGTTAGCACAGGATAGGGTATAAAGGCATTTGCCCTGCAGTGGGCGTAATAGGATGATGATGATGATGATGATGATGATGATGATGATGATGATGAAATACAACGAGTACGCACATTTCGGGTGTTGGCCTTCGCCTTTGCGCTGTGCAGCAGTCTTGCGGCCCGATTGTCGTTACACAGTCGCAGCGAGGGAAGGGCAAAGTCGATGTTTCATTTCGCCTGCAGGCTGGCGAGAGTATGACGTTTCGTTTGCTCAGCCTTGCACTCTGCTCGGGCTACCAGCAGTAGCATACCTTCGCAACCCTGGTGCGCATACCTTTCCTCATGTTGTGACTACAAACAGAGCTTTGATAGTGTTGTGACTGATCTGAAGGGGAAAGTGCGTGAGAAGTTGCGAAGTTGATGATGCGGGGGGCCCGGTGCCCTTAACCACACATTATCAACTGCGGATGGCCGAACCGTTTCATCGTAAACCGATAACCGTTATTTATTTTTTTCGGTTCAGTTAATGCTGGGGTTCAGTTCCGGCAAAAATACCGGTTCGGCTCTTGTTTTCGGTTCGGTTCCGGTTCGACACCCTGATGTGTGTGTATGTATATATACAGTAGAATCTCGATAAACGGAAATCGCTTAAACGGAATTACCGCTTAAACGGAACAGTTGCCGGTAAGTTGGTTGGTTTTGTATGCAGATAACGTAAAAAAACTCCCGCTAATCGGAACGAAAATTTCCGCGTCACCGTGTAAACGGAACCAGAGTTGGAACTTCTTGCGATACCCATTGGCATGAGAATCAGCTTTTTACGGTTCCGGCTGTTTTTAAAGAAAAGCTTTCTACCTCTACCCCCCAAGGGTTCTTTCGCGACCGTTGGTGTCACCAGAAAACTCCAGCGAACAAATAAAAGAATATAGTGGCACCGCCGGGAATCGAACCTGGAACTAATAGACTAACTAAGCGAGAGCCCGTTGGCTTACCGATTTAGCTACGAGCCCACGCGAACACGGGAAGAAAAATGGTGTATTCACCAAGCACATCTACGGGTTTACCCCCTGCCTTCTCGTTGAATGCCACGTGAAAGCGTCACACGACCACTCACGCCCGTCTAGCGGCCCTGTGCGCACCTTGCTCATGTGCTAAGAGTTACAAAAATTAAAGGAAGCTCACACCAATCCATGGAATCTCACTTTTAGTACGGCAATGTGTTAAAGCCTGTGGCCTCCAGTGTTCACGTAAAAAATCCCAGCTTCTTGTCATCCGCCCTCACGCCAAATCAAGGAGTACATTCAAATACTCCTTGATGACCAGGCCATCACTCCAAACCCCAGCATCAAGATCCTGGACCTACATCTCGAGGATAACACCAAGAGTGACGTCTCCTTGTAGCGCCTAAAAACAGCATTAATCAAATCATACACATGATCAGGCGAGTTGCCACCAAGAAGCGAGGCCTAAAGGAATCTGGTAGCTTTCGATTAATTGAAGCTCTTGTCCTCTCGAGAGTCACTTACGTCAACCCCCTGTCTTCTTGTCGACGAGGAACACATAGAGATGCATTATATAATGATTAGAAAGGCGGTTGAGCAGGCCATTGGTCTTCTCATGAGTGCGTCCACACTGAGGCTGCTTAGCACGTGCTCCACAACACGGTGGAAGAGCTGATAGAAGGCCATCTTTCTAACCAGAAGGTCCGACTCAGAACTGCGGTGGGTAACCGCATGCTTCACCAGATTGGCTGGGCAGCCCAGAATATCACTCCGCTTGACGTACTCCCAGACTCTTGGTGACTAAAACTAAAGATGCTCCCTTTGCTTAGAAATATGAACCCCTCACATGACGAGGGTCACCGAAAAGCACGGGCTCAAGCGCTAAACACCACCCTCGGTGGGGCTCATGCAGTTATCTACACAGACGTCTCCAAACATCGAGGGTAGCAACACGCCATCATCGTGGCTACCTCCAGAACCAACCCCCTTGCGTGTACCTCGCTTAGGACCCAACAAATGACGGCAGCAGAAGAGGCAGCCATCACCTTGGCTCTCACTCAACCAGGGGTTCGGAGGGTAGCCACCGATTCCCAGCAAGCCTACTGGAATTACCAGTCGGGTTGGGTGTCCCGACCTGCACTGTGCGTGCTAAAAAACCACTCCACAAACGGTTCCCTTCAGCTCATTTGGACACCCCCTCACGCTTCAATGGAGGGCAACAAATACGCCCACCCAACAAGCCTGCGCTTTTACCTCCCGTGCTATGGAGCTGCACGAGGACAGTCACCCGCTTATCGGGAGATAATCCAGCATTATCGCCTTCTGAGACAGACCGTACTTTCGCCTTACCCTGACCTTTCCAGAGAACAACAAACTACCCTACGGCTCGTATAATCCGGGCTCCTTCCCACAGCCTACGCGTATTCACTTAATGCACCCGAGACGCTACGACGCTGAATGTAAATTTTGCTCAGAAGTAGGAACACCCCGCTCCGTAATCGGGGTGTGCGACTTTAGCCCTGAGCACCCTCCTCTCTTTCCGTCAACTACCCATAAGAGCAATGGGAGATGCTACTCTCCAGGCCCTCTCTACCTACCCAGCTTCAGCGGGTGGACAGAACACAGGCCGCGCGGACTGCATATGGGCCCCACAGAAGAAGGAATCACTCCCCAGGGCTGCACTCTGGGCCGTTCAGAAATCTGAACAGAATATTTCTTCCTCCCCCTTCTCAGCCGCAAGCCTCGTCGCCTCCGTCCGCGGCGCAGAGACGGAGAAATCAGATCGTCTAACACCGGGTTGGAGCTTACGTTGATTTTATAAAAAAAAGTTTCCACTCTTGTGCTACACCAATACAACTCAACCAAACACCGTTCATGCATCATGCATTGAGTTAACCTTACCGAGAATATCTCTTTGAAGTAATAAATGGTGTGGTTAAGTGCATTTCACTTCTCTCTGGATTTACTATTTGTAGAGACCCGCCGCGGTGGCTCAGTGGCTAAGGCGTTGCGCTGCTGAGCACGATGTCGCGGGTTCGATTCCCGGCCGCGGTGGCCGCTTTTCTGATGGAGGCGAAAAGCAAAAACGCCCGTGTGTACGAGATTTCGGCGCACGATAAAGATCCCCAGGTGGTCAAAATTAATCCGGAGCCCTCCACTACGGCGCGCCTCATTGCCTGCGTTGCGTCGGCGCGTTAAACCCCACAATCAATCATTACTATTTGTAGAGCGATGTGAGTGATTTTAAGTGACGTCGCATGAGTAATCGTTATGGGTGCCGTTTACAGCTTTGCTTTCCAACCACATTCACGGGGTGGATTGGCGCGATTTTTTTTTCACTACGGTTAATGAAGTAAACATTTTTTTTAATATACAGAAGAAAGAAAGAAAGAAAAACACGCGCCCAGAGTGGGGACCGAACCCACGCCTTTCGATTACATGTCGAATGCCTTACCAATTCGGCTATCTGGGCGACTGTGTTCTCCTTCACTTTCTGGGCTATTTATATTTACTAGAATTGTATCTGACGCTGAATAGCCGAATTGGTAAGGCATTCGACATGTAATCGAAAGGCGTGGGTTCGGTCCCCACTCTGGGCGCGTGTTTTTCTTTCTTTCTTTCTTCTGTATATTAAAAAAAATGTTTACTTCATTAACCGTAGTGAAAAAGAAAAGAGCCTAACCACACCCCTATGCCTCCTTTGGCGTTCTAGACTGCTGACCTATCTTTCTGTATTTCCTCAACGAGCCCCTCATTTCCTTACTATATTATTCTGCGAAAGCCTAGCGAGGGTCTCGGTTGTGGCAGCCTTGATGCCTAGGTAGCATAAGAGGGCTTCCCGCCAGTTACCCGCTCATGACAGGCTGTAGACGTTTGAGTCACGCCCCGGGGGTTGAAAAGAAGGTCCCCTTCTCCCCGTGTAGTCAGAGTGGCGCTGGCTACCACCCTCAAGCGTCAGATACAATTTTAGTAAATATAAATAGCCCAGAAAGTGAAGGAGAACACAGTCGCCCAGATAGCCGAATTGGTAAGGCATTCGACATGTAATCGAAAGGCGTGGGTTCGGTCCCCACTCTGGGCGCGTGTTTTTCTTTCTTTCTTTCTTCTGTATATTAAAAAAAATGTTTACTTCATTAACCGTAGTGAAAAAGAAAAGAGCCTAACCACACCCCTATGCCTCCATTGGCGTTCTAGACTGCTGACCTATCTTTCTGTATTTCCTCAACGAGCCCCTCATTTCCTTACTGTGTATATATATATATATATATATATATATATATATATATATATATATATATATATATATATATATATATATATATATATATATATAACGTAAGCAAAAAACTTTAAAAAATGAAGTTTACTGACGTTTCAGGGAGCCCTCTTCCTGAATCGTCAGTAAACTTCGTTTTAACGCGATTGCGTTATTAGGCACATTTTTCGATTTTGCCGCGCCTGCTAGCCGTCCGATATCAGCCGTGCTCATCAAGTGTCCGCGGAAATACGTCACCGCTGACATCCGGAAGCTACGACTGAGACAGGCAGATGCGAAGGCTCGCCTGAATCTGAAATACGCGCAGCACCATCCGATATGTGGAAAAAAAAGACAATAATAGTGCGGCCGAAGCAAAAGAAAGGGAACGCGAATTCAGCAGGCGCCGCGCCTTCGCAGTAAGAATTCTAGCTCGGTCAGTGGTAGAATGCTCGGTAGACCGTCGTCAGCCGTGTTCGAAAATGACGCCAACACGCCAAAGCGGCTCTCCCATTGTAGCTAATGCCGGCACCAACATTGTGCAAGATAAAAACTGGGCTAGAAGATTATCGGCAGTCTCAAAATCCAACGAAGCTCTAGATTATGAGCAGAAACGAACTAAGATGTCTCCTAGTAAGAAATAAAACCCTGTGCGTAGCGCATAGTCACACTAATTTTAATTTACTTTCCAAAATTTCCGCGGCTCTGTCCTGCTACAAGGTCTGTGACGCAAACGAATGGTGGCACCACGCGACGAAGATAAAAAAGGCCACCGAGAAATATTTCAGAACGCCGTCTCACAGAACACAAAATCGAGAATTCACGTCATGGCTCTACAGTGAATCGTCACAGCCGGCCTAACAATCGCCAAAATACAAAAAGTCATTAATGAAATTGGCCACATTGTAAAACGCATAAACAGGGGTAAAGCAAGAGTGAAAGATGAAACAATAAGACTCATGCAGGCACTGATTATGAGCCGGATATGGCACGTCCCGCCGTATACAACAAGCTTACCCTCACCAGAGAAAACCAGAGAAAAGCTAATTAAATAAGTGTTTCAAATAAATTAGTTAAAATAAATCAATAACAACTTCACCTGACCCTGAAAGCGTAGCCCACCGCGGCTATCTGAGCGGTCATCCTTCGAAAGTATCCATGCAGCAGCACGCTTACCCTTACCCACGGCTCGATTACAGGGCTAACCAATCAATAATATGAAGCAATCAATTACAATCAATCAACAATTTGTAATCAATAAGCCAACCAGTAGTCATAACTTCAGCTGACGCTGAAACGCACCTCGTCTCTCAACTTTTTAGTAGCGTAAGAATAACTAAACAACTTGCGCTTTTTCTTTAGGGTCAGTAACCATACAGTCATTTTTTACTTATGTTCTATGTCAGCACACACAGATTATTTTACAAGCTGAGACGTTCCGCTGAAAGGCAGGAACATTTCAGTCTTCCGTGGCAAAGAGAATAACAACAAACACAACTCCGTGTTTCGGTGTACTATTTCAGAAGGATGAAAAAAGAGAGTAAACCGAGAACGAAGGACTGAGTTCACTTAACATATAAGAGGGAAGCATAAAGTGGACCGCAGCGAAAATGCGTAAGCCCGCTGCCGGGTGAGACGCTGAGGAGAATGCCAGCAGCTTCGTTGTCGTTGGCTCAAATCCACCCATGAAAAGAATCCTCCGCGCTGAGAGAGCAATGGCGGAAATCCTTCGCTGTAAGGACAGGGAAATAGCAGTGGGGAAAAAAGCGAAGAGAACAGGGGACCCAGGGATGACGCGATATGCCTACGCCGCGAACGTGGGCAAATAAGACGTAAAATAAAGCAAGCTGGCCGGAAAGACGAAAGCGACCAACTCCCCACGGCGGCGAGGAGATGAAACAAGAGCAGAATGAAGAACACGGGAAACCGTCTGCTACACCGAGGAGTATTTTATCCATCTGCGTTCTTCCTTATGCGGCAGCATATGCACTCGCATGTCCGTTTCTTGTTGTGTAGCTGCTTGTTCACGACTCGGGTGCGTTCTCGAGAATGGACCAGCGCGTGTACGCAAAGCCCGCCAATTCATGCGCCTTTTCACCCGCGGCATGAGTGCCGGCTGTTTCTCGTTCAGTGAGCCAGCTGATGCTCTGTCTGCGCCGCCACCATGGAGCGCCGCGGGGGCCGCTGTCAACGGATCGCAAGCTCACAATGGGATCTGGTTGGGAAGGAAGAAAGTGAAGACACTGTAAACTGTTTAATAAAGGGTATAAGTGGGCGCAGAGAATGTGGCGTAGTTAAATTTGTGGCAGATACGGGTGCGCTTTGTTGTTTTGATGCACAGATTACAACTGCTGGTGCTGGACATCTGTAACGAGGACGACCTCGTGATAACAAACATACTAGGTATTCTGCAGCTCGGGTGGTTTGACGTCTTCTATATTCCGTAAATTGCTTCGGTAGCCAATCTGGTTAAGCGTTGTTCTATTGGTTTAGGCTCTTTTTGGCTTAGTTAAGGACACATATACGTATGGGCCAGACACGTATAGGCCGAACATAGTCCCGCACACATATACGTAAAGAGGAGTTGCTTCAATGAAAGGGCCTGCGAATATTGACTAGCGGCTCGTAACAAAGCTGGAGGCGCGTTCATAGATGTCAACAACGAGAAGTGTGGATGCCTGAGTGGCTAAGGCGTTGTGCTGCTGGGTACGCGGCGGTGGCCGTTTTTCTGATGGAGGCGAAAAGCAAAAGCGCCCGTGTGTACGAGATCTCGGCACACGTTGAAGATCCCCAGGTAATCAAAATTAATACGGAGCCCTCCACTTCGGCGCGCCTCATCGCCTGCGTTGCGTCGGCGTGTGAAACGTCATAATCAATCAATCAAGAAGTGTGGATGCGTGCTGCCGTTAGAAAATACAACGTTTTTGAATAACGTAGGATCCAAACAAGAAGTGTAAGTCTCAGAGGCATTTCATGCGAGGAGAAAAGCAGAGGAAAGGGCCTAGTGCACTTTCAAGGAAAATACATCGCTTTTATTTCGGATAGCAAGTTTAGACAATACGTGCATGTCTGTTGTTTATTTATTTTTTTCCCTTTATCTTGGAATGTACTCCAAATAGGTTCATGTGTCGATACTATTACTTGTTATAAGAACTAGTTGGTGGTCAGAGCGCATCCTGTGGGAGTGTTTCTGCTCGATTGCCTCGTATTTCCTGGCCTGCAACTTTCAAACAAAAAACAAAAAGGGGCAACAAGCCCACATAAGGCTACTAGTGTAGGCTTAATTTCAACTTTGATGTTGCGCGTTCCCGAACTGGAATAGCTAATCCACCTACAGGCAAAAGAAGAACTGCTTGTACATGACGATTTGTTGGATATCACGCTCGAATATTTCGAAAATTTCTATTCCACCGCTGCGGCGATTGGCAGTAAACAAAACAACGAAAACAGCATTCGCACGCGAAGCCTCTGCTGTTTGCCTACCTCTTATATACAATACCAGCGTTGCAAACGTGCCAAACTGGCGGACGTTCATTCAAAATTCGCGCTCACAACTCTTATCCTCCACAAGTCAAATACCTGAAATCTAACCTTAACAGAGAATGCCCACACAAGCAGAGCAGTTCATTACTCATAAATACCCCACTAATGATACCGTCATTGCTCAAAGAAACTTGCAAGAAACAAAGCCTCTCGTTTACGTTATTGCAATAACTGGAGCAAAAGCGGAAGGTATTTCATTTTGGGCCCTTTTGTAGGCTGCGGACTTTTCGCCAGAAAAGCCGGTGTCGGAAGCTTCATGTCGACAGTGCAGAAAAGTTGGAGGAAGGCACCCGAAGGAGATATCCTCCTCGCGCGCCTTCAGTGAGCGCATACCGAGGAAAACTAAGGCAAGCTGTGGGGGTGCACCTCGCAGAGTAAGGGAAGGACGCGGCTCGGCGCCGGTGGCCGGCCGATGGGCCATGGCCGGGGTTTGGGCGGCGCGCTACGCTCAGCTGTGCGGCGTCCACCGGCGCCGGCGGGCGAGGCAAGATATAGCGTCGCCGCTGGCGAAGCCATCTGGCACGTCGGCGTCACGATGCTTCCTTTGTGACACCACGACCGTCGCCGTCTTGGATGAGACGTTTTCAGCCAGCCCGTCTAAATTTAGCCGCCCACAATGCAGAGCCTCCTCCGGATGGCCCCGAGCTTGCGCTTTCTTGTTTTCCTCCGAGGTCGTGCACCACGGAGCCCTCGCCGCAAAGGAGCCCTTTTTTCTGCGGCTGCTGCACCCCGGGCAGCGAGAGCGCAATGAAGAAGGCTGGCCTCTGGTGCCACGACAATCGACCGGACAGCGTGCGTTCGGGATTTGGCCAGGAAGAACGCATTTGCAACCGCAATCCCTAATGTGCGATGTTATCGTCGCTTCGCTGACGTGTGAGTTGGTGTAGCCACATCCAATTTATGGCGTTTTACGTGTAGACACTGTTTTTGTGACGTCAGTGGTTTACTCTTACAACGCCATTCAGCGCACTGCTGCCTTAATTTGAAGATGGGTTTTGCCGACGATTCTGCTATTTCGCGCTTCTTATTTCTTGCCTGAACGGCGGGGCCGGCAGACCGAACAGTCTGTCTGTCTGTCTGAACAGCCGGCAGACCGAACGAATACCGGCAGTCTGAAGCAGTTGATTTGTGTAGATGCAGGGAATTAGTTCCTCTTCTTCGACAGGAAACGATGTATTTGCTGAAGTGCAGCCGTGAGTATTGACGATATGAAAATGAACGTTACCGATTTTTTTATGCGCTGTTACCGTAACCCTTTTGTCACGCTGTACCTTATAAAATACCCAAATTATAGTAGACATGCGCATACCCCTTGCAACACGTGAGGCATTCTCACATTCTCTAGTACACTGGACAGGTACACGGCAGTGGGAACGGCGGTGACGACAGGAATGCGAACCCGAACGTGAGTTGCCCAGTTTCATGACACCTGGGGGTCACTCAACTACGCGTCGGCCTAAGAAGTCGCGTATACTTCTTGGCGCGGGTTCCGAGGGGTGCATATTACACCACCTTTCTGATCCAACACGCAATCCGGTGGACCCTGAAAGGCATATTTGCCGCGTTCGAATGCGCCATGCTCGTCTCGGGCATCCTTCGCCCAGCGCAAACAAAGTAGCACGCCAGCACTTCCGCGGGGGTCTAATCCCCCTGTTTGCCCGAGACCTGGCCTCACGCGTTTCTCTTTCACCGGTCATATTAGCAGCGCGAAGCGAAGGAGTGGTGATGCCCTCGTCGATGGCTGTTCGATATCCTCCAGGTCTCGTCGAGTCAGCCGCTCCACGCGCATGCAGGGCTGCGCTCTCCGCTCAACCAGCGTTCAGATCTGTCCGCGTTTCCGCCTAAAATAAATTTGCGCCGCCGGGCGGGCCGGACAATTGTATGCGCAGGGAGGGGAGGAAAGCAGCGCTTGCACACCGGCACTGCTTGCCGCCACCCACGACGGCGCTTTTCGCCGAGATCCAGCGCAAACACTCGCGGACGGGGTCGCACGGCGATCAGCTCCGCCAAGCACCGCTTGCGTCAACGCTACGAGACAGTCACGGCGGCCGGGCCATTGCGGACGACCGATTCACGAGCAGGCGCTTGCGCGACCACATCAGACGCCGCCACAACGCAGGCTGTGCTGCTGCTGCGCGGGCGATGCCCTCGCGCGCAATCCTTGCCAGCTCGTCGATGCCGATTACATTTGCCAGAACCACACAGTCGGTGCTGAAGAAGGTGGTTCAAAAAACGCGACAGTGAAAGCACTCCTTAACAGGCACTCGACACACGATCAGTACGCGCTCCAGTTCGTCGCACCTTCTTTTTCGCCTTCCGCCAGCCTAAATACTTAGTTTATCACTCTCGTCGTCACTTCAGCAGAGTTGTGGTACAGTAAGGCTTCTTTTTTTTTTTTTTTTTTTTGACACGCTTTTTCTCGCCAATGCGACTCCAGCGCCCCTACGCGACTAAATGGCAGCGCATGTATTAGGCCACCATTAGATAACGGGATTTCCCTGCTCCTCCTTGTAGCAAGCAACCGAGAGAGCATATGCTGCCGAATTCTACTACACAGCACGGCAAGGGACCTGCAGCCATCTCCAGAACCTGACACGGACAGGTTTTTATTTTTGAAACAAACTGTCAATGCACTGTTACGCGTCTATAGAAATGCTTGGCCTGCTAATGGCGCTCAATTACAGAGAGAAAACATATTACTGCTTAGACTAATTACTGAACCCCGAAAAAACAGACTAACAGCGTGCACTTCACGCAAAAGAGCTTGTTATTCTTAGCGTAGCTCGAAGCAGACAGAAGTAGCAAAAGCGCCGCCGGCATATATGAACACGGCTGGAAGGCAACAAGGAGCGCTAGAGCAAACAAACATCTTGGCCTGCTGCACGAAGGGCTACACTACCGCAACGTGGATAATCATATCGCTCCATACGGCGCAGGACCACGGCGGTGGAAGGTGTTGCCCCAAACGCGTCTTAATATCATATCTACGTGCTGCGAAAGGCGCGTACAGGCAACAAGCTGGGTTATGTTCGGCGGCGCGCTTGGGCGCCCACCGAACGTGCGGGCCTCCACGGACGAACGGGAGCGGGAAGCTGTGCTGCGCTCGGGAGGAGCGCTTTCACGTTCAGTTGGCGCACCCAAGACGGCCGGCCCGGTCACGGACCCGCTGCGCCTTGTGTGCAATCCGCCGCCGGTGCTGCCCCGTTACGCGCGGGAACACACTGCCCTCTCCGCTTTTGTTTTCATCGGCTGCGGGAGCTGTTGCGGCTATGGCCGAAAGGTGTCGAGTTGGTAACGAGCGTAATAACACGCGATTACCAGCGTATAACAAGACAGGTTCGTGGTGCCGCGTTCCTTCTTTGCTTCCCTGTCTTGTTATACGCTGGCAATCATTTCGCTCTTACAGCATCACGAAGCCCGGCGCTCAAATGGTCCTTCAAGACAGCGAGAGCGCCGGTGCAAATCCTGTGTTTGTACCGCGCCTAGACATTTGCGGACGTGTCAGCATAGGGCGAAGGACAGTGTTTGATCATCGCGTGGAGAGGTCTCTCTAACCGTGTACACGACTCCTCTCGGGGCGAGTGTGCTCGGGAGGCACAAGCGAGCAGACGTGCTTAAGCGCACTCCCCCTTTCCAGCAGCGTAATAGCAGCAATGACCCGTGGTGCGGGGTTCAAAGGTCGCGCCATTTCCCAACCACAGAGGCCCATTTTAACCCCGTTTGACCCTGGCGCGCACATCCCTCAATTGCTGTCCATTGTCCACCCTTGAATGGCACTCCCCACCCGGACGAGCGTCCACTCCAGATACGAGTCTGCGCTGTTCTCTCGGGCTCGGGCCGCGGCCGTGTCCGAGCAAGCCGCATAACCGGCCCGGCGCCAGCTGGCCGATCAGCTGCGACCCCTTTATGGTCACCACGCCGAGCTGCGCGCTTGTGCGTGCGCCAGTCGCGCTCGGCTGCGTCGCACCGGCCGGACAGATGTCCCCATCGGCGGTGCCATTTCGACAGCTCTCGGTGGAGATGCGTCGTTGTCACGTGTGATGGACGAGCCGCGCGCGCGCACGGGCCGTTGACGCGAGCCGACGAGGCGCCCTCGGCGCGAGCGCCACGCGCCTGCGCGCAGCGGGGCCCCCCCGCTCAGCCGCCGGCCTCCGCGGGGGGCAAGGTCAAGCTCCACTTACCAGGCCCCGCTTCTAAATTTCGCCAGCAAATCTGCTTTTTACCTTAATTGCAGCCACGACGGTTCACCAAACGGCTGCCTCGTCGCTCGGGCCTATCACGGTCGCACGCATCACTGCGCGGTGAACGCTACTGGCGACGCGCATTTCTCTTGGCCCCTGTGGGTTCAAGTAAGCCAGGCGATGTCAAGCGCTCACTCAAAAACGCAAACAACCTGTGTTCATCTGCTGCGCGTCCCGTTATGCTGTTGGCGCCAGGATCATATGCCAGGATCAATTCATCAATCTCCGAACACCAAGCTCCAGCTGTTCTTTCACAACAACAACAAAAAAAAAACGTCGGCTTCAAACAAGCGTGCAATGTCACTAGGTCACTTCGGTACGAGCTATTCTCGTATGGTCCTTATCTTCACGTTTACGGCCGCAGGGAGCTATGAACGGTGTTGTCCCCGTTATGCTTAAGCTTACTTACCTAAACCCACATTTACATTTCACCAAACACAAAAGCTACATGCAGCACATGTGTCTGAATATTAAAAACATAACTATCCGGCATGGACTCGCTTACTTGCTTCTTGTCAAGGTAAAGTAAATGTGGCTGTCACGCATGACCTTCACCATACAAAAATAGTATTAATTCAGAGACATTTCTGTACTCTTTTCCAATCAGGGCCGCTTTTTCGAGGTTTACGATACGTATGACCTCACCGGAGGCCCTCATGAAAGGAAAACCCTCACCGTTTCGAACGTAAGCACGCGTGCTTGCTTCATTTCAAATAGGGGCAAGTTGTTTCGCAATAACTGCCATGAATAAAAGGTTTTTTGTTGTTGTTGTTGTCGTTTTAGGTGCGGTGTACCTTAGGACCACACAATGTCCGTCCGCGTCCGTGCGCATAGCATTTACTATCGCAAAAACTCACACAGGCACCGGCAGGATTCGAGCCTATGGTAGACCAGACAGAGGTAGTGTCAGTCGTCTTACCAGTTGGGCTACGACCGTGAGTTTGCGCCCGAGAGTCAAACGGCTTACTCCCTCGCCTGTAACAGTGCGGAGTACCTTAGGACCTCCCAATGTCCGTCCGCGTCCATCCGTGCGCACACCACCATCAAGCGAAAATCAAACGAAATTCGATTTGAGCCGTGAGTTGCAGTTTTATTTAGCGAATAATCAAGGTGCACCTCACGGCACAAATCGAATCACGGTCGGGGAGCATATCGGATATCAATCTGGGCGCAACTTGGATGTCGTTTCGAGTCCCCGCACTCCGCACCCTCGCCATCATCCACGGAGTGGAGATGCTGCCATTTTTTTATAAGCAACAGGCGACTGACCGGTGTATCAGTACGAGCAGCTGATGCAACAAGCAGCGCTTAATAAAAAGAATTTCAATTCTGCGTAATCTCGACCAGTATTTCTAAGTACAGTTTCTTATATATTACCTGCTAGAAACGAGTGCGATATGTCGCAAATAACTCTGCACGTTTCGCGGCTGCCCTCGCGTTCCAACGCTACCGCCATTACGGAACTACAAAGTTGCGTCAGATTAATTTAACACTATCAAAATTATAGTGTACAGCTCGTAAAAGTGCTCGAAAACATCCCAATCATTTTCGATTAAACGGTCTTACAGTTAAAGCTGAAGTAAGCGAGCGCAAAGTTAGCCTTTTTGTATGCAAATCTCGCACTTTAGCGAATCGCAGTCTTTTTTTTTTTTGCTCTTTTTGTTTTTAGTGCGGATATATTTTGTCCCG
The DNA here is from genome assembly GCF_048455015.1 of Haemaphysalis longicornis. Classification (NCBI taxonomy): domain Eukaryota; kingdom Metazoa; phylum Arthropoda; class Arachnida; order Ixodida; family Ixodidae; genus Haemaphysalis; species Haemaphysalis longicornis. The sequence goes on along the minus strand of NW_027526203.1, from coordinate 283,881,201 downwards.
ATTTCTTTTTTATCCCAGATTCCGTTCATGGTGGAAATTCGTTCATGGTGGAAATGTAGAGATTATAACGGTTCGGGAAAATTCGCTGTTGATGGGCCTACGTTCAATAAACTCCGCTGTCAAAACACTCCGCGGGTCAGCTTCCCCGCAACGCATCCGGATGACCAGGCGAACACAGTAGCCGAATGACAAGGCCGCTAACATAGGGGTTGATGTGAAAAAAAAAATAATGCACCCCTCCGTCTTTTTTTTTTTTTTTTTTTGCGAGAGTTTGCCTTACGGCATAACAGTCATATATACAACATCACATTTGTGTCACGCAGAAACGTAAGCAGAGACCGGTACTGAGGGCCCCAGATCCACCGCTGTAGATCAGGGGGTCTCCCAGGATGGAGCCCTGTGCCTCGGAGGTGTTGCAGGCGAGAGGTTTGCAGGGCAGGGCAGGTCCATAGAAGGTGGCTCGTGTCGGCTTCGGACGCAGGGACCGTACAAAAGGGACAGGTGTCCGCAAGCGGTGAATGATAGCGGTCAGGCCAAGCGTGGGTCACTGCTGGGGATAAGGCCACCCCAACTCGAAGCCTCCGCAGCAGCACCTCCTCCCAGCGAGCGAGCCCACTGTGGAGGTCAGTTCCACGCGGTGGAAGTAAAGCACGCGTGGCGCGGCGGAGGCTCTCCTTTTCCACCAGCAGTTCTTCTAGGGTGGACACTGGAAGAAGTGGTAGCGGCCCTGGAAGGTCTATACGGCGACAGGCGCGATCCGCCGCTATGTGGGCAGGAAGCATGTCCCGGCGAACCCACAAAACACGCACAGGGCATGGATGTGTGTCCAGGATCGCGTGAATACGTGCCGACATGCTGGTGCTACGGGCAACGCGACGTAGATCACGTATCGCTGTCGTTGAGTCCGTGTAAATTTCCAGTTTCACTCCGTCTGGCGGCAACGATGGTTGAACGCGAAGCTTTCTCGTGACGGATTTTTTGCTTGACGTCTGAGTTTTCCAAGCCGCTTCGACCATGTCGAAATGGAGCAATGTGGTCGACGACGGCTTCATAACACCAGGGACCCATTTTCGACTCCGGCCACTGAAGCGTTTTTTTTTTTTTTTTTCCTTTCCCTTCACCCACGATCGTCCATCATCATCGTCTGAGAAATTTGGCTTTTCTGCAGGGCGTTGTCGCGTTGCAGACGCCATCAGTGAGAAGACTGCAAGCTTCGCTTTAAAATGTAGTTTGCGCTGCGATAGTGAGCAATGCAAGATTGACGGTTCGCAATGCGCGGCGTTACAACGCACATCGCAGTTTTTGTCAAATGCAGTGCCTCGTTATCGCCAAATTAGCCACCTTGGCAGCAGCGATTGCTAAAAAAAAGTGCGTTCTGGCAAGCAGACTTTTTTTAGAGGGCAATAATATCCTCTATAGCCAATCTTTTCCCCTAACACGTTTCGTATAATCCGCGGGTTATTGCCGGTTGCAGTTTTTTTTAGATCAACCGCTTTTTATAACCAGCAAGTTTCATAAGGTGCATACTTGTACGGAAGGCGGCTGTAAGTTAATTTATTCCTCACGCAAATAGCTTAGAACAAATACACAACATTTGTCTACTGTGTTAAATTTGGTGCCGTAAAAGGCCCGGCAAAAAGTGGCTTTCGCCGGATGAGAAAACAAGTTCACTTTTCGTTTTAACCACATTCCTGAATGCCTCCGCGTTTATTTCGAAAAATACTTAAAATTGTCGTTTATATGTGCCAATTTTAAACGAAATCATGTCAAATATCCACTATTATCATCTGCAAGACAATGAAATATCATATTTAGTACTACAATCGAAATACAGTTATCCCTCGTTAACTCGAAGTCGTAAAATCCGCTGAAAATTTCGAGATAAGCGGAGTTTCAAGTTCAGCAAAATGGCGAAAATTTGTGCCAGGTCACTGATATACGACCTAGTGCAGGTAACAAAAGCTTCACTGCACATGAGAGATTTCGTGATATTGATTGTAGGGTTTAACGTTCCGACGCAACGTAGGCGATGAGGCGCGCCGTAGTGAAGGGCTCCGGATTAATTTTGACCACCTGGGGATATTTAACGAGCACCGAAATCTCGTACACACGGGCGTTTTTGCATTTCGCCTGCATCAGAAAAGCGGTCGCCGCTGCCGGGAATCGAACCCGCGACCTCGTGCACTGCAGCATAACGCCTTAGCCACTGAGCCACCGCGGCGGGTCAGATTTCGTGATAACAGCAAAATAATTCGCGGGAAAGCAAAATTGCATTATTGCGAAGAAAGAACTGCACTGATCCCAGAAAAACGTTCTCGAGCTTTTCAACGCATCGCATGAAAGTAGGTTGCCACCGCTACATTATGTTGCGAAGCAGGCACAGCATGTTTTTTTGTTTCTGCCGTTGTAAACCCTTGTCGAGGCTCCCCGTCGTCCGCATGACCAAATGCGTCGTGCATAGCTATATCAACAATATAGGCGTCGGACAGCATTCCGGTAACGGGGGCATTTGGGCCTCAATACAGCGCGTACTCCGCGACAATTTTCCGTTTAAAAACCACGTTAGGCGTGTAGTGGGAGCTAAGCGTTCGAACGAAGACCTTATCAGCTGCCTGTAGCGGACTTGCCTTGTGTCCTATCTGTCAACATTTCGAGATATCCATGGTCCCCCGAAGAAATGTTTCTAGATGAAAGGGGGCAAATACACAGCACCTATGGGAGGTAAATGCACGGCGAGAAAAAGTTTCGACTTAGCCGTTCTTTCAAGATATCTGAGTTCGAGTTAACGATGCATTACTGTATCTCCAATCGCTGTTCGAAATTTAAAATAAATTCCTATTTTCCAACCTTTTTCCAATTTCGAAACAATTTCGAACCCTTTTCCCTATCACCACCACTCTCCAACTCAACCCTACCAGGTCTCCACTGCCCTCTAGCTCCACTCTTAGATCTTCCTCTCACTCTGTCCCGTAACCCCTTCGCACTGCCGCTACACTCACCTTCCCTCTCCCTCTATCCCATTCACCCTCCTCCTCTTCCGGCTCCCTATTTTGCTCTCTCAACCACATCACGTGGTCCACCAGTGGGTCCCACAACCCACGGGTGACCGACAGGTGGGTCACTGACTGGTCACCGCTTGTAGGTAACCGGTGACCCACAAATTGCCAGTGAGTCAGCGATCCATTAGCGAGCACAGCCGCGAGCCACCAGTAATATTTCTGACTGATTGGGGTGACAGAAAGACTGACGTACACACAGACCTATCACAAGAAAAGTAATCGACCGCAATAAACGGCCCTTCATGACGAGTACCTAACGGGTTGATTGAGGCCAGTTTCGCATTCGTAGAAAAAAACTCTCCTGGTTTTGTCTTCGGCTGACGCGCGTGCAAAGTGACTACGAGTCTGGGTTTCCGCGATGTGGAAGCAAATTTTTATTTTTATTTTTTTTGAACTTAACACGGCCAACTGCCCTTGGAGTATGGAGTGCTGCCTGGTCCGGAGGTAACCATCATTCCGGAAGTAACCACCGGAAGTAACCATGGAGTATGGAGTGCTGCCTGCTCCGGAAGTATCCCGAGCCCCTACGGGGCTTCACCGCTAAAAGAACACGGGGTGAGATTTTTAATCCATAGAGAAATAGCAGGAAACGTGGAGGAGTTCTTCAGCATTAGCGAGAGAGTGGCCGTTGTTGTGATCAAGCTAAACAAGCGATACAGGTTAAAGATAGTACAGGCATATGCACCAACAACCAGCTATAATGATGAAGCCGTAGACAGCTTCTACGAGGGCGTCGAATCAGCAATGAAGAAAGCAACAACATAGTTCACGATTGTGATGGGAGACTAACTCGAAGGTCGGTAAGAAGCAAATGGGAGAAAGGTCCGTGGGAAATTTCGGTATAGACAATCGCAAAAGTCGAGGAGATACACTGGTGGGATTTGCAGAGAGAAAGAACCTGTGGTTGATGAACACCTTCTTTTACAAACGAAAGAATGGGAAATGGAGATGGAAAAGTCCCGATGGTACAACAAAAAATGAAATTGACTTCATTTTAAGTGACAATCCAGGTATTGTTTAAGACGTAGATGTGCCAACGAAGATTCGGAGCAGCGATCATAGGATGGTTAGTTGCAAGCTAAGGCTGAATCTCAAAAGAGAAAGGAGGAAACTTTGTGAAAACTAAGAAACCCTGCATGGAGTCAGTCAGGGCCAGGACGCAGGAATTTAAAATTACCCTTCAAAACAAATTCGTGCTTCTAAACGAGCAGAACGAGGTCAGTGTAAGCAGGCTAAATGACAACCTAACAACGGCAATCACAGAATCAGGAGTAGCTGCGGAAGAAGCAATATGTCGGAAACAAACGGAAAAACTAAGAAAACGAAGGAACTAATTGCCAAACGTAAGAACCTGGAAGTGTCAAGTATACGGCAGATCAGATTGAACTAGCCGAGCTGTCGAAACTGATTAACAGATGTAAAACAAACGACATTCGCGCATATAACATGGCAGTCATCGAGAAAACGCTGCAGATAGGGGGAGGCTTGAAAGCAACTAAGTGAAAGCTAGCCATCGGCAAAGACAGGATGTACGCACTCAGGGACGAGCAGGGTAACATAATTCACAACTTGGACGAGATAATAAAGGTAGCAGATAACGATTCTACACCAGGATCCAGGCTACACGATTCTACACCAGTGGACAATTAGGGTCTAAAAGAAGGGGAAGGCCAATAATCCTATGGAGGGATGAAATAAAGAAATTCGGGGGTAAACTGTGGACTCGAGCAGCGCAGGACAGGAGCGGTCGGAGGTCAATGGGAGAGGCGTTCGCCCTGCACTTGGTTGATGATGTGTGATGATGTGAACTGCCCTCGCAGTGGTTCAAGCGGCAACACATAGTTCGCAGAAGGCGCCGCGAACAATAGACTCCAATATCGCTTTAGGAGGCGGCCAATCACTTGGCTGACGGCTACACGGACACACGCTGAAACGATGGCGAGGGAGGCGAACGAATGCAGCCCTCACGTGACGAGCGCGGCGAGAAACGGACATGGCGGTCCCCAGTCCGGGCTCGCTCCCTTCCGGTCTCGTTGGCCGCACGGGCCACGCGTCAACCCGCGGCGACCTGCAGAGGCGAAAGACGAGCCTGGCGGGAAAGCGGTGCCGGAAATTCGATCAGCGACGCCGGGAACACAATCGTCACGTTAAATCCGCTGCTTCGACAAAAAGCGCCCCATTCTCGCCAGCGCTTTGTTCTCGCCACGCCGAGGACCAAATGGACTTGCGGCACGAAATCCGAGACCTTTCCGGCTGCTCTGGCGTGAAATGGACGTTACAAACATCTTAAACTTCAAGCGAAAACTGAGGACGACATCCGGCATAGCCACAAATAAAAGGAACGTAAACTGTCCCTCTTTCGCATTTCGCTTGGTGGGATGTAGATAACTGAGACTAAAAACGAAACAAAATAAAGTAAGTGGCGAACGGCGCTCTTGTTATGGGCCTATATGTTATGGTCAAAGAGATCTAACGAATCACGTAGCCCAACGCATAGCACGCTGTTAAAAGTGCACATAAATGAAGTGTTTGGGTTTCTGCAAACAATCAATGCAGCGGTGGATGCTGACGGGCTTAATGCCTGAAACGATTAGTTGAGTGCTCTGGCTGCTGTATCAATTACCAGCTTGCCAGGGCACATGAGGCCTAGGAAAAAAAAGGGAGGGAAGGCACACCGATCACCTGTACGTTCTCATGAATTGTCTTAAATTAAAAATTAACTTCACCACATGCGCATGCGTGGATGGTATGCTACGTTGAATTCTGTAATGTTTGCTTAAAACTAGCTTTACGAAAAACGAGTATACCTCGCTCGCCAATGAATGGCAAGCTTCCGCACCATCTGAGCCGACGGAAAACGGAATGCGCATAAAGGGCCAAACACGTTTTCGGAAAGCGATGCGTTTCCGCGGCCGTTTTGCCCTTTCCCAAAAACCGGTCCTATAGCCTTCATGCGTGTTCCTGACCACAGGTTTCCGGAAAAGGAAAACGCGCGCGAAAACGCGTCGTTCGCTGCACATGTGTTTGACTCTTTAGCCTGTTTTTGCCATAGATATGATCAATTCTGTACATGACTCCGAGCGAAATTAGCTGCTGCCCGTATGTACGTGCGTCACGGTGCATCGTTATCATAATAAGCTGCTCTTTGCGTGCGGAATGAGTAGCGGGAGCGCGTTCCCGTTCCTAAGGAGAGACTGCCGGGGATAGGAAATACCAACTGAGAAGCATAGGAATTATTCTCCCCATCAGAAGGGACAGTGATTTGTCGTACAGCCGAAGTAGGCGCGAAGTAACGCCCCCCCCCCCCCCCCCCTTTATCGAGGGGAACTTACGTGCATTGAGGAAGTGTGTGCGTGCGTATGAATAAACCGATCACCTGTCATCATACTCTACGTTCTCATGAATTTTCTCAAGCTAAGAATAAACTTTAGACACTTTTACTGGTACAAGTCACTCGTTTTAACTCTATTGTTAGAGCCATAGTTTTATTGTCGTTTATTTTCAGTATCCAAATGCACAAGCAAGTATACTAGGCATACCAAAAACGACAGTTGGCTGGTATCCCCATGTCGAGGAGACGCTCGCTGAAGTCTCTGCAAAGAAAAGGAATACAAAAAGTAGAAGACCGCACACTTCCTCGCATCTCTCCACACAGAAGGAAACATTATAGCAGAAAAAGAAATACAAACTGGCTGCCTGGCACCACCAAACTTTCCGGCTGGTCTATACTTTTTCAAATGCATCGTGCATGCCGCTCTATCAGGCTCCCATTGACCCTGTCCATAAAATACTTTTCGCATAAAGTTCTCCGAAACCGCTTTTTTTAAAAAGTTAATGAAAATTGTCCACGAACAAAGTTGATCCTCAGTGGTAGAATCCAACTTTTTGCAAGGTAGTTTCCCAAGGAGGAGATGCAGGTGAGACTGACTCATTGACGTCTATGGGGGAGGGCTACAATGAAATCCAAGCATAGGCATCAAATGCAACGAACTCCGGTTTTTCATCTTACAATTCCATTCGCGGTCGGAGTACATCTCCATCGATTTAGCCTGGAAGCTGGAAAACGCTACATTGTCCGAGTGACGCCTAATCCAGACTTCATCTTCTGCAGCAGGCGCAGTGTGAGTGGGCAGTGTTTTTAACCGTTCAAACCACGACGGACCGTGGGGATATAACACCACAACTATAGCTTCTCTCTTTTTTCTGCAACGGCAAGGTCAGCTATCGGATGCTTCACGCATCACGTCCGAAACTTCAAAGCCAGGCGGCCCGCATCCGCGGATGTCGGGCTCAACGTGAGCAAATCGCGAACGCACGCCGCGAAAGCATAGTGAGCCGCGACAGTTGTGACTGGAAATTCCCGTGTCGAAGATAATGTCGCCACTCCACGTCGGGGAGACAGGGTAAAAGTTATAATAAGCGAGCAGCGTGCGTATACGTGCGCGTATACCTTCCGCGTCCATCACGAGAAAGACGTCTCGCTGCGGGCCGTCTGAGGCACGCAGGCCCGTAAAGCCGCGCTATCGCTCACACGGCGGCCGCACACTCCGAGGCTTTTATACGGCATTCCTCATCGGAGCGACCGATTCGGGCGCAGGAGGCGGCTCCGTTGCAAGCACAAAATCCAAACTGATCCGGTCCGAGTGCGTCGTGTGTCTGGGGGAGACGAGGCTGCTCGGAGACGTGCTCTGGCACCAAGTAGCATCATTGGCCTCTCCGTGGAAGCTCGTTTAATAAGCGCGCAGGATTGAGCCGATCAGGGAGGGGGAGGGTTATATTTATTATAGAGGCATACAGGCATTATGCCTCATGATGCAGTCGATGCAGCAGTCAGTCGATGCCGCTGGCACTAGTTCTTATCTCGTAGGCTCCGTCGCGCTCCGCTGCAGCAGCGACCGGGCTCACTCGTTCCGTCGTAATGCCGATGGGGACATTAATATTATACCGGTTATGGCGGCGTTGTCTTTCGTGCTTTCCGGGGCTTAGACTTTCCTTCTTGCTTTATCATTGCTGGCCTCTTCATTTCGTTCCCTTCCAGCGCACTCCCCCTTTTTTTTTTTTTTGTCCTCTTGCGTCAGAACAAGAAGTTTTTCTTACGTTGGCTTCGATTCGGAGATTTTTAGTTTCGTTCCCCGCTCTACAGCTTCCCTTCGATCGTGTGCACGGACAAATGGATGCTTTTCCCAACGGTGCGAGGAAATAAGTGCGGCTTGAATTTACGACTCTGCGAATCATCCGCCTGCGAAGTATACGATAGTAAATTCAGTTCGTGGCAAGGAAGAAGAAGAAGCAAAAACGTAAGCGCAAGCAAATCAGCGATTGGAACGAAAAAAAAAAGGGGGGGGGGAGCAAAACTTTCATGCACAGCTGGGCAAAAAAAAAAAATTATTGGAGAGCAGAATAGCTGGCATTTGGTGTTTCCGCTTGTTGTCTGGTGTCATCATGGCGGCCTTCATGACGCTCCAAAACGGACAAATGGAAAGGGATATATGGAGCGCGAAGTACACCTGGTTGTCTAGCACTGATCCGTCCTATGTATTCGTCATCAACACGCATGCGAGGGCGGTCACGTGTCCTTCGACGGTGCACGACAAGCTCGCCGAAGTAGAATGTAAATTTCTCGCCTGGGATTACGCTTGCAAGGCGGCAGATAGCGTCGCAGACTTGAAGGACTTATCTTGAAATATGCCAGCTTAACGTCGGTGACCTTTGGATAATGTCAACTTTACGTGGCGTTTCCAACACTGTTCTTTGCCCATTTTGCTTCTCTCGCTGTAATATGCAGTCGAAACGAGTGCGGAAAATAACGAAGCGAGGCCAAGGCGACAAAGAGGGAACGGGCGAGGGGAAACGAGCCGGGGTTGCCAACGTTCACGTTCATATCAATCCGAAGCCACGTTTCGTGCGTTAGGTTTATAAACCACTTATAGGTGCCGTGAAACGGTGGCTCAACGCGGTTCTCGCTGTGGGAAAGGTACTTGTTCACAAACGGCATGCACGCAGTTGCGCCGTATCTTATAGCTCTGCAGGGGGCGAATTGCGGCGGCGTATTTCACCAAACAGCAGTGCCGAAGCAGTGCGCGTGCATGTACGTGGGATGTTATCTATACATGCCCAGCGTACCATAACTGATACCGCGCCTGCACAGCCGGGTTTTCATTGCTTTTGACACGAATGCGCGTGCATTGGTTGTGCCCGCCACGCAGATATGTGGGAAAACCACGCTTAACTTCACTCACAGCTGTTGCGCGCATATAGATCACGTGGTGTCCATCAAGCGGCGACTACGCAAGAGGTGGGCGTTTCCTTACGTGTATGCGGTTGATGTCCGAAACAAATGTTTCACTCCTGGTTGCCTTTTTTTTTTTTTTTTTTTCAAATAACCTATGCGAAGTCGTCGTGAGCGCCTGTCACGCGGGGAAATGACACCCCTCGACACCGCCTTTCGCGCTGCAACAGCGCCCGTATATACCGCAGCGTGACCACCGACGCACATTAGTTGAGAATGGATTCCTTTTCCCTTCACTCTAATCACCCCAACAACTACAAGCTCACTCCAATGAGGCAGAAATGTGGGCCAGTCTTTGTATTTATACGGTGTGTATAAATGCAGCGCAAAGACGCACGAGGCAAAACGAGGGCGGGTATTCATTGATTGGTTGATTGTAGGGTTTAACGCGCCCAAGTTGCACCTGCAGTGGGGCGCGCCATATAGTGGAGAACTCCCGGTTAATTTCGACCAGCCGGGGATCTTTAACGTGCGCCGAAATCTCAACACACGGGCGTTTTCGCTTTTCGCCTCCATCCGAAAAGCAGCCTGCGGCCGGTATCGAACCCGCGTCCAGTGTGGGCATTCCGAGACAAAAGCTGTCTGTCTGTGTACCTTTCTCCATTTTGTGCTGATCCTGCGCCGCTTCTGCATTCCTCGCTAATATACATATGAGCACGGTGAAGCGATAGCTGATTCATCGCATTTCCTAGTAAAACGTAAAACGGCGGTTACAATTTTGTTGACACCCCATTTGCTCAACGGAGAGGCCCGGGATCGCCGCCTACGCGCTGTTTCTTTCTTAAACCGTAAAGTCCCGCGTGTGTCATTTTACAAATATGGGGGAGAGCTCTGCGGCTTCGCCAAGGAATCATTGCTGGAAAGTGCGACACTTTAGGCTACCTGGCAGTCGGAGTGGTGGTACATATAGTGTGGTGGCGGGGCCGCCAAAGCCGAGCCAAGTGGGAGAGAAAGAGGCACGCAGCGCCCCTCGCGATTGTTGCCGGCGGCCGAAAACTTGTTCATTCGGCGGCGCGGAGACGCCGGTCGGCGCGCCGGTTAGGCATCAAAGGCTCGTCACCGGTCCATTACGAGGCGCACGCGTGTCCAGCCGAGCAGCGAGATGCTTTTATGAGTGGGTACTCCCGCGCGCGGAGCGGACAGACGCGCTGCGCCAGTCCGCGGCGTATCTCCGCTAATCCAATAATAAAGGGTTTCCCGCAGAGTGGACGCGGGACACGAATCCTCTGGCCGTCCAGGGTCCGTCTGCTGCCGCTCACCAATTACGCCGCACCTCCCTCCGAGCGGCAGCCCGCTGTCTCGACCAGGCCGCGCTGCCCTCGAGGCGGCCGGACCGAGTGGCTCGGTGCCGCGCGGGCATACATGCGGCCACCGCCCGTGCACCCGGGTCTTGGCTCCGCTTCAAATACGAGCCGCGCTGATTCATTCCAAAGCGCAGCCAAGAGATCCGGATGCTCGTGTACCTGCATTCAATCTCACCTCCTAGAGTGCAACTCTGTCAGAGCGAGTAGCCGGTTGCTGATACAGGCACGACACTTTTTTTCGGTTAAAGGGAGAGAAAAAAATGATTCGGTGCATTTACGTATGCTTACGTGCTTTGAATGCGAAAGCCTGACAATGCTTAACAATGACTTCCTAACTGCTACATTGTATTTGCGTCCCTCTCGTCGCTTCCGCTTCTTCGTCTCCTGGCGCGAATGACTGACTCCAACGGGCAGACTGGCGACCCGCGCCACAGTTTCCCCGGAACCAGAGCTCTGCGCGGCTGGGCCGTGCTACTCATGTGCCATCACGTGTCACGCGGCGCGCACTATTACGTCGCTTTTGTTTTTCCGCTGCCAACGTGCAGGGATAGCGCGGTGGTAAGGCGCTTGGCTCCAACTTCGGAGAACGGAGTTGAAGTCCCATGCGAATTCAAGTGTGTTTTCTTTTCTTTATTTATTCTTAACAGCGGCGGCCATTTTGTGTACCTCACAACAACAACACCAACAACGGCGTTTTTTTCCCGCGTAATGGGGCCGTGAAGGCTTTCGCCGTAAACACATAGACATGAGCCTTTGAAATTTCCGGCTTAGCCCCGACCCCTCCCCCTTGCCTTCGCTATTGCTGTACACCGCCAATTTGATGTTTTGTGTGTTTAAGACCTAGTGGACTTGTATGTTTAAAACAAACTGAGATCATTCATGAATCATTCCAGCCATTCCGTGGCTCACAATGTTCACCGCGGAAGTATGAAGATGTGCGCTGAACAAATATCGGTACTGGTCTTCGGAATACTGGCTTTCTTTTTTAAGGTTTTGCGCACCTCTTTAATGCCGGATTATATGCAGAGGCAGCGCTGGAGAAGCCAGCTCCACATACACAGTTTTATTCGCGTTCTTCCGCATTATCTATCTCCCCCCCCCCCCCTCTTCTTTCCTTTTCTGCCCTCACATCTTTTGCCGAGCTTGTCGCAAATCCATCCGTAGTTCCCGGCGGTCGTAACGCTGCAGCCGCCTTCCCCTCGGATGAAAACGTAATCTATAACTTGCCCCGTGCTAGAGAACGTCCACTGACCCGAAGAAAGGCCGGCCAACAAAACAAAACAAAATGTCCGGCCAGGAAACGACGTCCCGAGACAATCCGCTGCGGCAAAATGTTCGCGCAAGCCATAATCAGCCGTGGATAATAAATGAAAAAGAACCAGCGTCGAAGGTTTGCTCCCTCCCCTAAAGAAGCAATAAGCCATAACGGAACGCGAATTCGAGAGGGGATAAGAGGCGAGATCCCGCTTTATGAGAAACAATTTTGGGCTCGCGGGGACTGCACGCTGCTCTTGGCCAAGGCGCGCGCGTACGCTTGCTTCGTCTCTACACAAGCAAGAGTCTTCCAACCTCTCCCAGCCGATCGTCTCGTCTCCCTGGCTGGGTTTACATCGTGTTGCGAAGGCCCTGGCCCCCTCGGCCTTGTCCAAGCTTTTTTTCTGCCCCAAAACGCCTTGCGTTCGTCTCACCAAGACACATGGGTCTGCGTCCTTCGCTGTCCACGATGAATTTCACCGCATCCGAATGTGTGTCGGTGATGGGCGTTGCGATCGACGATCGCTGTTTGACAGGTAAACACAACCGAGCCGGCGGCACTGGCACGCGACGAACGAGCGCCAGGCAAGGGGCGTAAAAGCCTACCGGCGTGGCGAGTGCTTGCCGCAGCAGGCTCTGTCCAAATTTCGTTGCTGCCAAGCGGCGCACAGAGCCTCCTCGGCTGACCCTTTTGGGCGGCGGCTCCCCGGGGAGCTGTTGGGCAGCCGGCACTCTCCGTTTTCATTCCGCTGCGCCCTGCAAATCTCGGCAGGGCGACCTGAGCCGGCGGCGTCTCTTCTTTCTCGGCTTGGCACGGGCAGCAAGGTATGAAATTGCCAGCGCATGGCGGCAACCCAATCTATCGACACGTTGCTTCGTCTGTCTCGGCCGGACGGACCGGCGGCGGCCCGCTTGAGTCCGGGGATTATTTGCCGGACCTAATCCTCGCTGCTGGATGATGGGTTAGGGTGTCCTCCCCGGCCTCCCTCAATAGCGGCCGGCCCACAATCCCGGCGGCCGCCACGCGCTCCCGGGGGACGCCTCGGACAGTGGCCGAGCCCCGTGCCGATTGTTCCTCATCAGCATCCTTCAACAACACAGCGCCGCGTCAAGGTGGAACCCGCGCGAATGGGCTGGGACCCGAGCTGGAGAGGAAAATCACAAGCCTTGCCCTCGCGTTGCCAGGGCGTGTTCATAAATCGTGACGTATCTACGAAGGAGCAAAAAAAAAAAAAAAAAAAAAACTGGCGCTATTGCGGGAATTTACATAACTAAACTGAAGCCTGAACGAAATGGTGCAAGCTTAGTACAGTGGAACTGAAGAGAGACAGAAGAACAAGGATGACGCAGAGGCAATACTGTGTCTTCGTTTGTTCGCTCGTCGTTTGTGCTGCCCCATGTTTTCACACGATTATCGAGCGTTCTTATGTCGCCGTTTTCTTTTTTTTTTTTTTCCTGTTTGCAGGAAACACAGATTGCGGGTGGGCCAGCTAGTATACAACGAAGCGATGAATAGAGCGGAAAACAAGACGACAGGAAGGGCACACAGACTACACAACGCAAACGGCATTTTATACACCCACAGGGCAGCCTTTACCAGCTGTTTGCGATCAACTGCGGCTCACACTGCATGGTCAAAGAGATAGGCTTAGAGGTGATGAAAGTCGACGTAGTGGGTGTAAAAGGTTTTGGCGAACCAAGAGTCATGGAGAAACAAACAATTATGCGGGCACGTTATAACGTCCAACCGCGGGACAAGTCGGCCCTTTCGGTAGGCGGCGTTTTTTCACCCCTTGCCGCCCTAAGACTACATACCTACGCAGGCGAGAGGCGCGTTACTGGCCGAAAGGGAAGAGCTGGCTACGGGCCGCGACCGAGAGCGGCGCTGTCGCGTGATCCACCAAGGCCGGCCCAACCACGAAGTCGGCGTCAATGGGTCTGCAGCCGGCTACGTTACGCGGCGGAGTCGATGGCCACGGGAGAGGAAATGGCTTCTTTCTCGCCGCAGCCTGATGCCGGTCGCCGTGCGGCAGGGCTCGACGGCCGTTTGCCGCCGTCGCTGAAAAAGCCCCTGCCCTCCCCTTCGAGCCACGCCGAAAGCACTTGGCGAAAAGCCCACCGCCAGCTTTGCCCCGGCACTCCACTTTCGCCTCGTCCTTTTTATCCCCTCTTTTCGCCGCTTTCCTTTCTTCTTTTTTTTTATTTTCTCGCTTCCGCTTCGCACTGTGCCCCTGCCCTGCAGCTTCTTTTCTGTCCTGTGTGCCTCCCTTTTCTTTCTATCGTGAACGCGGCCGTCTTTTGTAACCTGCGTGTAGTTGTATGTCCGCTTTGCTGTTTACGTCCCGTCTTTTCGTTCCTTTGCGTTATTCGTGCTGCGTTGCTATTTTGTTTCCTCTAAGCGATGTCGCCTTCACTCCCTCCTCTCCCACGCCTACTGGACCTACACAACACTTCCTTTTTTCTCTTTCTTCTCTTCCAACGGGAAGGTTGGCAATGTGTTGTTTGTGGTGCGTCAAGAACAACGCGGAAACGAGCGGCGGAGTACTTTAAACACTGAAAACAACGCTTGTTCTTCTGCAGACGCTCAATGGGGTGTCTATAAAGGTGGCTCTGCTTACGCAGACAAGACTGTTGCTACTTACGGAACTCGGCTTCCTGTTAGCTTTAATGATGACAGAAATAACTCAGAGAACCACATCGACCAAAGGTCATCTTGTGAATTCTGACAAGTTTGAAGAAACAAGACAAATCGAACACGTGCTGGGACTTTTCTTTTATTAAGTGCACACGAAGTCCTCGCGCAGAGTTTCGTAGCTGTGTTCCCGTGTTTCTATTATTATTTTTACACCAAGGCAATTTACAGCGTATGAGTACTGCCAAAAATATTTCTAAAACTGTGCGTGAAGCCAAGCCGCACTTCAGTCCTTAAAATCTAACAATAAACAACGTATTTATCAGTCTATAGCTAACTGTTTGCGAGTATCGACTGCTACAAGCAAGCAGCCGAGTTTGACTTGGCCGAACTACGTGAAAATTTTACCCATTTATACTTGCTGCATGTTGCTGTGCCTATACAGAACGCTTCCCTCTTTCGTGTCCGTTATCCTGGAAAATAACGACTTCTCAGTGTTAATGATAACGCCTTCATAAGTTACCATACGCCCTAAGCCAGTCCCGAAATTTCTGGTGTATCAAAAAAAAAAAAAAAGCAACGAAGGTAAGTAACAGCTACATTTTGTCTATATGCGTGAGAGGAGGTTGTCAGATGATAGAACTAAATCTGACTTCGCCTTCAACTCAAATGCATTCTAGAGCTCGACTGTAAACCTCACTTCAGCCCCAACGGTGAGGTCCACTTAGGGCGAGCTCACTTCAACAACGGCTGAACACCATGCACCTCATCTCAACCTCCTTAAACTCACTTAAACTCCCCTCAGACTTGATCTGAAGCCCAATTTTGATAAAAAAAGTTAGTACGCAGCTTTATTTGAAGACGTAACGTACTTCAAATAGAGACCCTTCAACTTCTGGTTAAGGTGCTTGCATTTAACTTATGCCGTAAAAGTTTGGGTCGGAATTATCTGCGCACCTTGTTGAGACCTTTTAGGTTCCATGGCATGACTAGTCGAAGTCTTTGCTTGTCCAATGAAAGTCGAACCTTACGCTGCTGGATGGAAAAAAGTATGCCTGAATGAATAAGGATATGATGTTCAGGGATACAGGATACATCGTCCGCACGGTAAATAATTACAAACCGTGTCACATAGATCGAAAGATGCGCTTGGATTCAGCATGGACAATACAAATTTATACAGAACGGGAAATGGTCCACGTAGAAAAGCATAAAACTCGAAACGACGGGGACCGGTCAACCTCGAGATGATTGGAAAAGCAACTACTCGAACCACCATACACTGCACAATAAATAATGTGGATTTAGACCACTAATACTTCGTTATAATAGAATGCCATTGAATGTCCGCCTCGTCAGTCGGAGAAGCACTCTAGGGATCATTTGCATTAACGTGCCAGTGTGTGATTTGTGGGAGCATTTTTTAGGCCGTTACACGGGAGTGTAACGTAATAACGCCTAAGCTTTGTGCGCATTGGTCAAGCGGGAAGCTCAAATCAGTTGGGTGCCCGATATGATGGCATCACCAGCAGCGAGTTCCTCAGTTCTCCCGCAGCGCATCTCGTCTAATAGTGCTTGCGGAGACCATTTTTGACCAAGAAAGAAAGAAGACAGGGGAATCACGCTTTGGGGTATGCTGCACGACGAGTGGTTTTCCATCGGGATACCGGCCGACGAGTCCCGAATGATTGGCGGCCGTTCACAACCCAGTGGGGAGAAAAAGTTACACCCAGACGAGTTAGAGTGTATACAGAAGCCTCAAGGGCTCAGAGCTCTCCCGCAACTTACAGAGGCGCCTGACTGCGTTGGGATCCGACAAGCGACTGCCCTAACTTGCCGGAAATATTGGACCGAGTGCTTCGCACTGCGGAGGAAACTATTTATTTGGAAGCCTATTCGCGGGCCCAAAGTGCGTGGGGCGATCGTGGGCGAAACAAAATACAGCCGGCGTTCGACGGCGCGGAAGCGTGCACGAGGCGGCGCGCAGGTCGCGCCGGTGCGGTCCAGCAGCAGCACGCGGCCACTCGGGAACCTAGCGGGCTAAGCTTATCCGGCGGCTGCGGAAAACAAATGGAGAGAGATGCGAGCACGACGGCGGCGGCAAGGGAGGGAAGAGGCGGCGGGTGACAATAGATGCTCGCGTCCCCCGCGGTGCGCCTCGGATGAGAATGCGTTTGTGGGCGCCCGGAGAAGAGACGCGGGGCCGCTATTCTATTTCCGTCCGCCATATTCCCGCGCCCCTAAAAATGGGGGCGACCTCCTCCGAGGCTTCGGCCTGCACAAGTGAGCACTTCAAAGAACACGCGTGCACACCAACACGCCGCCAGGCAGCTCACTTTTTTCCACACCTCGGTGCACGCGCGCTGCCCCGGCGCTGCTCTTTTTCTTTTGTTTTCGCTCGCACCTAGCCTGCAATCCTGGCACGTGGTTCTTGTCGAACGTTCCGTGCGACTTCTTGCTAGGTGTTGCAAGCTCGCCAGTTTGTACGCTTTGTTTTCTTGCCTTCCGGGTTCGACTATAGGGACAGTGCCCTTGAAGAAGCGCGAAGTAAAACAAGCCAAAATAATAAAGACCTAATCTGCTGTTCGTTGGCACGCCAGTTGGCGGCGTTGTTTTTCAGCACTTGCTTTAGACGTGAGAACGAAAGCGAGAACTTGGACAGGTAGCCTGTTGTTGTTACTCAACGATTGTAGCCCTGCGGGGAGGTGCTAGGTGGCAAATTTACGAAACGTTTACCATCACGGCTTACGGCGCCCCGACTTGCGCGCCTCTAGCGGCCGGTAGCGCGCCCCCGTCGTGAAAACCTCCGCGTTCAGCAATACCTGCGGTGCGGTTTCTCTGGTCTATGGCAAAATGTTCTCCTATTTTCGACACCGTCGATATAAGCCGCAAAGGCAGCCAGCTGTATTGTGGAGTCCCATAACCACGTAAATACACCTTACTGACATTTGTAAGACTTTCAAGCGACTGAAAAGTAAGCTCTTTGAGCACTGTGAGCTCTATGAGACGGAGCTCCTCCATTCTTCGGCACGAAAATTGAACGTCTGTACACTTTCCCCCTGCAGCTTTATCGGATCAGGACACTGCGTTTCAGAAGCACGGTAGCACTTATTTAAACGTTCACTTTAAGGTGAAAAGACCCAAGAACAGCGTCAAGGCTAACTGAAGACGTCCTGCGACAACCCGTCCCCTATACCCATGCGAATGCTACAGAAGCTATCTTTACGTTTGCGTCATGAAAATTCAAAAAAAAAAAAAAAAGAAAAGAAAAATGGGGCTATACTACCGAAGAACGTGGTGATTAATTTTTTTTTGTTAAAATATTATGGGCTGGGCACGTACGCTCGAACGTGGAATGCAGCGGTTCTATGACACCTGGTGACGTGCCATGTCGCATTTTTAAAATAAAACCTACCGCCCATATTTTAACTTTTTACTACTTATTGCTCGTGTGACTCCGACGTGCCGTCTGAAGTCGCCAGTTAGTCTACTGTCTGCTTCATATATGTTTGGCCAAAGTGGAAAGATAATTCCTACGTGAACGCATTGGCATCTCACCTTGCATTTCCTTGCTTTTATTTCAGTTGGTTCAATGATGGCATCGCCATAACACCACATTTTTTGTTACAGATATTTTCGCTCGTTGCGTATGAGGAGCGCGGTATTTCGGGTATGTGCACGTACGCGTTAGAATTCATGTGGCTGTTCTTGCTGTGCTAACGCAGGCAAAAGAAAAAGAAAAAAAAAACAGACAAGGGCGCATTCTATTCCGATAAACAAGCTCGATACACGCAAACTTGTTTTGGTGCGAAAACCGTGGATTTCGAGCTACAAAGATGAGCATTGTCCGAGACCAGAATATTGTTGAAACCAAACGTCTTACGCTGCCGATATGCTGCGGAACAAACTTGGTGCACTGGCACGAGCTTTTCGCAGCCATTGAAATCGGAGCAAAGAGGTCGTAGCACACTTTTAGAAATTAAAAGGCATGCAGTAGCTTGGAATTAATGTTGGCATAAATACATGCGACTATGAGAGGTTCCAAAATTATTTTCTGCGGGTAAAAAAATACATTTTGGATGCAGATTAAGTGCACGTCGCTTGACGAGTAGCTCTTTCCAAGGTAATTCTTGGCTTGCTTTTCTCTCTCCAAGCTAAGTAGCTCACTCCAAGCTAATTCTTAAATGCGAGAAGCTTTGTTCTAACAACGGAATAGTACGAGCAAACGGTATACCTGCACGCCAATGCATCTGAAAACGGTGCGGCAGCGGCGACGCACTTTACGCCGGTGCACGATGCATAGCCCGCGTGCGGCCCTGGTCGCAGCGCGATGGTGGAGGCTCCTGGCAGGTGCAGAGTAATTTCAGCTGGGTGTCTGAGAAAGCGAAGCAGTAATTACGGCATGCCTATAGAAACAAAGCAGATACAACTGGATCTTGTCCCAACGGAGTCGGATACAACGGGCATCCTGGTATAACGAACAATTAAAGGGGCCCTGAAAGGCATTTTGAGCACACTAAATGAAGTAGCGCAATCGTTAGATTGGGTCGTCAAGGTCATCTGGGCCAAGTATTACTCTTTTACGCGCAGCGGAAAGCTCACACTTTTGTTGCAAAGTTTGTCGCTTTTTCCTCACCCTTTCCTTCGTGTTTTTGGACGCCGCCATCTTCACATGTCTACATCATCGATTCCCCGATGTTCGTCATGAGCTAGACATCCTGCTATTGGGCGGCTTTTTCACGCACTTCCGGCAAAGAGATGAGTCGTCTGCTCAGCGTCGACTCGCCGGCTGATCTGCCAGCGTAGTGCCGGAGTGCTTGGACATTTTTCGACAAACGAAACAAGTGTAAACAAATGCTTAACCGTTCGTATTGAATGCAACACGGCCATAACACGACATGGATATTCTCTTACCGGAGTACGTCCCATAATGAAAGCGTTGAAGCCCCGTGGCACTTCTTTCGTGCAATCGCAGAGAACGCCCTGAGCCGAATGCCCAGGTTTGACGGATACATTTTTTTCCACTTCAAAACAATCCAGAGATGCGTTTCGAACGAACACAACGTCACAACATGCGTTGCAAGTCTGAACCGCGATTGACAGACGATGGGCTGCCTCCTCCTGCTCCTCGTCTTCGCGCGCGGTTTGCGGGGACGAACAGCAAGTCACTTAACTCCGGCGCGCAAGCCGAGATGGCTTTTAGCCACGCACACTGCACATACCCCATGCGAGGTTGAGCCGTACGTCGCTCGAGAAAGATAATCCAGGCCATGGGAAGCACTATCCACCCGCAGAAGCACAACGTCGCATTTCATCGCGAAACAAAGGCGCCCACAACACACACACCATCGCCTCCTGTAATGCCAAACGCATCTCGCACTTCCAAATGAGAGTGAGTAGTATGCCTGCAGTGCCCATATGCCGCGAGGTGGGGCCCCAAGCTGAACCGGGATCACGCAACCGTAACTGACCTCTGGGGCGGTTTGTGCCTTGTTGCCAAGGCAACCGATGTTTGAGATCGTCAAAGAAAGGCGCTCGCTCCAGCGCTAGAAAGCTCAGAGCCGCGCCGGAGCATGTTTAGCCAACGTTGCCGCTCTCCACCACGCGTCGCCCCAAGCTGAACTGGTCACATGATTGAAGCGTTTTGTGCACGGGTTCTGTATCGGCTTAAAATGTCTTTTTCACATGGCGCCGGCAGGAATTACCACCACCGCAAAATAAGACCCGGCACCAGCGGGGCCACATCTGATACGGCGCTTTTTGGATAAACAGTGCGCGGTGCATGAAAGGGACCGAGCGCAAGATCCTCCCCAGCGGCTGCGAGTTCGCCGCCGATTAAAAGTCACGTGCTGCACTGCAGCAACGCACACCGCGAAAGGGCAAGGCCAGGCCACCGCACACATGCGGCCAGATTTTTCGTTCGCTTATCCATCCTTGAGCGGAGTGCGGAATTCATGGTGTCAACAAAACTTGCCCGTAGCAGACGGCAGTCGGAGGAGCGTAATGCGGAAGTACGTCACCGCTGACTAGCGCAGCATCATGGGAGGCAGTGCTCGCGCGCCGTCAACAGTTGAAAAGAGGAGGAAACGCGGCGCGACGATAATGCGCGGTTTTTGATTTACGATTTCTCAGCTAATACTCATCGCTTTAACAAAATTCTTGCGGGAGGAGATTGCTAATACATTGTCTTATTTGGTTACATGTAGATCCATGCATCGGTGGAAGGTATTTCAGGACCCCTTTAACAAACGAATGGTTTTCGTTTTGTCGGTGAGCAGTTTAAAGACAACACGGATCCATTTTCAACAAACCTGGTTATAAAAGGCCAAATTATGTGCGACATTTGTCCTAGAGCGAGGTTTGCAACTGCCAGTGGTGGTACAAGCTTCGTACGGTGGAATAATAAAAAAAAGGAACGCAACGAGCAGCACTGCCAACATTGTAGCCCACAATCACTTCGAGGCTGAAAGTATTAGCATTCGCCATTCTTTCGCAGTTCGTCTGATCAAACCTGCTTCGCGCAGCACTGAAGCGACACACCGCGAATGCAGCTATAGCTGCCGGTGTAGGATGGCAAAACGTGTCTTTATTTTTAGTTGGGATACACTACACTACGGATACAACAGTTAGCCGAACTTAAGATGTACGTCAAAACAAGAGTCGGGTGTAAGTCATCCAACCTTCGGAGAAGAATGCGGAACCAATCATGTTTGACGAAAAATCCATACTGTGCCCTAGAAGGTCGAACAAAATCACAGCGTAGCATCTATAAAAAACGACGGGATAACCGCATCTCGTAGATTGGTTTAGGGCCTATACACCGCCTTTAGGCACTGAACAAAGACTTGCCCGGTAGAAGGAACATCCGCCATGAGCCCTGCTGGCCAGAACGCCGCTGACTCACTTATGCCAACAATTAAGGTGCTGCCGCCTAAAGCACTGAACTTTCTGGACCTCTTCGTTCCTTTTGAGAACAGTGAAAGAATCGTGGAACTGACTTTGTTGAAGAGTGGCGCATGAGGGCAGAAAACATTCCGAGGAGACATGAGTATTTGTTAGAGGGCGTACACACGCTCAGTGCTCCTTCGAGCTCTGCGCTACCAGTAGTGCTTCCGAGTTTTTCTGCGGGTATATCAATGGTGTATTGGAGGAGGAGGAGGAGGAGGAGGAGGAGGAGGAAATACATTTATTGAGATTTCTGAAAGGCACAGAGGGCGGCCCAGGCGTGGACGGCCACCTTTCGTTACTGCCGCGGTTGCGGCCCGCGACGATGTCGATGCATCATTCAGACTCCGTAGCGGTACGGTACGGTACTCGGTGCAGAGTGCGCTATGGAACGCGTCGCAGTCAATGTGAGGTTTAGGAGCCGTCTTGCTGCTACAGACGCCGGACGCCGACTTTTTTCACTGCATCGAGCATTTGATGCTTTCGCACAGATATTTTCGATTGATAGCAATAATCTCAGCTGGTCTCTTGAAACTTTAACATCTCTTCTAACGAGAATGAATGTTCAGTGTTGGAATAAGGAATGAAATAAAATGAGACTCCCTAATTTAAGCTGCGGAGGCCGGTAAATGTCGCAACGCGAATACCGGCCACGCGGCAAGCCCAAAACAGAAAAGGACGCGAGCGCGCCATGAAATGCATCGCATATGTTTCGTTGAATACACTTCCCCCCAGGGTTTAAATGTACAAGTGTAGTGCATCGAAGTGGTGGAGTATAGCGTATACACTCCGCAACAGGGCAGCAGAGGGGTCCGCAGTGAAAACTTGCCATCAAATTGGACCAGAATAAAGTTTGAAAGCTACTGCGTGGAATAGTCCTGCATGCGGGCCCACGGTTCCATATGCTCTTTCAACGTGGCCCGGAAGAGGGGGTGCTCTGCAGGAGCGACGGCGATGATATAGTGCTCCAGCAGCTTCCAGCGAACGTCGGCGCAGGCAGTGATTGTCTTGTGCGGCCATATTTCGGGCGTCCAGCTGCAGCCAGCGTAGCGCGTGCTCCCGGCGGGCGCGAACTGCAGTACGCGCCGGGGGCCGCAACCCTTGAATACCCTGCGTGGCTCTAATCCCTTCCCAAACCACGGATCCTGGCCGCGGCGGACCCTCCAGATTTCCCTGGCCCCGAGGGACGGCATCGCTGGCTGCCGCAGCCGGTGCGAGGCGCGCATTGTGTGAGCACGGCGGACAACATGGCACGCGGGGACTTAAGCCGCCGCGAGAGGACGCCACAAAGGCCGCCACGAGGGCCGCCCAGCCCCCACGATCGTTCGATTATTTATCGCCGGCGGGACGCCAGGTTTCATCCGTCCGCTGTAGAGCCCTTGACTGCCGCCGAAAACCTCCTTGCCGGCGTGTTCACCGGGGATCAGTGACTTGGAGCTGCTGCCCTGGTGCGTTAGGCGGATGCTTTATGGTCGCCTCCGCGATGCTCGGGGCGACCCCCACCTTCGGCGATGCGGGCCTCGTATTTTGGCCCCCGTGTATCAAGATTCTCAATCAACACGCGCCCAAGGAACTCCTCTTCCTTCCCTCCGTTGACACGCGCGCCGGAAAGCGGCCGGGATCCGCAGCTGAGCCCCAGAGCACGCGGGGCGTTTAGTCGAAATAAATGGCCCCGATAGGCATTTATTACCCCACTTTTTATCGACACTAACTTCTTGCGTTCTCTTTGTATTATCGGCATGTGGGAAAACGTGAAAGGGCACGGAACATAAATGAAATGTTACTTGCCCGAGATTTGATTCTCCGAATACAAGAAAGCGCAATAGTTGAGGCCCCAATGTCGCTTACTAGGACATACTAAACAGTTGTGGGTTATAGAGCAAGGTAACTAATCAGATGTGTTTTTTGTTCCTACCAAAACTCTCTGATAGCGACCGGAGGCCGACAGCCTAACGTTCTTCTCAATGACTCAATAAGAGGGCCATAAACGCGTCCATTTGGTGGCCACGGAAGCACTTGATTACGCCATGTAGCGAGAATGCTTGGCATGTTGCCCCAGTGCAACGGGTGAACTTTCACACGCGCTAGGGGATCACCCATACTACCTTGCCGCGTTTGTACATGACCGAATGCCTCCTGAATCGTTTGCAATGTGTTGGCCCGCCCAAATAAAGCCTGCGCACCAGCACAAGTGCAGCACTGTGGATGGCCCCCTGACAACGCACGGGTGCGCAAAGACGGAGGCAGGCACTCAAGTGCGAACGATTCCCACGCGCTGTTTAGAGTGTCGGGAGGAGAGTATATGTGCGGGCCGTCCGCATTAAGAGGTCCGCCTGTCAATACGAGCACGCGTGAAATCGAAAGAGAAAGAGGAGGAATGCGGGGAGGCGCAGAGGGAGAGGCGAAACTGGGGCAGCAGCCGGGGTCGGGTGCAGCGGTGTCCGCGGCGGGGTTCGGCTACGGTCGAGAGGGCCCCGCGCGACACACTCCGGAGTCCCGACAATGGAGTGCGCCGCGCGCGGGGCCGCCGAGAAATGACGATGTTGGGGGAGCCGAAATCTGGCTCCTACTTCTTCGCTGGGTGGCACGGGCAAGAGGGCGAGGAGGGGCCGGCAGCGTGCGTGAGGTCTAAATGTAGCCGGCACATGGCTGTAAATGGGCGACACGAAGCAAGGTTCGCGGCCGGGATGAACTGTCCCATCGCGCCATCTCCCCGCCGACACGGCCCCACGCGCTGGCTGTCAGGCGGCGGCAGCGCACGCGCCCTGCCCGGGCCCACGGGGCTCGCGGGGCGTCAGTGGCGCTGGTAAACAGGCCGCCAGAGAAAAGCAACGCGCCCGGTCGTATACACCGACGACTTTGTTTGCTGCGGCGCACAAACAGGCGGCCCGTTTCTTTCTGACACGGCCGGCCGAGTGCGTCATTCCGGTGTCAGCCCCGCAGCCTGGACCCTCCTGGTTGAGCAGCCAAGCCTGTAGTTTATTCGCGCTCGGTCTGAAAGTGATCCGGACGCCGTAAGCCCCCTGCATCCTTGATCGGAATACACGATGCAGTGAAGCAAGGGCGAGGGTAGCGTCACTGCCGCCTGTGCGGGGAAAACAGCGGCGAGAATGAACAGAGAGAAGAAAATCGCAGCAGTATACAAGGTCAGAGCCACGATAAGCAACCCTCCACGTAATTCCCCAGGCAACGATGACAACGTCGCCGCTTGTTCTTCCTTCAATGAAAACAAGTAGGTCGTCCAGCAAAATCGGTAAGAAGTATGAAGCGCACAGGCTGAAATAAGGGTGACATTATGGATGCCAAATGGTGCGAACAAACTGTCTATAGCCTGATCTCTTATTGCAGCTCTAGACTTGGTACAGGTGTGGATATATGGAAACCCCAATTTGTCAAGAGAGGTCTTTCGAAATTCTCAGGATTGTTCGGCAAGAAATGTCCCTCTTCGCGATTTGCTTAGGATGAATGTGTACCAGTACGCCGCCTACCATTTGTACTCTCGACAAACGTTGACAACATTGTCATTGCCAAAGTCACCCTGTGTCAAAAAAAAAAAAAAAAAAAAACCTACAGTGAACGTTTCGGAAGCGCACCACAAATGATTGCTGGCATCTCCTTTGGGAACTTACGTGAAACTCACGTCGCCTTTTGTGTTCGGATAATCAACAAACTAGTTCATCTGTGTGTAAGTAAGCGCAAAATGAACAAGGACGAACGAAGTGAACGTGACACGGCGCTTGTCCCGTTCACTTCGTTCGTCCTTGTTCATTTTGCGCTTACTTACACGATGAATGACCAACTCGCCCAAGAAACCACTCGTTCGTCTAACCTTGTGCTCTGAACAACTCTAAGAAGCGCGGTGTCGCTGCCACTTCCTGCTACCACTTCATGCACGCCTTCCACATGCTTGCGCAAATTATAGATAACGCATCAGCATCCCCTCTGGCTTCGAATAGGCCTGTACTGTGGCTGCGCAGTGTGCTTAGTCAACTGGCGTTATCAGCACACTGGATTGGCCAAAACACCAACAATAGCGCATTTAGTTCCTCCCAACTAATACACGTATGCTCCTTGCGCCCAATGCCACACAGCAATAAAGGTTTCTTCGAATTCAGATTGCATACACAAATCAGTCTGAATTGAGAGCAAGGCGATTTCAGGGAAGTGTGGCAATTCCACGCAACTCTAATGCGTTTAAAATTTACACGTCTATTAAACAGATTTTTGTTAAATGATATTTATCTGTGCCATGATACAATGGCAGACGAGAGCATAATTTTTTTAAGGAGGCGGCCTGGTGTACCGCCAATGTAAGAGTGTGGAATCGCCCCCAGGACTATGAAGGCCTGAGGGGCGATTTAAGTTCTATGCTCTCCCTTTCCCCCTGCCGTTTCTTGTATTCAATCCATGCCCTTCATTCGTCCGTCACATGTACTTTCAACTCCGTTTTCTTTCGGTTAACGTTCCGGGAAATGCCCAATGCCGAAATCTCCCTTTTACAGGGTTCGTTCTAGCCCCGAGCAATACCGAGCAGGAGTAAGGTCTCACACTATTCCTCGTAATGTAGTGCAACACTACAGTACGTAAACGTTCACACGAGGCGCACAAACGTGCTACCCATATTTATGGGAATGTAAGCTTTGAATAAAACGCTTATTAAGCGCAAGCTCGTTTCACAATTTTCGGCCAGTGCTGCGTTCTTTGGACAGCCGATGCGCACCATGCAGCAGCAGCCAAGTGCTGAGCGCCAGAGAGGTGAAATGGGAAAGCCAAGCGGCCGGGCGTCGGGACCGCCCGGCACGCGACTCCCGGGTGAGGGCCGCCCGGGCACGCTACTGACAAGCGCCGGCCGTTGACAAGGTTGTAATCCCGGTGGGAGAGGACCACTTGTCGGACGCACCACGGGATCAGCCTGTCGACAGCGACCGCCTAAGCCGAACGGCGCAACAGTGCGCCGCTGCACCGCACGCACCCTGGGCGCTTTCAGCTTGGTGTCAAGTCAGCGCCCGCGTACGTATACGTGCGCACACCGAGGGCGTGCGAAGTAACATTTCTCTTTCACTGCTGCTAGCACTGACCTATTGAATCCAGTATATGCCGCCAGGTTGCTCTATGGGAATATGAGTGGCTGCGTTAGCGGGTACACGCATGAAATTACTTCACTGGACATCGCCAGCAGAATTTACTGCGGTGGTCTATCCATGGGCTATGGGCTCGTTTGTGCGCATTTTTAGTATAGCTGCAGCTCAGAGGCAAATTCAAGCCTTAGAAGCACTTGCCTCGTATACCTTTGAGATACCTTCGCCCACCTGTCTTAAATGAGTACAAGGCTTCTTCCGCGACAAATAAAGCGAATACGAATGAGGACGGATTGACGACTCATTCGCTGAATCGCTGTGCTGTCTGTCTTCATCCGTTTAAAATGCTTTAGTTTTTATGTGCATTCAACGAGAGAGCCCGTCTGTCCGTTTGTGACGCTTCATGCATGTGTCACATTTTCGTCGCATAAGAAAATGCTATTAATGCACAAAAGAACGCGCCAGTGCCTTAGTATTGTCATGTAGGACCTCTTATACTATATCTCTGGTATTTAATAAATGCTCCCATGGCCTATATATGACCGCATATATATATATATATATATATATATATATATATATATATATATATATATATATATATAGACAGAAAATAGGGGTTGGCAGTCAAGAAAACCTCGGAAAGCAAAGGGGAGGTTGTGGTGGGTCATAGAAAGAGATGAAGAATTTTTTTGAGTCGAAAAGAAAGTGGTGAAAAAATGCCCGCCGGGTGGGATCCGAACCCACGACCTCCAGAATACCGGTCTGGTGCGATAACCACTACGCTACCGGCGGAGCTGTTTTCCCAGCACTTTCTCGGGTATTTATGTTAAGGTATTTTTGTTTCCTGCACTTGGGGGTGGTAGCCAGCGCCACTCGGACTACTCGGGGTGAAGGGGACCTTCTTTTTAACCCCCGGGCCATGACTCGAGTGCCTACGACATGTCGAGAGTGGTCGACCAGCGTTGAACCCTCTTAAGCTCCCTTTGGCACCAAGACTGCCAGAACAGATACCCTCGCTAAGCATGTAGCGAATCAGAAAATGGAAAATGAGGGGCTCCGTGAAATAAGACAGAAAATAGGGGTTGGCAGTCACGAAAACCTCGGAAAGCAAAGGGGAGGTTGTGGTGGGTCATAGAAAGAGATGAAGAATTTTTTTGAGTCGAAAAGAAAGTGGTGAAAAAATGCCCGCCGGGTGGGATCCGAACCCACGACCTCCAGAATACCGGTCTGGTGCGATAACCACTACGCTACCGGCCGGGCTGTTTCACTTTCTTGGGTATTTATGTTAAGGCTTTTTTTGTTTGTTTGTTTCCTGCACTTGGGGGTGATAGCCAGCGCCACTCGGACTACTCGGGGCGAAGGGGACCTTCTTTTTAACCGCCGGGCCGTGACTCGGGTGTCTACGACATGTCGAGAGTGGTCGACCAGCGTTGAACCCTCTTAAGCTACCTTTGGCACCAAGACTGCCAGAACAGAGGCCCTCGCTAAGCATGTAGCGAATCAGAAAATTGAGAATGAGGGGCTCGGTGAAATAAGACAGAAAATAAGGGTTGGCAGTCAAGAAAACCTCAGAAAGCAAAGAGGAGGTTGTGGTGGGTCATAGAAAGAGATGAAGAATTTTTTGAGTCAGAAAGAAAGTAGTGCAAAAATGCCCGCCGGGTGGGATCCGAACCCACGACCTCCAGAATACCGGTCTGGTGCGATAACCACTACGCTACCGGCGGGGCTGTTTCCCCACCACTTTCTTGGGTATTTATCTTAAGGTATTTTTTTTTAGTTTCCTGCACTTGGGGGTGGTAGCCAGTGGTAGCCACTTTCTTTGTGACTCAAAAAATTCTTCATCGCTTTCTATGACCCACCACGACCTCCCCTTTGCTTTCCGAGGTTTTCTTGACTGCCAGCCCTTACTTTCTATATATATATATATATATATATATATATATATATATATATATATATATATATATATATATATATATATATATATATATGGTTAGGAAAAGAGGGGATCGTTGAGGAAATACAGAAAGATAGGTCGGCAGTCTTCAACGGCTAAGGGGGCATAGGGGAATGATTGGGCTTTTTTTTCTTACTACAGTTAGAGAAGTTAATTTTTTTTTAATTTACGTAACAAGGAAAGAAAGAAAGAAAACACGCGCCCAGAGTGGGGTCTGAACCCACGCCTTTCGATTTGATCTCGAATGCCTTACCAATTCGGCTATCTGTGTGACTGTATTATCATTCACTTTCTGGGGTATTTATATTTACTACAACTGTATCTGACGCTTGAGGGTGGTAGGTCCTGTGAAAGTGCCTTCACCGCAATGCGCGTGTGCAGTAGTGAAGCTCAATATGAAGGTGTTCGTATACAGCACAGTGGCTCAGAGAGTGTGCCGGCACATTTTTTTCTTTGGTTTATTTCCTTTTTACTTTCGTTATCTCCTTGATTCGCGGCGGCTGTACCCTGGCTGTAGAGGTTTCGCGATGTCGGAGTGAGCGATCCGGAAACTCCGCTGCACGAGGAATGAACTTCACAAGCTGTTCAACATTAGGGAGTCGAACCATGGGCCATGGCCTGCGAGCCATCATCCCCGGGCGCCTTTCAGGAGCGAATGCCCGCTGGGATATCACCTATGTCATTTACGTTAGCTGCCGCTGCGTCCTGCGTTCTGCGTCTTAACGACATTTGGTAAGCATTTTACGCATGCATATGGGCCCCAGAGGTTTCGTGACATCTGGCCCGTGTGCTATATGAATGCTCCGCTGCACAAAGAATGAAATTCTAAGCTGTTCAAATCTTTCGGGCTCAGACCTGGGTTGTTTTGATGTACAGGCCATTAACGGGCTTTGGCGCCCTCTAGCCACTCACTATACCAATGAGAAATGCCAGCAAGGGAACGACTTAGCCGTATCACCGGCTCTCTTCAGTGACACATGTGTAGCCTGTTATTTCCACAGCAGCCCAACTAAGCCCAACGGCCTGATTACGCCAAGTTAACTTCTTAAGGTGATATGCCAGTGCTTGTGCTATATGTATGCAGGTTACAAGGATGCCAGCTTAGCTTTTTAGCGACCATGGCACTGATTCGTGTTGGATATTGCTGTTTTGCTATTCTGAGGGAGTTCGTGTCTTATGAAGATGTTTGAGCGTGGCGCACAAGCTACACTCAAAAGGTATATTGGTTTAAAATAGCACTATAGAAGGTTAAATTAATCTGGAGGCCGCCACATACGACCCACGTCAATGTCAAGGCTTTCTTCAGCGTGCCAACCTTAAAATTGCATGGGACAATATGCGCATAGGTGTTTGACCAGCGTTTTAAGGCCCGAGTAGCAATATTTTAAGGAATTTGGACAGGCACACCTATAGCTCTTGGCCCGGTCAACCGACGATACCACTAATGACGCATGCAGTAATGGCCTTGGATTAATCTAAGACGCAAACAAAAATAGATGGCGTATTAATTCCAGAGGGATGTGCCCTTTCGTGAAATACCTCCGGTTGACATTTGCCGAAACCAAACAACGGGGTACTCGTCGTGCCAGAACAGGGTGCTTCCAGCAGGTTTACATATACTATCTCGTTATTATTATTATTATTATTATTATTATTATTATATTGCCCTTTGTGACGTATGAGGCTGTGGGGAGGGCTCGCCAGCAGACACGAACGCGCGAAGTCCTGCTTGCCCGATACCTGTCGCTGAAGACCGCTTTCCGACAACACTGCGGCTTAGTGCATCCGCACAACAAGTGTTCACGCGCCGACACAGCTTCATATTCGGAAAGCACGGAACTTATACTTAGGTGTGGCCGTGCGGGGAGGCGGGTGCAGTGGGCGAGACCCAGGGAAGAAATGCCATGGCAATGGAGAACGATTAGCCCTGTCCGTATAGGACAATGATCGGACGAGAACTGACGTATTCCGCCTCCACGGCCCATGGTGTGTACGGCAGCGCGCACAAACCCGCGTCCGTTGCTCCATCGCAGCCGGCAAAAGTCTTCCCGCACTTCTATCAAATACGCCCTACGAGACAACTATATACCGCTGCGTTCCGGTATAGAAGAGCATACACACGCTGTGCTCACCGCTGCCTCTGGTATTTCGCACCGGTAGTCACCAAAAAAGAAAAAAAAAAAACTCTCTTGGGGGGTTAACTCCAGCCACGGAACTTGTGCACTTCGTGGTGGAGAGCATCGCGACGAACAAAAACTGTTGCACATGTTACGCAAAGGCACGGCACCGTTTCCAGCCAGCCGCGCTCTCCTTCGGCGGCCCCCACTGAGTGGCAAGTGGAAGGCGCCGGAGGCATCGTCCGGGGCTTCCATCATTCATCGCGCGCGCGGCGCCGCCAGTGGAGCGTCCGGTCGCGCTCGGCCATCGGATCCGACTGGAAAACTAAACCGGAAACGGAATGCAAAAAACAGGCAGAAAACGAGAGAAAGCGGGCGTGTTGAGAGTGGACAGAGGAAAACGGAAAAACGCCGAAGACCTAATTCAATCACAAAGGGGAACGGGATCGACCCAGGCGCCTTTTGGTCAAAAGCTCCCCGGGCAATCCATCACTGCAGCCGGCCGTGCTCGAGCCGTAATCCCGTTAGAGACGCGCCATATTTCAGCGACGCCTGGACATCGCTGCGACACAAACCACCGGCGGCCGAGTTAACTGTGGACTGGACTCCTCGACGAACAGATGATTACAGCCAACGGCGAGTCCGCCGCCGCCGCGGGGCAGTCGGAGGAGCGGAAGCTCTTTGGGATTTTGCACCCCCCCCCCCCCCCCTTCTCGGTGGTCCTGAGAGCTCCCCCGCCCGCAAGGTGGTCCCACGCAGTTCACCGCGAAGCACTTCGCTCGCCACGCTACCATAGCTTGCCGGTTCGGTTTCTTCTCCACCTCATCGTGATGGGACGGCCCGTAACGGAGCCTATGATCATTCACTTAGCAAATGCGCCGGGTGGGGATGGTATACAGGATACGACACGCATCGGCTTTTGTTACATCTACGAGAAGGCAAAATACGCTGAATGAATAGTGAAGCCTTATATGCTCGGAGTTCTTTCGCAGCTATTGCCTTCTTTCGAAGTTCTTTTGAAGTTATTTTGCAGCCATTGCCCTAGTTTCTGCTCGCGCAGAAACGTGATGTTTCTGCGCGAGCTTTCTTGGCTGGAGGAAGTTAGGAAAACACAAATAACTTGTATTTCGTTTTGCGCTCAAAGAAAATTTCTTTTGAAATTTCGAAGATCTGTGCAAACATAAATTGTAGCAGTGTGGTCCTGTGGTAATTAGAAGCCATTTATTTGCTTGCGCCACTCAGGTATCAGGCTATCGAATGGCTTCAAAAAGATATAGGTTTAACTAACAGAATCTGGTATAAAACGTTCTGCACATATATACAGCCGCGGCTGGTTCCTCGCAATGCTTAGCCT
Organism: Haemaphysalis longicornis; assembly: GCF_048455015.1. Lineage (NCBI taxonomy): Eukaryota > Metazoa > Arthropoda > Arachnida > Ixodida > Ixodidae > Haemaphysalis > Haemaphysalis longicornis. Next base: position 283,849,209 of record NW_027526203.1, on the reverse strand, counting down.
ATTGCGCTTTTTAGTCTCTTCCTATAGATGTGATCCAGAAAGTGCCTCTCACGCGAGATGCGGCATAACTTCATACCTTCCGCATGTTTACCATGTGAATCTATCAATCCAAGTCTGAGTAAATCTCTATCTGTAAGTCACCAACGTTTCATGACCGGTTTCGCGACAACCAGCTATTTTTACTACTCCCATGGTGCATGCTTTTAATGCGAAATCAGCAAATGGTTCACCGAGCGAAAAATAATGCGGTCCTGAAACATGGCACCACCGTCTCCGGAAGCGAGAAATATATTCACAAGGGCTGCGACCGTCCTTTTGCTCAATAAGTGTTTACTCCTCCTCCTCCTCCTCCGACGCGTTCCACAGCGCGACGCGTTCCATAGCACGTGTATAACGAAACGCAATGAGGAGGTGCGCGCGCCTCGTGGATTCGCAGCAAATACCTCACGAATAAAGCACAAAGAAAAGGCACGCAAACCCGAAGCTGTAGCAAACGCCTACAAAGCGTCGCAAGGAGAAAGGACGCTTTTCAATGTATTCTGAAGCTTCCACGTCCTCAGCCTCGTCAGCTTCGACATCAACAGGCTTGTAACGCGGCCGACCGCGGCAATTCACGGCCGAAGAGTTGCGAGACCGAATAAATTCGGCGAAACGAGCCAAGTGAGCGGCAGCACCCAAGAAACGTGTCGTGAAATCGCCATCGACGGAGAAAGCGAACCGGCTATACAGCGGCGATACTCATCGACAGGTAGACCGAGGAGCTGCCTTCGCCAACGCGAAGCCGACGCGAGGCGTCGCAGGTGCAAGGAGGAAGCGAATGATTTCGCATTCACTACATCATAAAAAGTAGGGTCTTAATTTTTTTTATTTTTGCTTATATTTCCGCCACATTGTAGGCCACAAGAGAAGGCTTGTATACGGTATTTTTTACAGGCTTGTGTAGACATCATATCTATGGTGTTGTATAATGCACGTCCGTGTTCCCTATAGAACTGTAGAAGTATTTTAACAAGTACTTTCAGGATGGCTCAACACAAAATCTTCATTTTAAAGAATTTCTTTAGTCTGTAAAAAATTTACTTGGCTTACTCGTGTGCATATATAGCTTGTAATAAAAAGGTGCCAAATGTCAGTACGGATTCTGATTCTCGCGGTGTGTGCTTACGTTACGTGGCCACACAACGGAGCAGGAACCTCTAATTAGGATCTGAAGCTATCGCCTCCCTCCCTGCCTTAAAAGAGGCCATTTGCGCAGTCACACGTTTGCTTCTGGACTACGCACGTCTTTGTAGTGTAACACCTGGATTTGGAGCAAGTATCAGAAAACCCCGCACCCGGGTGTAGGGACTGTAAAAGGTATGGGTCCGTAACACCATATAAATTCCGTGTACGAAAGAAGCCCCATATATTTGCCCCTCATTACCGTATCTACATATACCCACATCCAATAATGTCATATATATGGGCCCCGTAAGATCCCGTATATGGGTTCTTTTTTATAGACCCCACCCCCACCCCCACCCCTAATGTGGTTTACAAATAGTTCTACGGCGGAAGGAAGAACAAGTCCTCCACGCCTATTTGTAAATTATATGCATTCAGTAAATCGAAGACTGTAAGACGTGAATTGACATTGTAAAACGCCAACGTTCCAAGCTGTATACTCGGGCTGGCGGTTCCGGAATGCCCCTCCTTTCCCTTCCCCATTTTACCAGGGTTAACGGCGTTTCGTTCCCTATCATTTGTCCCTATTAGTGCAACGCATAAGCCTTTCTTGTACGAAATGAAACAGAAAACATCCATTAAATATAAATTCGATGAAACGGCATTCGGTAAAATGCCCGAGAACCCTCAACTGCGCATGATGGTGCCGAGCTCAGCCCAGGCTGTCACAGCGTTGACGCTCCATCAAGTGGGTGTACAGGCGGCTCATGACACGAAGCTCTGCCCTAATCTAAAAGAACGGCTCGGAGCTTGAGCAGTCGCCGGCGTACGAGAATTTGGGTTAATTTTGTTTCGTCGACAACAGGCGGCATCGGGGTCTAACAACGGCTTGTTTTATGCGTCCAGAACAGTAAAAAGAGCGCTGTTTTGAGGTCAAGGAAAACGTCTACAAACGGGGATTTATGATTGAGCTGCCTCCTAGACTTCTCAGCCGCATTTAAAAATGAGCAGCGCTGTCGTGGCCAAAAACGGTTAGGGTTCTCGTTTCGTAAACGACGCAGCGTGGGTTTGATCCGAACTAGTCGAGCTGAAATGAAAATGGCCCCCGCATGCACACACGTACAAAATTTAAGAATTAGCTGGCTTTCGTTAAAGGCATTTCCTGCCTACCATGACAAACGCCAGCACAAGCAACAACGTGAGCACGGCGCATGGCCGAAATGTACGAGCATCGTTCCAGAGAGGGCCGAAGGGGATTTTTTTAATGATATTTCTCGAGCATGATGGTACATACCCATTGCTTGCTCGAACATGTGCGTGCGTGCGTGTATCTGCGTGTGTGTGTGTGTGTGCCTGTGTGTGTATCTGCGTGCTAGTGTGTGTGTGTGCGCCTGTGTGTGTGTCTGCGTGTGTGTCTGTGTGTGTGCGTGTCTGTGTGCGTGTGTGTGTGTGTGTGTGTGTGTGTGTGTGCGTGTGTCTGAGTGTGTGTTTATTTTTCGCCTGAATATTTTAACATGAGAATGCGACAATGTGCCTTTCCCGACACTTGCGTGTACAAAAGCTCGTGCGAGCCTTGCGCGAGGTCACTGCAGCCTGACGAACTGAACCTGGTTCCACTGGGCGTCAGAAGGGAGGCGTCAAAAGGCGTCGCGGCTTCGCGAGAAAGGCCCCTCCCGGAGGAAGCGTTGAGAAATGAAGAACCGCCCCCGGCTGGTCTGCATAGCTCAGCGTGCTGCCAGGAAGTCGAAAAACTCGCCTGTTTCTCCCGCACAAGTCGGTAACTCATTTCTGAACGGACATGTCACGCGAGCCGTCAGGAAAGCTGGAAGGGGAGAAACAGAATGCGGGCAAGTCGGGAAGAGCAGGGGGGAAAGGGTCCGAAGGGCCGCTGAGCCGGGAGCAAGGACGACAAGAAGTAAACAGTACTGGAGGGAAAAAAACCGGCCGCCGGTCAGCATTCAGGAACGGGGGAAGAAAAGGAGGCAACTTCCGCCGTGGGGGAGGAGCGGGCTAACGAGCAAACCTGCCGACAAGGAGTGGCCCGTGGCGCCCTTCCGAGAAGCAGCCGTGGTCGTTGTTTGGGAAGACGGGGGTAGAAGCGAACCCTGCAGCTGGCCGCCGCCCCAGAAACGAGCGGGACGCGATGACATCTGCATCCCACTGACGTAAACGCCATTGGCAGGCAAGTAAAAGATAAGCGCCGAGCAGCCGCAGCCGACGATAGCAGCCATCGGCGCGTACAGACGCGGCGGCGCTGCGCCTGGGCGAAAGTGGCCGCAAGGCGCCTCGCTGGCACCGCCGGGCTTTACTCGCCAGCAGTGCATCATTCTTGCTTTACACGCGCACCACTCCGCCTCGCTCCCTTTTGGACTATTTTTGCCGTTGCCAGTGCTCGCTGCGCGTGGGTCGGTGTGTGTTTGGTTTATCGTTTCCGCGGCTCCGTGCCCATTGTGGGCATGCAGCGGCAGAGTGCGTCCCTGCAGCAGCCAATGAAGGCCCGCGGATGGTGACCCCCCGTGGCGTCCACTCGCGCGGCGTTCCTCCGGAGACGTTCCTCTTCGCTACCGCAGATTTATAGCGGCGCTGTCTGGAAATACGGCCGCGGGTTCCCCGCGGTGCCTAAGAGGGGAGAGCGCCGTTGTCCGTCTCGGGGCGGCCAATGGCGACGCCGGCCGCTTTGTGCGGCTGGCCCGCGCGCGGACGCTTTCAGCGGGGCGCACGCGGCCATCGCTCATCGGATGCCCTGACAGCAGCGCCGTCGGCAGACCGAGTGCCGGGGCTCGATAGGTCCGCTCCGGCCAGTGCCATAATCAGTGCCGCCGCCGCCGCCTCCGAGTTGACCGTGCGCGCTCAAAACTTGCGCCCACTATCAGGCCGCATGCGCCTCGCTCTCGCTCGGCTGGCAGCTAGTTATGCAACACGAGCCGCTCTTTCTTCCCCGCGTCTCCCCACTTTTCTCAGATAACATCGAACTCAGAGCAAGGGTTACAGAGCTCTGAGGACACCCTGCAGCTTCATTCGTGCGCTTCAACGAGACGCCACACGAATTACACAGATGGCGGTGGCGCGTGGCTACAGCAGAAAAAGACAAAGATTGCCAAGCCCAGTAAATCCACAGATATTGCTTCACATCTGCTTATTAAATGTCTACGCAGTGTTAGTGAACTGTGTCCATGTGGTGACGCATGCGCGATCACGCCGTTGAGAAATGAAGTCCGCTTTACGCATGGCGAAACGACCCTCAGCGATATTCCCACCATGTCGCTTCCCTTTACAACTGGTGTTTACGTGCTCTCTCTGTCCGTCTCCTTCTCTTTCTGTCACAGGGTCCACCAGTACCGCACGCGCCGTTGCTTGACTGCGCTACAGGGAAGTAACTGAAAGTAATGATGTCACATCCGCTTACGTAACGCTCAATGGCGCCACTTCCGGAACGGATGCACTGCGCCATCGTGCTTTTTTTTTTTTTTTTACGTCCGCTTGCTCGTAAAGCAAACTTTTCGAGTCAGTACTATAGCCTTTCAGCATCATTGCGGCGGCCTTGATGTGGCCTTTGGCGCCACCCCATAGGTCGTGTGACAGAATTTCCATGCCAAAACGGACGGACGAACGCATGTACTTACGTTACGTACTCATTTGCAACCGCAGGCGTTGCTGACAAGTTTTCGCTATAAAGTTGGCTTGTCCGCAGTGCATTTCTTGTTTCTTGCGGACGGACGGACGGAAGAAGGGCAACGTACAGAGTTTATAAAAGCACCTTCAAATATGCAGCTTTCTCTCTCAAAAAAAAGAATCCCGCTGCCAGATACCAGCGGCGGTGAACTGCCGGTTATAACAGAAACCGTAAAGCACTTTGTTGAGGTGTTTTGCTACAGTTGACGTATTGTGCTCCTACTGTTGCGCTGCTAAGATAGTTGTGCTGGCAGGGCAGACTCCCCCCCCGTTGTCACTGGAATAATTTCTTTGGCCGTTATCAACCTCCGTGGTTCAGACAAATCTCCCTATAGATCAGCACCCCTATAGTTCAGTACTCAACTCCCCATAATTCAGTAATCCCCTGAGGGATACATTCCCTAGTACCTAAAATTCAGTAATCCCGCTAAATAAATGTCATCCCCTGCTAAGACTCGGTAAACTGTGTTTTCATATGTTACTTCTGAATTTCATTTTTAAACGACGAGTCTAGAGCATTTTTGTAACGTTGTGTTTTTCTTTTTTATGACGCATAATATAGCTTTTCGTAAAGTTCCACTGTTAGCATATTTAAACGTATCGCAAACACACACACATGTTCTCACACGATATATTTCGTTGCGGAAAGTGTTTTGCGCCATGCCCGACGAATGCTGCGCAACTGGTCGTGAAGGAAATCTAATTTCAAGCATCAATATACAAAAATGAACCGATGATACCGGCGCGGACAGGATGCTTTTTGATAAAAAGCTTCAAGCAATGAGCCCTTCACTAGCTCCTTAGACTTCTCGCGATAGTGTATTCCCCCCCCCCCCCCCCCTCCCCGGCCGCGGTGGCTCAGTGTAGCGCTAAGACGTTGCGCTGCTGAGCACGAGGTCGCGGGTTCGATTGCCGGCCGCAGCGGCCGCTTTTCTGATGGAGGCGAAAAGCAAAAACGCCCGTGTGTACGAGATTTCGGTGCACGTTGAAGATCCCCAGGTGGTCAAAATTAATCCAAAGCCCTCCACTACGGCGCGCCTTGTCGCCTGCGTTGCGTCGGCGCGTTAAACCCTTTAATCAATCAATCAATCAATCAATCAATCAATCAATCAATCAATCAATCAATCAATCAATCAATCAATCAATCAATCAATCAATCAATCAATCAATCAATCAAGCGATACTGTACCTGCATCGTCTTCTATATAGTGGCGCTGCGAAAGGGCGTCATTATATACCGAATCTACACTGCAAGCTAAGGAAAGCATCTGGTATATTGCTGATGGCATAAGTTGACCTACGGGACGAGCTATAGATCCTGCCCAGGGACGGTACGTACTTAAGTGCTGCAGTTACACCACCGGCATCTATCGGACGTGAAACAATGGTAACCATTGCCGGCGTTTATCACGCGTCCTGCCAGAATATCAAAGTGGCATTATATTAATGATACGGTGTATTGCAGCTGCACATTTTGCTCGCAAAGAAAAGAAAACGGGGGCGGCATCTCAATGCACCGTCTAGTATTTCCGGATCTCCCACCGTTCTGAGGAGGCTGAGAACGGAATGCTTCCAGGCCAACCGTGCGGCCAGAACAGGAGGGGTGCGACCCGGCGCTCCTACGCGTGCTCCCGTACGGAGCGCTCGCGCCCGCCTGGCACGCGACTCGGGCCAGCGCAGCGTCGGGCCAGCGGCGAGGCTGACGCACTTCGCAGCTGGCTTCCATTCATACGAACGGCGCAGTGCGTGCAACTTGTTCGCGCGTCGGACAGCTCTCTCGGAGAGACACGCAACAGCTGAAAGCGGCGCACAGAGTGGCACAAACGAGCATAGAGAGCGGGAGGGGGCAGTGAATAAAACCACCCCGGCTCAGTTTCACCGCCTTGACAGTGTGAAAGGTGATGACGTCCCGCAGGCGAACTCACGGTCGCTCGAAGCCGCGGGGGGCGTGTGTAGATAAAAAGTGTACATGAGCGGAGTTGCACCGTGTACAGCTGCGCTAGAGTCACAACGTTTTGCGATTTGACGCAGGTTCGTTGAAAGTCACGCATTTTTGCTCATGTTTCGGACAAGAGACCGCTCACACCTATTGCGGCATTTTATCAAGGGCGAGCAGGTGCATGGATATACGAATACGCCAAGCCCCCCCAAAAAACTGCTCAAATTGCATTCAGAGGCGCGCTCATTGTAAACTAATCCCATACGTGTAAGGGACGTGCCTCCATGCCGTTCAAAAAGCACAGCAGCTACACAGCATCGTGCCCATAAAAATAAATAACTTGATAAAAAAGCTTGCAGCGAGTATGCCGAGCATGACCATTCCTTCCTGATTAAGCAGGTTTGGGAGGGCCCCCAAGGCAAATAAATGTCGATATTATACTTTGGTTTACAAATGTCGTAGCGCATGCACATGCATCACAGTTCTAACCACGCGCAGACGCTGCAATCACATTTGCTCGCTTCTTTCGCCAACAGATCGAGGTGTTATTTGCGGTGCCATATTTTAGCGGCTCTTTTTGAAAAAAAAAAAAAGAAGAAGAAGAACGTTTACCTTCGTTGATTGATTGATCGTGGGGTTTGACGTGGGCTATGAGGCGCACGGTAGTGGAGGGCTCCGGATTAATTTTGACCACCTGGGGACATTTAACGCGCGTCGAAACTGCGACACACGGGCGTTTTTTGCTTTTCGCCTCCATCAGAAAAGCACCCACCGCGGCCACGACCGAACCCGCGTCCTTGGGCTCAGCAGCACTATGTCTTAGCCACTGAGCAACCCAGGCGGGTTCGGGTATACCTTCGTACAAATCTACCCTAAATGATCAGTAGTGTAAGGATCCTTGCGCAAGTTACGCTAGAAACAGCTCGAGGACCTGTACTGGTCGCACGTTTGAGTGTTCCAGCAACAAAAACCCCCCTCCCCCCGTTCCCCCACCGGGTGCATGTATGTTAAAAGTCTGAAATGATTCATAAACCGAATATTTACTGTCCTTACCAGATTAAGATAAGCAAGCTCGCGAGTTGTTTCCGTCGAATGGCGTGCATTTTTGTTCCACCAGACGAAATCGCTTAAATGTGCCGTTAGCATGTGACCATCATCCCTACCGATTTGCTGGCGTGGGTTGTGACGAAACACAACACACACAATCACGCAAAAAAAAAAAAAAAAACAGGTACTTGGCCTATGTCCTGATTGGTGTTCTTGAAAGTCTACATTCCTTGATATTGCTATGGTCATTCAACGAGCCCCTCAGTATAAGCTAAGTTCTTTCGAAGCAGACTATGTGAGCGCTTGGAAGCCTCTAAGAGAGGCGTCGGCCCTGTTGTGAACATCAATAGGATATGATGATATCGACGATGATGATGTTCCTCCGGGCCCCATCCAATGAAAATCCCAGACCCGTGCCTAGCGCAAAATGAACCCTACACGCAAAACTCCCATAATGATCACATAAGAGCCGATCGACCCGGGTGCGCTAGCTTTTTTTTTTCTTTTGTATTCTTTTTACCAGCACATGCAGTTACGCATCTCTCCGCGACGACTCGAAGCTGAGCGGCGGAAGCCCTAGTGAAGTGATGACGAACACTTCATCACGACGCTGACGACCGTACACAATGCCCAGCTCACTCAGCGATGGCTAATTTTAAAATTAAGGCTTGGATAAAACCGGGAAGCGCATCCCATCCCGCGCCCTCCTCTAATGGGCAAACAGGGAGAATCGGGCCGTGACAAGTCGGGCGCTGGCTGCTTATTACGTCCCGCGCGAGGCTTCTTGGGCGCGCACCGGCCGACCAACGACGGGCGTCTCGCGGCGCTAAATATTTGCGGAGCGAGCAGCACCACCAGCAGCCGGCACAAAACAACGCTACACGGCCGCGGCAGGCGCAGAAGGCCGCACGACGGCGGCGCGCTGCTGGCATATTGACTTGGTGCGCCAACCGCGCATATTGCGCCCTCGGGAGGATGCGAGAAATTACGGCACCCTGCGTTTAATTACGCTGCCAAGCGCTATCAGCGCTGCGCAGAAGGCGCCCGGACGGGGCGTCAGAAGCCTTCAATAAATGAGGCGCGCTATTTATGTCCACTCGCAGTGTCTCTTCCTCTCTCTCTCTCTTTTTCTACGTGAACTGATTTCTCTAGGAAAAATCCGCGTGGTTGTTTGTATAGCGCAGCGTTCCCCGTCGCTTTATCCCTCGTATAGGGCATTGAAGTAGGAGGCGCTATACGGGATGCCGCATCGAGTTGCGAAGAGGCGTCCGCCTGGCCGCCTCTTTCTGCGCAGCTTCGGCGTCACGTGGAGCCACGGGGCAAGATCAAGAGCCTCTGCTGTCTGCACTGTTTTCAGAATGCTCAAGTACTCTAAAGGGGCCCAGAGCATGGAAAAACAGCAACATAATTCTTATTCACAAGAAGGGATATACCAAACACATAAGAATCACAGACCCATCAACTTACTGTCAGTTGTATACAAGGTGTTTACCAAAGTGCAAGTCAACCGAATAGGAGACAGCCTAGATTCCCAACAATCCAAACAGGAGGCTGGGCTTAGGAAAGGGTACTCCACAATGGATCACATCCATGTCGTCAATCGAGTAATAGAAAAATCATCGGAATGTAGTAAGCACCTTTACATGTCATTTGTATACTATGAAAAAAATCTTTGATTCAACACACACCGCAGCAGTGTCGTTAGAATTGAAAGACCAGGGAATAGAGGAGACCGTATACATAAGGCTTCTAGACAACATATACGAGGGATGTACGGGCAGGGTATACATTCACAAGCAAAACGACAAATTCCCGATTCGAAAGGGCATACGACATAGATACCATCTCGTCAAAACTATTCATGGCATGTCCGGACATGCTATGAACAGTTTGCAAAACTGTTCATAGCATGTCTGGAGGGGGTATTCAGGAAGCTTGACTGGGAAGACACAGGATCACGAATAAGCGGAGAATATTTGAGCCATTAAGATCTGCAGACGACATAGTCTTGCAAAGTGAGTCTGCAGACCACGTGCGAAAAATTCTTGAGGAAATTCTTAAGGAAATTCTTGAGGAAATGGGCCTAAAAATTAATATGAATAAAACTAAAGTAATGATGAATAAACATGGCGAGAGCGCGCTCTTCAGCATACATAACGAAATGCTAGAACACGTAGAGGAATATAACTGCCTCGGAAAGGTTGTCTGTGCTGATCCCAACCACGAAAGAAATCCGGCGCAGAATAGGTATGGCGCACTCGGCAAACACTCCCAAAAGATCAAAAGTTGTCTGTACCCTTAGAACTCCAAAGCAGATATATAACCAATGCGTCCTGCCGGTGATGACATATGGAGCAGAGCAGAGGCGTGGCTCCTTACTAAAACAACATGAAAGCAAACTTAGATCGGCTCAACTGGCCATGGAACGAATATTGTTAGGATAACACTCAGAGACAGCAAACGAGCTTCCTGAATCAGGGAACCAACTCGAGTAGAAGATATAGTTCAAATAAAGCAAAAGAAATGAACTTGGGCTGCCCATGTAGTGAGACAAACCGACAACCGGTGGACAATTAGGGTAACAGAGTGGATACCAAGAGATCGGTCTAGAAGAAGGGGAAAGCCAATAACTCGATGGAAGAACGAAATAAGGAAATTCTGAGAAAAAGAATGGAGTCGAGCAGCGAAGGACAGGAACGGTTGGGGGTCGATGGGAGAGGCCTTCGTCCTGCGGTCGACTTTAGTAGGCTGTTGAGGATGATGATGATGCATATACTCAAAAAAAGCTGCTCGCAAGCGCTTCTAAATCAACGCGCTCCGCACGCGTTCCAGAGACATCAGGAGGCGCGAGAGACGAGCCCGCCGTATACTTGGGGTATACTCTGAGCAACCAACGGCCACTCCAGAAGCGACGAGAAGAATGACAGCATCAATAAAAACTCAGCGCATCCGGCTTTCAGTTCTAGCGAAAGATCTGACTGATGCGCAACGAACCTCATCGACGAGTCAGTCAGCTTCCTTTGTAGTCGGCGGTTATTATTATATGATTCAATAAAGGCTTCAACGACCGGATCATTTGCGGCAGTTCCAGACACAGTCAGATCGACAACTACCTTTGTTTTCAGGGCAGGGAAGCGTTTAAGATTAGCACAAATAGTAAATATGAGTACTGAAGCAATGCCTAAAGCAGTGAAAAGAGCAACGACGTATGCATGTTGGTCCATAGCTGCGGGTACCGTCGAGTCAGGCGTTGGTGGTCCAATAGTGCTGCCATGGCGATGCGCTCTCCGACGAAAGCAAGAAAGCGCGAGCGGGATTCGATTAATTCACCGCAAACAAAATAGCGGCGGACTGTTCTTTTTTGGCCGAGTTCATATATGAGATTGAACGAGCCCGCTGAAACGTACTGAAGACGCTACGACCACTTTCTCGTTCTAAGTATCGCGGTCTGTTAACTGAAACTAAACTAGAAAACAAAAATCACCGCCGAGGTCGCTCAGTGGCTGAGGCGTTGTGCTGCTGAGTCCAAGGAGGCGGGTTCGACTCCCGGACGCGGTAGCCGCTTTTCTGATAGAGGCGGAAAGCAAAAATGATGTGGCGAGAAGTCGGCGCACGTTGAAGGTCTCCAGGTAGTCGAAATTAATCGGGAGCCTTCGACTACGGCGCCCCTGGTAGCCCAAGTGTGGCTTCGGCACCTTACACCCCCAAAATTAAAAAAACAAAACAAAACAAAACAAAACAATTGAAGTGCGAATAAGTGCGAAAACAAAAAAAGTTTTTTTTTTTTTTTGTGACACAGCACTGAATATACGGCATATATTTGCTATCCTTGATAAATTTGCAAATGATAAACACAAGTGCTTATTTTAGACTTTTTTCCGCACGCGTCTGCACTGTACGAACAAAAGGTTCCAGGTCCTAAACCTCATACATTTTTTAGAAACATTATGGTTTTCTTACCTAGTTCTAGATACTTTTTTTTATCGTCTTAATGAACACTTTTTTTTTGCATGAGTACAAGAATGTGACCAGATGGAGTACTTGTATCTTCACAGTGTCACTTTGCACAAAATACACCACAAACATAATCCACAACAGTGGCGCGCAACCAGAAATATTTTTCGGGGGGTGCTATACGCCATCGGTAAAAAAAAACTGCAAAAAGAGAACCTGTCCCAAACAATGTTTGCCATTATTCTTTTCATCTTTGTCATTTATATTTTTATTTTTAGACATTAATATATCGATGCGGTCTCTAAATAGTGTGGACGAAAAAAGGCGGAAAGGAGGGGAGATGCGGCGATCAGAAAATTTCGGGGGGTGTTTCGACACCGAACCACCCTCCCCCTACCTCCCTCCCACCTGAGTACGCCCCAGATTCACAATGACTACAACAACTTGTGGGCGCACGTTGAAGCGATGGCCGCGAACAGCTCAGTTCCAGTTTTACGCAAGCTTCCTGTCACGTATCCAAGAAGGGAAAAGGTTTGGGCGTGTTGGTTCATAGTCACACTTGTCCCGTCGCTTGTCCCGTCCACGCCTCGTCCTGTGTTTTTTTACAGCGCTTGTTTTCTGTGTGTATCCAAGATCATGAAACTCGAACTCCCGTTTGGTTGTAGAGTGATTTTCCCGGCCTCAATTTGCGTTCGCTTAAGTTATATTACGGGAAGCCAACAAAAACACCACTTTGTTTAGCATGAAGACCAGTAACAAGTTTAGACAGCGAAATAGAATACGTGATTATGGAGAGTTCACGTCAAGTGCGCCGAGTCAACCATTCTGGGCGCTGTACGTGACCGACGCAAACTCAGCGAAGGAAGCGCTCTGGGGAAAAGGGTGGTAGTCTTAAATGCGGTAAGCTGGCGCGGTCTTCTTCGGAGGCGCCTTTCCACTCCGGCAAGCTCGAATTGCACTTGCCGCTCCATCAGCGGGAGGGGAGGGGGGCGAAATGAACGTCGCTACCGCACCGTCAGCCGAAAGCGGCAGATGCCCAGGGGGCGTGAAATTTGCATAATCATAAAACAATACAAGGCTCCCATCGAGGGAGCCCGAGGAGCGCGGCATTCGGCGCACGTGAGGGCTGCCGCCGCCATACGTGCGCCAGCGTCGCAGACGGAACGTCCTCGCGGAATTACTGCTCGCCGAACAAGGAGCCTGAATAATAAAGGAAATATTGTAACACGGCGCACGAGAGGCAGCGAGCCGGAGTTGCCGGTCTCAACCACCGGGGGCCTTCATCCCGCGGCGGCACTAAGCGCGCAGGCCTGCAGGTTGGCCCGGCTGCACGCGGCCCTAGCTCGAGGGAGTGGACGCACGAAGCGCGCCTCGCAATCAATTATGCAAATGCAGCCAATGTTGACACGTGACGCGGTGGCAGGCAGGGGCCAAACGCCGTTCCCGCTTCACTGCGCATGCGCCGTGGGGAGCCGACCGATGCGACCCTCTCCGCCTCAATGTGTTTGTACTGCTCTTATACTGGATATTCCTTCTGGTATTCAGACCCCGCCGCACAGCCTTCAAGTGACGTTCGCTCTCTCTCTCGCACCGACCCTTCTCGTCTCAGCCTGCGAGGTTCGTCGTGCGACGAGTCTGCTGGGTCTGGGCGGCCTCATATAGTGGTCCTGATGAAGCTAAATGCGTGGCAAACCTGCCTTCTTTCGCAATGCCTGAGTGTCTCCGCCAGGGCCGATATTAAAAGCGGAAAGAAAACGCAGTGATGTGATTTGTCGTAGTCACGTATTGTTGATTTTTTTCCCCACCTCGAACTAAGCAAGGATTTTTTTCCCGCCGGGGTATCAGCACGCACGCGGTGTCTTTTGCATTCGACAAAATTTGCGAAACCGCATTTCTGCTGCCAAGGAAAATACCATATATAACGCAAAAGGCGTGTCCCCTTTCTGTGCACATCTATATTAGCATGTTGGCCAGTGCCGCAATGCAGCGTTCGATTTCCTGACTAACATTTCGCACATTACCCCTGTGCACAACACCGACTGGCATTTGTCAAGACGTGTTTCCAAATATCCCTCCATCTGTATTCACACCTTGCCGCACGGTAGCCACAACACATTACGTTTCACTGTGCAGATATGTATGGTCGCGGCCAACTTTCGACAGAGACATAGAAAGTATTGCACGACTAGGGAGACAAATGTCGCCTACATTTTCATAAGTAGACATCGCACACACTGCAAAGACCAGCGCCATCTGCGACTTTAGCTATATAAGCTCTATAGGACATCTGAGAGTGTGCGGACTGAGCCTAGCTGATATGTTTTCAGAGGTGTACTTTTGCAGAGAAACTGACACTTTCCGGTGGCCTTCGCGTTAAAATGCTCTATAAGAACGTGAATTCGGAACCCGGGTTTCACCGAGGAGCACCTTCATAGCCTTCTGGCCAATCTCCCGCTCTATTTATGAACATCAGCGCCGAGGTTTCTCCACGTGTCCCACCAGGAGATGGCGCTGTAACCCGAGATAATACGCTGTAAGGGAAGAGAGGGGAAGAAAGCCCAACTACGCTACCACCTGCAACGGACAAAATTAAATTTGAGCCTGCTTGGTAGCAGCGCTAGAATTAAACCAGTAGTATAATATGGGTGGGTTGTTCAGTGATATGACACACATCAGCCCGAAACAAGGGAGATACCATTACAATCAATCAATCAATCAATCAATCAATCAATCAATCAATCAATCAATCAATCAATCAATCAATCAATCAATCAATCAATCAATCAATGGTGCCCAGCTGGTTTAAATTGTAGCCAACCGAAGCCCTCCCCTACGCCGCGCCGAAGTGTAGCTTTGGAACGCAGTCACAATTTGAACTTGAACGATGCCTCCGAGGTACTATGCATGAAGTAGTATTCTATGTTGGACTGCTGCTCTTTCGACGCATAAGCGGCCATTTGTAGACGGTAGGGAGGCACTGCATTAAAGATAAATCTAGAGTGTCCGAGAAGTTTCCTGGGCGTGGTCGACCCGGGACCACAGGCGCAAGTCATGGCTTTGCCTGAATCATCACTGAGTATATTGTCTCTGAAGTCATGCGGAGAAAGATGCATTGATGAGACAAAAAAAAAAGAAAATTGGTTCCACGGTATTTTTCTTCGTTCATTCAGAAAGTCACCATTCTTCTCGTCCGGGCACGCAGGTCTCCAGCAATGACCCTCGAGCTCTGCGGGACCCTCGAGCAGAGAATCCGAATCCTGCGCCCAGCTGCTTGCTCCCGCAGCCAGCAGCGGCGTCGGCAGGCTTGGCCGTGCAAGTGGCCGAGCTCGCGCCAACCGGCGGCGGCGGCCATCGCGAGGCACGCCGTTCATCAGGTGGGCACGTGCGTGTATTTTCTGGCCGGCCGGGGCTCGCCCATCTGCAAGGGACGGGGAACCGCCCCCTCTCGGGCGCATTCAACAATTATGAGCGTAAAGCTCCGTGCACGCCGCGCATCCTCGCGAGGACGCATGGCTTCGGGTCCGGCTCTTTTAATGAGCTGTCAGGAGAGCACTTTTCGCATGCCCGCAGCGCCCGCGTGCGAGGGGCCGGCTTCATCTTTGCTCTTTATGAATTCCCATTAGGGCTCCGCCGCGAGCACCTTGCGTCACGTGGAGGACCGCGCATCCGGCATGGCCCCCGACGCGCGCGCCGCCGTCGGCGGGGAAGCTGATCGAAATCGCTCAACTGGTGTGTGCGCGCTGTTCGGGATCCGGCAGCCTCTGTGCGCTTTCACTCTGTCCAATAGTAAAGGGTTTGCATATGTCGTGTGCTAAAGATTTGCTGAGAAACACCCGATAGGCTGCTAAAGATGTCGCTTTGTAGCGCCCTTCACTAAGCGAGCAGAGAGCGCTAGTTATCAGGCCGGCATAAATCAAGTATCGCAGCTTGCTGTCCAGTCCGGGCGCGACTGGACGGAATTGATGTTTCGCTTCTCCGCTAGACCCTGAGCCGAATTTCCGCAGAAGCGGAGCTGAGACAACTTGTAGATGCGACCACCAGGTGTCGACTATAAACAATCCCCTCTGCGTCTGTCCGAGGGCTCACCCCCATCGGCGGCAACACGCACCTTACACGCAACACGCACGCGCCGTGCAACCCCGGCCGAAAAAGGCCGCGGAGGGAGCAGCGCGTCTTGGCGTGCGCACACGAATATGAGTGCGAGGCTGTTCACCTCCGCTCTTCATGCGCGCGGTTTCGTAAGGCCGACCATTTGGTAAGAGTTGTTGCGCCATAACCGACGGGGAGTCATGCGGCGAGAACCAATGGAGAAGATTTGTTTTCCCAGCGGGTGGCGGAGGGGGGGCCAGAGGAGAGGAAACTCGGGACCAGCGGCCTCGCAGCCGCCGCGCGGTGAAACCGCAGCGGCGGCGGCGTCCACACAGAGAGGAATATTAATTGGCTTTATTCAAAACAATCCGGCTCGTCTTGCGCAATAACCTGACGGCCGATGCAGGCATTCCTTCGCATTCTCTTATTACGACGTAACGCTAGTTCAGGGTTGCGAACGCATGCACGCTGCCGCTACGTAGCGCTAGTTTGAAGCCAGTAGAGAAGAATTATCGACTGGGACAGCGTTCACGGTGTGCGGAGGCCTTTTCTCCGCAGGCAGCCGCGAATAAAGCAGGTGTGAAACTCGCCAAGCGCATTGAACCCTATGTGCCCTCTTCTTCCTGGTGCGCGGGCTGAGGTGTCTATTGGCGAAGCGGGTCTCTCGATTCCATTCGTTCAGTAAGATGATCACTCATTCCCGATTCATCGCTTCTAATCGGGCAGTTAATCCTATTGTTATCAATCGCTCCAGTGAGATGCGTAAATTTGAACGGTACAACAGTTTAAATGCGGCGAATACCGACGCCGCCACAAGAGATCTAATGGAATAAGAAAGACGATCACGCTAAGTTAATTTACATTCTTACGCATGAAACGGCAGTGATAAATAACCCGCCAAATAAAATGACATAGATATAACCATTATTAATGTGACTTGGGCATGGGGCAAAATTAGGCGCCAGGTTTGAACCACGGCCACAGGAATAAATCATCGAGACATACCTGCTGACTTAAGTAAAGGAATAACGTGTTGCTCAAGTTACGTGCAGCCAGCCGCCTTTCTAGCGCAGTATTAAGGCGGCGCACTGCTACGGACAAGGTGGCCGGTTCGATTCCCGGGTGTGGAGACTGTATTTCTATTGGAGTTCAAATACGAAAGCGCCTGTAAGTACGAAATTCCGTCGAACGTGACACATCTGTACGAGGTCTAAATTAGCTCGTAGCCCTATACTACATGCCTCCCCGCTATCGCCTCCCTGTCATGTCGGTACATTAAACCCTAATATCGAACTTAATTTGCTAGTCGATGTAAATGTAAAGAGAACGCACATCTGCAAGCGAAACGTTCCAATGACGTAAACTGGTCCTCCTGCGAGTTGTGGAGAACATGCTGTGAGGTCCCTTGCCGAAGCGTTGGCCCGACTGTCCTGTTGTTCGAGGTCTTGGTTAATAACAAGTATACATCCTGAACGATACCAATGAGAGTTCGCCGCATGTAACTGTGAAATAAACGCAGCCCCAACAGCCATTGGTTTGGACCTGCAAACGAGGCTCGGTGGTGCGATGAACTGGTTCTCATTAACCGCTGGCCCGAGTTTAACGTGAGGTGACCTATGAATGTTGGTAGGCCACTTGCCTTTTACTAAGTATACAGTAGAGCTTCCGATAATGCATGCAGCATCTACCTTTCGTTAGTTCTAACGTCTCACATACGTGTAGCATGCATGCTTTTATGGAGTATAATCCGCATTCGTTAACCAAGAAGTACACCCACTGTGGGCTGCCAGAAACTGAGGGACTCGAACGGATGCTGTTCCACTTCATGGCCCGGGTGGCGCTACACGCCGTCCAAAGCCCTGAATCACGACGCGAGTTTATGGACGCAGGCTAGCACTAAGTCGCCGAGTCGGCCAGCGCATAGGAATCGAGCGGTATAAATTTCCCGCCCGCGTGACTAAACACACATTCCGACAGAGCACTGGGGAATGTTGACGTGAGATAAACCGTACATCGTGTACGAGCAACCTGCATAAAGCAGCTCCGGCAGGAGCAAGTGCAAGTGGTTCTGGACATAAGCTGTAATTTATACGCGGAATCAAATATAACCCTTTACGTCCCGTGGATATAGTAAGCAAAAGCTACAATACTAAATACTGTACAGAAATTGTGAAGCTCCGGCGATCCCAGGCTGCTTCTGAAGTCAGTTTGTGAAACAAAATGTTCCGCTTGAAAACGAAGCTGCTGGAGCAAGTTGACGGTGAACGTGAGCACTTACCGTGCGACCCGTTGCAGCCCCGAAAGCTGCAGACAGCAAACGATAGCGGCCACGCTACTGTTCGAAAGGAAGGAACACGCTCGAATTGCTGGAATGTGAACTTCAACACGCGTCTCAATGAACCACACGGTGCTACAGAGATATTCAGGATGCTGCAGAGACACGCTAGAAAAGTTCGCATGGCGGTGCTAGAAGAACAGCTGTGTGAAATGTTCTTCCCTGGGCGCGCTTTTACAAAGTCCGTATTGCGAGCGTCCGAAATTGACAGGCAGGCGTAGGACCAGTGTGGTATGTACATCAGTGCATTGGCATGGGCAGCGCCTGGGTGTCGGCAACATGTTTGTTTACGTCAACGCCTATCTTCGGCTAAGCAATTTTCGCCCCAGTGTGCCCATGGTTGAAATTTGAACTTCTTTGCGCGCTATATTTATCCGCCGAAGTATATAGCGAGTTTTACGCCCGTAATCTGGTTTTATAGTGCGAGCTGGGTATTTGTCGTTTGGTCATCTTGAGCGATTAAGTTCCGGTAGTTCAGTTATAAACCACGCCATATATTCTTGGTTTTAATTTGGTTTGTCTCATTTCAAGGTAAAGCAACTTTCTTTTGTTTCGTTTTTTGGATGAGAGCACACCTTGACGGCACAATGTGTAAAGTACATAAACTCAAGTTCTGCGTGTCAGTCAAGCGCAGACCAAGTCGGGAATCGCGGCAAGTCTTTGTCAGAAGCTTTAGTGGAATGAGCTCGGGAACGGACATATGTGCATGGCTTTGGCATTAAGAATGGTAAACGTCGAAGTCGTGCGCGTTTTTTCTCCTTCACTCAATTTTAATGCGCGAAGCATTACTGCAGGCTTTTGATCAAAGATGCATGTATTCTATACGCCTCGAGCGCGGCCTGTAGGGGCGCCACTGAAATCCCCCTAGCGGCCCGTTTCGAAAGCAGGCGCGGGAGTCCCCGGCCCGCTCCCCCCTGTCGCCGTTGCTTTTGGGGCTCGTTCAAGACAGCGATTTACCGTTTGTCCGCGTTCGAAATACCGAATAACGTGGAGCAGGCACTCTGTTTGCAAGCGTGGTATGTTCACGAGAGTATAAACGTTTATGACGCGATATTAGTGAGATCTATATGAGCGCCAGGCGTGTGTCACAGGCCGGCGTCCCGAAGCCAGCATTTGCATGCAGCTGATTGCAATTCCGCTGCCCTGAAATTTAGTGGGAGTGTCTCCGTATGCGGCCATACACACTATGATGTAAATCGACTTTGTGCACTTACAAATTCTAGCGGAGCACTCATACCTGACAGCACGCAAGTTACGCCTGCCAATATCACATATCAGATATTGATCAGTACCATGAACAAGCTAATGCGGCATAAATTTCACAAACATTGTACCAAAGAAGTACGATGGATAATGCAAAATTACACTCCGGAGTCAGCACACGACGACAAATTTATTGCTGGGTCGTCTTGTACCGAGCGAGGTGATTCATTTTATCCTCCACGAGAAGCGCGAAGATGGGTTTAAAGAGTAATCCGCGTCCGTGACCAAACTCTTCTTCGAAACACCGTCATATGAGTCATGACACAGGGAGACTGCAGAATCTAGCATAAACCGAAATCAGAGACCCTTATCAGATACGACACTCTTCCAACGAGCCCGTGTGTACGAGATTTCGGCGCGCGTTAAGGCTCTAGGTGGTCAAAATTATTCCGGAGCCCTCCACTACGGCGTGCCTCATCGTCTCCGTTGCGTCGGCGCGTTAAACCCTGCAATCAATCAATCAACTCTTCCAACGACACCTCGTATCGCTTGTGAACTGCCTACCCAGTATTCTTCAAAAAATGAGTCCGCCGAGTGATCAGCCGTTTTTCAAGGCGAAAAACAAACGAAAAGTGAACACGCAGCTTGTGTGTGTGATTACTAAAACGTTCATTCGTTGATTTCGCTCCGCATTTGTAAACAACGATAGTTGAGCGTCCTCCTCCTCATCCCCCCCCCCCCCCCCCCCCCACCCGCCCATGTCTAGCGAAATATCAGTGCATTTCGCATCTAGTTGGTCTGGTGAATACTACCTTGCTCAAACAAACGTCTTTAGCATTTCAGAAGCTGCACTCGTTTTTTTTTTATTCCCGTACTATTATATTTATTCCTTACTTGCAGACCATTCATTTTCCCGTGGTTTCATTAACATATACCTTGGTTCTTACTATAAGGCATGAGTGGGCACATATCTGACTTAACATTTTCTTTTCCGTACTTAATATTTTCGCGTGGCTTATATTCCCATAAAAGGCACAAGTTTTTGTCAGCTATTGGGTTATCGCATCCCCGAAATATATTTTTCTACGACGTACGTACTCGAAGCAAAGCCGCATTTGTTGTCCGCGCTGCAAAACGAACCAACCTTTTACAGTGCCAATATCAGGTCTAAACGAGGCGACAACAAATAGAATTCACTTGTGCTGACGTGTTCGAAGGTGACAGCGGTGATATGCTGCTGCCATCGCCGACGCCCGCAAGAGCGGCCAAGAAGCGCGCAGAACCGCCTCCCCGGGTAGCTCTTGTTGGCGTTAGAGCGCTCTACCAAGACGCAGCTGTTTTTTTTAAGTGCCCTAAACGTGCAGTTAGCTTACAGACGTCACCATAACAAGTTGTTTAGAGCGCGGAAAGGCAAAGAGAAGCGAAAGAAAACCTAAACACTGCATGACCACCTATCAGCCACGCAGCGCTAATCCCGCAAACGCCGCGGAGAAGCGGCGGCAGGCGGCGCAGCGATCGCGAATCTCGAGGCGTTATTCTATAATACTACAGTCGGCACTTTCGTCTCGGACAAGGAAGACTTCATGCGTCTTTCATTCCCATGGTGAATACCCAGAGCAACTCGCATAAGCGTCCATCATTAAAGTATTTAAAGCAGTGGCTCCTCTATCCATGACTAGGTAAATACAGACGCTGGAACCCAACAAATGCCGAATGATTTAAAAAATAGAAGCAACTAAACAAGAAACTTGGTTTACAGCCGCGGAGGACATAAAACGCGCAACTTTCAGATCGAAAAGTACGGGCAAATTCTTTGAAGTGGGCTCATCACCACTGCCTACTTGGAGGGGGTGTTTGTGTGGGCGTTTGTTTACCATAAATTTTGATTTTTTTTGTGCTTATTTTTTACCCTGCAACTAAGCTTTCTAAGTAAAGCTCGTGAGGCGTGCTCTGTAAGTCCTGTCTGTGCTTACTCAATAAGACGATGATGTCATCCGCAAATCTCAAGTTGCTCCGATATTCTAGAGTTTTCCCGTCCTAACACCCCTTTTAGACAGGCTGTAAATAATTTCGAAGAGATGGTGTCTCCTCGCCTGCCATCCTCCCGGGTAGGAAACTTATGGGCGCACCTTTTTCGATAAAAACAAAACAAAATATTCGGATGACATGACAGCTCGAACGCGTTTATTTTGGCTAGGTTTCTCGGCGAGTTTTCAGCTGATGATTCCCATGGGCTGCAACCTCGACATCGGACTCGCTGCCTTGTTGCCTAATCACTATCCATGCTTCTGTGACGCTGCCTTCACAGAAGCTGAAGGCCTACCGAGAGGCGGGATTTCTGATTCGCGCGCTTTTTTGTGCTTTTTTTTTTATTGTTCTAATGCGCATGCTATGGGAGGAGTCATAGCTAATGGGAATTGAAGACATGCCGAGTGTTTCCTCGTGTTTATTTTTTTTTTTTTTCTGATGGACGCTATGTAAATCCGCGCGCCGAGTATCATCCTGAGTGCATTTCAGGTGGATGTCAAAATTTCCCTTCGCAGAAACTAACTCCATCGTGGAAGTTTCCCCTAAACTGGCCGATTAAAACCTGCTTTGTGTTTAAATGCTGTGATAACTCTGCTTTGGTTTGCATCTAGCTTCCCGACGAATCTACTCAGAGGGTACGTGACACATGAGCTTTGTTTACAAGCACCACCAAATAGCTGAAACGAACGCTCTTACAAAAATTGCCTTTTGCTTTGTACGCCCAGTTCCATCATTTTCTCCACCACGAAGGTTGCTTTCCCTCATTAAGACTCTGCTCGCAGTGAAGCATGCTTTACAGGTTGCAATCTAACCGCTGCTAACACGCACGGCCGGATGGTGTAATGCATGGGTAGTTTGTCACTGGTCACTAAGTGTCGCTTCCCTTTTGCCGTCCTGCTCGTTCTATTTTCTGGCGACGGCTGTGACACACCCTAGCAGGTCCGCTGAACGGCATTCATCGGGTCGTGAGCACGTATACAACGTATACAAGTTGTGCAAGAGCCACAACGAAGTCGACAACAACCACTAAGAAGAATAATGTTAAAAGTTCGAAGGCTTGGACAGCGCCAAATAACGTTGCTAGTCCATATTGACTCTTACGTGGGTTGATGCGCCAGCAATGAGGTGGGCCTGGTTTTTATAGCGAAGCTGCTAGCGTCACTTTTACCGGCATCTTTCATAACAAATAAAAACCCTCATGAATCCGCACATATCCACCCAGTAATATCGGCCAGTAGCGACGGCAGCTGCCACCAAAAGATGAATGCGTCAATGGCTCCTATGAAGCTGTTATCAGCCGATTCAGCCGCGCCTCACTAACGTGAGGTGCGGACACATAAGGAGTAAACACTTTTTCTTCCGGTAGAATGTTATATTTTATCCGTGGAAATCTTAATGATGCATCCAGAGAAATGAAAGAAACACTGTATTTTATGCATGTCCGATCTATACTTGATTATGCGTGTGTAGTGTGGGACCCACACCAAGAGTATCTATAGAAAGATTAGAAAAGCTGCAAAACCAGGCCCCGCGTTTTGTTACTAACAGTTATGACCATTTTGCTAGCATCTCGGCGATTAAAGCTACCCTGAGCTGGGAACCACTACAGCCCAGACGTAAAAAAAAATAAGATTAAAATTTTTCCACTGCATTACTATAATAACACCGGTATCGACACAAAAAAGTATCTCCTCTAGCCAAACTACATATCACCGCGTCGTTCGAGTATTCCCACACAACAAACATTTTTGCTAATTATTTTTTTTTTCCAAGAACAATACGTGACTGAAATTTTTTGTCAGAGGAATTGATTAGCATACGAAACAACGATATCTTTTTCTCCCGTTTATGACCAATGTGGTGTTCGTTTTTTTTTACCAATATGAAATGGTGCTTTTGAAAAAAGTGTATGAATGTATTTGATACATTCGTCGTCAGTATTTTCGTCTTTGTTTATTTTATAGAATATACTATCACAATCCCTACTTGCATTCCATCTTGGTTTCTGCGCTTTCCGCATTGATCACCGTCATAAAGTTGCAATTATGTCCTGCCGAACAAAATCTTGTTGTCAGTCTTTCATTCCTCGCACAGCATATGACTGGAACCCCCTTCCCAGACCAATACCGCCATTGAAAAGCATCCCTGTTTCCCATAACTTTAGCTAATATTGTTACTTTAGGAACCACACAGACCTGTTATACACTACCTTTTTGCTGCATTGTATGATCTGTTTTTTGTGTGTGTTTGTAACCAACTGCCATCTGTAACGCCTCTGGCCTTGAGGGTGAAATAAATGAAAAACAAATGAAATTTGTCTCCTCTGTTTTGTACCTGTTTCATGTCCCCCCTACAAAAATGCCCTCATGGCAATCTAAGTATCTTGTAAATAATAATAATATTAATAATAATAATAGGTATAATAACATATATGGTGGCCGAAAGGTTCCGGCCTCAGGAGTGGCCATGACAATTCCCACGATACTCACTAAAATGAAGAGAAAGTGAAGTGATCACACTTCACCCCCTTTTTCGTTCAGCCCATACCCACTCATGGGGCTTGGTAAATCACGATCGTCGCTGCCATCAGCAGTTAAAGAATAAGTTTATGGCTGCTCGAAATCAGTTCACGACCAATTCACGTACCCGAATGGTGCCCACTGATGTTGACGTTAGGAAGAAAAGAAGTTCACATCTCCTCCCCAAGCCATTGGGAAGCGGGTGACACGGCATTGTCCCTCGTCGGAAGAGGGGCTGTGATTGCCCTCGTCAAAATAAAAAAGGGAAAAATTACATTCGTTTTTAGAAGAAGGGTGAACTGCTTCTTACGATTTGTCCATTGAATTATATGATCCTACGAAGAAATTATGGCTGGCTTCGCTGGGTCATCATTTGATCAATGGTGCACGCGTACAGCTGTTGCTTTATGCGAGCTCAGAAATAAGTTAAGCCTCTAAACATTCGCTGCATAGTGAAATAAAGTATCACGCAGGTTGAAGTACCCTAAGCAACCCCAAATAAAGGTTTCGTACACGCACTCCAGCGGCCTTGCAAGCCGGTTCGCTTCAAGCAGAGTCTGCGTAGATATGGATTTTGAAAAACTACTGCGCGAGACAAGGAAAAATGACCGCAAAAAAAAAAAAAGGGGGGGGGGGGGGGGAGAGAGAGGCACGCACGCGTGTAAAGACAGCGAGACTTGCGCCGTCTGCATGGAAGGCAGTCTGTTCGTCGGACTTACTATTAAGTATTGCGACGAAGGTTGTACCTCTAACCGAAGCATAAGTAAACACCGTTGTTTTCCGTGCATTTTAGTCTCCTTCTGACGGTGTTTCTTGAATGACCTTCTACTTCCGTACATGGGATTCCTATTTTTGCTTTATATTTCGGTCAATAAATAGCGAAAACCACGGAGCAAAAACGAAAAATCACGCACAACGTGCATATATATACACATGGTGACACTCGGGTACAGGCATATTTTCAGCATGTGGTGGAAGCCTGCGCACGAGAATATTTGTTTGAGATGCCATGGCATCAGAAACGATGTTTATATATTGAACGGTAATGGTTAAGCAATGAAACCATTAAAAGCTTCTTGATACACCCACTGATACGCGCGCATACAAGTTGCTCATTTCTAGAAGTGCAGCGCTACCACATTCTCGCAAGACTCCGCGGTGAAGCATCTCGAAAAATGACCAGGAACCGCTGTTTGATGGCTCCGGCTTCAGAGGCGAAGCACCTGAGGAGAACTGACTTGTCAAAGAAGCGTTGCTGTTTATATTCATGCACTGCCGGGTGGCCGCTCTTGGTGTTTAACACCAAAAGCTATTTGGGACGAAATTAACTCAATGGGCCAGGGGAAAACAAACGCGAATCAAAATGAGGCCCCAGAGGAAGCGAGGCGAAAGAAACGAAATCAAAAGCCGAGAGCCAGAGTAGCCGCCCAGGACGTGTGTGTGTGTGTGCGTACAGGTGGAGGCCGAGCGTGTGACTATTAAACGGCGCTTGCGGAGGGGTGGCGCTGCAGATGGCTGGCTAATGTCTCAACTTAGCGCTAACCGGCAGCCTTCCCGCCCCCCGTTTACACGGTCATCGCCTATGCGCGGAACTATCATTACACATGGCGGCGGCGGCGGGGAGGGGACGCGCTATGCGGGGCCCGAAGGAGAAGACCACTCTCGCTTTTACGGTTCGGGCCCATTTGTGCCCGCGCCGGCCGCGTCGCAGGAGCAGCAACAAGGGCGCCCCCTCGGCAGCCTCCCCTCCTCAGCGGCGGAGCGCGCCGAAAATGGGCAAACTTTACATGCACTTTGCGGGCCTGTTATTAGGGCGCGGATGAGGCGCTCCTGTCTTTCGTCGGCCCCACAACCACGGAAGGGCTGGTATAGTCACGGATCCACGCAGCAGAGGGAGGACAAGCCACATCGCACGGCACCCACATGATTATCGCCTGAAACTTGCACTAATAAGTGAATAACGATGTATAGTACCATTTTTAAGGCATTTAGCAAACAAACAGTAAACAAGTGCACGCAATAACCTTCCAAATTGCTCCTAAATGCGCAATCTAGCAAGTGCAACCCCCGCATTTTTTTTTCGCTTCAGCAGAATCCTATAGATATCGTTGCTCGGTGCAAAAATGAGTCACAGAAAACAAGGCGAGGCTCCCAGCGATTGCGTTTCCGCTCACGACTTCCAATCGGCATTGGTGTGCTGGCTGAGAACCTGCAGCCGATGTATTCGGCGTTTTCCAGGGCTCGCAGCATGTCCAGTTGTAACTGACACGAGCACAGGCAATGCGAAAAGTCAGAAACCTTATAGGCTTGGCGAGCATGCACGGTATGCGCGGTCTACAGACCTGACGCACCAACTTTCGGGCAAGGTATACACGCAACGCTGTTTTCCACTGCATTTTCCTATACGTTCATGCTTGTCATAAGAAGCTGGTGTTTGTGCCTAATTTGTTGCGCGCAGGTTTTGTGTTCTGCATGAAACTTTGATAGTTCGGACTGTCAAATGCGTACTTGTAGATTTGCAACCGGTATGGAATCCCTGTCATAGGTTACACGCCCGGCAGAAGAAAATCTAGAAATCATGATTGGAAAGCGCGCAGGTGTTGTTATTTGCAAAGAGACTCTAAGGCCGGTCCTGATGCGTTGTCAAAGGACGTGCCAACTCTTTTTTTAGGTCTTCATGTACGCGTTTTTAGGTGCAGCTTTAGTCGAGAGGTAATATGACGTGAGTTACCTGCGGTTTGAGCAGGGTAACATCCATGCGATGGAATTTTGAATACCGCTGGCTGTCACAGACAACTAGAAGGAGGCATTCAGTCACCCACAGTGTACGGGCGCACGCTATACTTCATACACGTCGGCCTTCATGCCGTTAAGTCAAATCTCTTTCTTAACAAAGCAAGCAGAAACCATGCGGAAGTCTCGAGCTCTTCGTGCTGGCGACAGCCGACGAGCCTACGGGCTGCCAACTACAGCAGCCGCCGACTGCAATCGTGTTATCTGATTGCAGCTAAAGCTGTTTTCCTTTCTTTTTCTTTGTTGCAGCCCGAACCGGGAAAGTACTGCTCGCAGCAAGGCATCCTTTTGCAAAAGAGACAGTTTCGTTACCTACGACCGTAATAGCGTTTGAAAACGCAACGGTGTGCGAATATTCAGTGCGATTACGAATTGAATAGTTTCTGCTCTATTCTATTGGATTCTGGAATTTAATATTCCGTATTTTCAAATATTTGGTTTTGACCGAATGTACTACATGTGAGTGTACTACAAACATCAGGGCTTGCACCGACTACCAAGCATGCTGTCGAAGACAGCTAAACACGTTGTTACCATAAAACTGAGCGCCCGAGAATTAATCAAGCTAGTGACACCCACCGAGAACGTGGAAGCGCGAAAATTCGTTCTAGTTTGTTTTTCCCTATCACGTTTTGTGAGGTCCACGAATACCTACACTTGTAAACATCAATGCGTGTTGTGAACGATACGATAACATAGGATGGAAATACCCGGTACTCGTGTCGATACGCGAAGCCAGTTCTTTGCTTTCAAATTAAATATTGGGATTTAGAAAATTTCGCCATTACAACACCCCTAGAAAAAGAAGATAACAAGGAGTCAGCTTTCCATAATATCCTTAAAGGTAATATGCTATTATGGCGCAATGTCGAACGAGCCGTAAATGGCCTGGCTATGCAATGGTGCAGCTCATAAGGATCATTTCAGACAGCGACACTTAAAGCGCAGCGCTGGAAGGCTTGAGATGTGCTTCATTGACCTTACGAGACACGCTATACGTTAGTCGCGTGTGCTCACGGCGTGCCTCACCCCAATTTCTCGTGCCGCTATAGCCGTGTTGTACGATGCGAGTACAGCGAACAACTACGGTCACTCCGAAACAGGAGAAATCATTAGGCGATGCATCCAGGCCATTACCCACGCAAATCTTTATTCTCCTTCAGGCCGACTTCCTCGACTACTCTTCTCACTTGAAGATTAATCCCAGCAAAAATGGTACACACAGCCAGCGTTAGACATACTGTTATAACGTCTGGAGGCAGTAATAAGAGTCTAGCATATTCACTCAGTCCTCTATAGTTCACACAGATTGAACATAGTGTATTGCAGCTACGATGGCACAAGTGCACTCGATTCTTCCATCAGCAGCAATCTTTCATGATACAACGGCTTCTATTGGTTTGTTCGTTTCGTGACATATAAAAGTTTTTCTCGAGAGAAAAAAAGGCTGCTGGTATTGAACAATGATCAACAATAGTACTGATTTTATTATGTTCGTTTATTGGACATTTTTACTTACGCTGCCTCTGTACTACTCACAAGAAATACTTCTGTGACAATAGATGTCGGCGGCAGCACAGAACCGGGACAGGAGAAACAACAAGAGACGGGACACTGTATCGCGACCGACCAGCTTTGAACATGAAAGCCGCCACTTCCGCTCGTTCAGGATCAGAACTGGTCGCTTGCGACGCTTCAACATAAAACTGAAGCACATAAAATTCGAGACTCATCAAATAAAGCCGCGCAAATGAAACGCATGCAACGACAAATTCGGTTTTCTGGCGTAACAAAGAAAGTTAACCTGCCCAACCATTTTTTTTACTGAGTAAATATGCCCGCATACCTACTGAAAATACAGCCTCTGCTCATTAGAAGTAACTAAATGCACAGTAGCCCCACGAAAAAATGCATACGACTTAAGCGTATAAAAAAGCTGTACGCTTGAAGACTACCATAACAAAGCATCCGCCGGGATAAATGGACGGATAACCAGTGTTTAAACTTTTCATTCAGTGCTGGATTATTGCGAGGCGGTTTAACTACGATTGTAATAATCAAGGCATCGCTTATTTCTGGGGCTATTTAATGGTGAACATGATAGTACGCTCATGTCGGAACAAGCAAACATTGCACGTAGCAGGTATACGAGTATTTCGGAGGAGCCTCAGTTCTGCTATTTGGTATTTAGCACGCAGACGCGTAGGGACCTTGAAGATATTCTGGGGATGCTTAAAAAACATACCATTTTTTTAAGTATACAAGTGCTCTTGAAGGATGCACCATTCCAGAGGAGATGTTCTTTACTATGCCTATATATCTTGCATTACTCACTCAAATGGCATCTCCGCAACTCCATGGGACAATCAATCTTCATGCAGCATTAAGCTGTCCCATTTTCGCAAGTACCGCAGAACGAAACCAAAACAGCTCGTATTTTTTTTTTAATTTTGTGGAACTTTTCTGAGAGTTCATCTGTCTGTACGTTACCTCGCAGCACATAATGTTGTAATGTTATCTCGTCATTTTAGGAGAACAAAATCGTCACTAAGTAACCACATAGGAGGTACACCAATTGACACCTCTAAACAACAAACGGCAGTCAATGCGCTAGTATTGGCGATCACGGCTTTACAGAAACGTGATGATACCGGCAAACACAGCTTTAAACCAGCAACACAAAGCAGCCAAGCAGTGGTATGGAGGTACAGTGAGGAAGCTGCACGGTAGCATGCATCAGATGCGGGTGAAAGAGACACTGGAGAGCAAAAAGAAACAAGGACAAAGAAATAAAGGCGGGAAGCGAGAAAAAAGCATCAGCCAAGGCACGGGCCCAATTCAGCGGGAAGCAGCAGCCTGTGTCCGCATTCTCAAGCCTTCAGCACGCGCAGTCGCAGCATGGTATCTGTTTGCGTTCCAGTATCAGTTGACTACAACAATAGTAACCAATCGTAAACGTAGCGCGGATGCAGCTGAATCTCAGTGCTTGTAGTCTAAGCACGTAGATTTAGCCGGTATCCATGAGGAAATTTGCACAGCCATTTCCGCACTCAGCAGCATCTCGTTTCCTTTTTTTTTCTCGTTAGTGTGAACTCACCGTTGACACGTTTTTAGTAAAGCTCCTGACATGGCCGAACAAAATTTTTTTAGAGCGGGACCAGCGATAAACGTGACCGACCCTATTCGGAACAGGAAATAGCGTAATCTATTGATCGAATTCTCTTTAACAGTGAAGCTGTATTCAACATCACATGCCGCTATCGAATAGAAGTTAGTTTCGCTCTTTGGCTCTATCGAACAGTCTCAAAGTAGCTAACCACTGTACATAAAAAGATTCGGGAAGAGCCAGAATGAGCACAAAAGGAAAAGAGCCAGTATACTTTGTATATATGGTTGGCAGCTTCGGACAACTCGCAAGTATTAAGTGGCTTGTGAGTTGTTTGAAGCTGCCAGCGATATATACAAAGTATACTGGCCAATGCCCAACTTTTGAGACGCCAAATATGCATGCTTGGAAGGCGGACTGTGGTGCACGCACTCGGTCTTGGTCGCTCTGCGACGTTTCACGAGCCAGACGGGAGCGCACAAAACGACAGAAATGGCACCTTGCGTACGTGCAACTCCATGACGATTATTCCACGACCAAGAGACAAGTGCGCGAACCATGAACGCCTACTAATGACAGAGAATGTATGCACTGATCTTACCACAGCCTTGCGTAACGCGGATTACGTACTCTTCAGCAGTAGTGCAGCTAGTTTTCCACGGTTTATGCAAAATCGTGCATAGAATATAAAAAAAATCACCGTAAATAGGGGCAATTTAACATATTAGCTTACGGCAACAGTGGTGAAAGTCGAAAGACGACGTCTAGCAACTGTGCACGTGATAACCAGGCGCATCACGGCGCCTAGACAGTATTGAGGGTTTACTAGGTGTTTTGCACAGAAGAGAATGACTTCAATGTCAACTTTCGCAAGCCACGGTCACAAAACTGCCAAGCGGTAGTCCAGAATTCTTATTTAGATACTATCCGTAAGGCATAGCTACGTTGCAGAAGGCGAGCATATATTGTTAAATGCAACTCTACAGATAGCACTTGACAATACGATGTTGTGGCTGGGAGGAACGATGTGCAAGTGACGGGGCAGTCTCTGGTAGTACCTGGCTATACATGACGGTTTCAGCAGCAGATTGGGCGTTTGATACGATAATTTTAATTTGTCATCCAGCCGATATCGGTGCTCCCAGCGTGTCATAGCCTCGCTCACCTGTACCGCAACTGTACTTATGGCATTTTCCATTCTGTGCAAAATATTTTTTCTCAGGTAATTTCTGTTTGCTTTCGTGACATGCTGTTATGTATAGTTTAGGTCCAGACGTTTACGTGACTGTGATACGAAGCCAGGGCCAAAGGCCAAGCTGTAACCACGATAATATACCGCACGCAACGTTTTGAAGTTAGAGCTATGTTTTTTGCACCGTACGAGGGGTTGCACACCAGCTGAAGAGACAGGCAAACGTAACTCAGCAGTCAGTGTTTGGCGGCTGTTTTATGTCCAGCGATAGCTGCCAGCTGCAGAAACCGGACTTCCACATTGTCACAGGTCAAACGCTGCCAATCCCAGCATGGTAATGTGCGCTACCACTACAACGTTGAATCCAAGCTACGAAGTGTTCCCTCGCCGCCCTATAGTGCGCCTTGGCGACAGGAGCTGTAAATACGTAGTGCATCCATAGTACGTACGACTGCATAGCCACCTATGCTGTGTGGCAGCGCGAACGGAAAGCGGAAAGGCCGTGCTTTATGTACGCATATTTCTTTCTACCTTTAGTTTTCTTTTAGCGCTGACTAGAACACGAGGGTATAAACTTGACCACAGACAGGCGTTTTAGAGGCTGTGCACCCAAGATGATAAAAGACGCAATATCACCCGCCTCCTTGTTTTCTGTTGCATTTCTTACAGAAGGAAGTGCTTTTAGTGTGTACATGAAAGAAATACAGAAGAGAAATTTATTGGGCGAGTCACCGTAATTGTGCGACGAAAGCTGTGTCCTCATCGATACTTAAAACGTCTTTAGTACGAAAGGAGCAGGGGAAAGATGCACCCTCTTACAGATCCCGTAAAAAAAAAGAACGTTTCAAGTAGTCTGCAGTTGTAAAGGAAAGCATATCCGTTAACACTGCGAACATAAAAATCACCTCACAGCCGCATAATATTAGAAGAATTCCCCACATAGTAAAGGCGTGTAGTACGTTATAAGGCTCAAAATATGACCGCGACGCATACGTGAGTGCATGACCTCCGGCGCAGTGGAATGACGTCGCCACAGCGTGGGTTGTTCTTGTAAGCTGCTGATGCCCGATCTGACAGCGCAGTCGACGGATCAAATACGTTCGGACGGGGTCAAGAGCCAAAAATTTGTGAGTCGCGTTCAGGAGCTCTAAGTGGCGCCTCAGGACAAAAGTGCTATCAGCACTTCAGTTTCACAGGTCGGGCCTAAGGTGATTAGAATTACTCTGCTGCGGTTAAGGCGGATGCACATGCGGAGCAGTACTTTCTATTGGTCCTGCGGTGACACGCTGGTATGTAAGTGTAAGGCAGCACGGCGTAAATAAAGGCGTCATAGGCGGGCTCATACGTCGCGTCGAAGTGCTGTTACGACGATTTGGAGCACAGCCAGCTTCCCGAGTACGGCGACAAAGAACTCGCAAGAGCATAATAAAAATGCGCTTACGGAAAGCCCGTAGCCTGCATACACGGGTGGAGCGGTGTGTGGTCTAATCGGACACAGTGATCACGTGCTTTCCGCTGCCAGGCGCCGAGGCCTGACAGCGGAAACGTCGCGTGTGTACGGGCGCGCACTCACCGTTGTGGCTATTCCCGACGCAGAGGGAGCTTGACGCTGGTGACGCGATGTGCCTACTGGGACAAGCTTGCTTCCGTCGGGACATAGTCAGCTGGACCGCGGTACCGTCACCACACTCGACAACAACGCGCCCCCCGCAGCCAGCAGGAAGGCGCACTTCAGGCCGGCTGGGCGGTCAGTCAAGTCAGCAGCCGGCAGCCACACGGGGTCACTCTTAGTTCGCCAGCGCGACTACGGCAAGCGATGCTTGTCCGTGCCCCGTGCTGTACCCGGGGTCGGAGCGCGGCGCACGAGTTCACCGACGGCGCGGTAGCAGGTGCCGCGACACACCGGCACACCTGACACACGGCGAAGTCGCTGCACCAGGTTGAAGGTTCCGAGGCAGGGTCCCAAACACAATGTCAAGGCCTTCTAATTCGGCTGTCGGTCCCTAATGCACGGCGTCAAGTCTACCGGGGCGCAGAAAGCCAGCCCGCCGGGTTTGGCGATTGAGTTGCGCAGGACCGTTGGGTGCCCACGTGAGACGGCAAAGGAGAAGCGCGCGCAACAGGAGGACCGCTGCGGCTGGGACCCGTCCGTGGCCTGGGATCCTTCGTCCTTCTTTGCGTGTGGGCGTCCACGGGGCAGAGCGTCGGTCTGGGCGACCAGGCGGTGTCGGTCAGAAGCAGCGTCCCGGTCGCAGCGGGGCCCCCGCCATACCGTCGGCGGGACACCTCAGAGCTGGGGTGGAGGCTCGCCGGCGAGCAGAGCTCGAGTGATCGGTGCGCCCGCAGCGCCGTTGCGGCCCTGGCGGTGAGCGAGTAAAGAAGGGAGGGGATGCCGGACGAAGAGAGCGCCGCCCCTCGGTCACGGCACCAACCGAGGAGCCGTCATAACCGGCCGCGTATTGGATGACTAGCGGGGACCCTTTGACGCCTGCGCAACGCCCCCCATCTTCGTTTCTGTATTTCTGCGCGCACCAGCGCGCTCACTGCTGCTGTATGGAGGCGATCGTTTTTGAGTCCGACGGTCGTCCGCCGGAGGGCTCCGCGGCCGGCGTTCCGCAGGCGCGCCGATGGTCGTTGCTCCGGCGCCAGTGCGCGGAGGTGTCGTGCGGCCCGGCGGTCGACCGCAATGCCGGAGCGATGAGCTGCCGCGCGGCCTCTCGTCAAACGTCGCTCTCCACTGCGCCACCCGCTTACAGCGCTTCACGCTTACAGCGCTTTGCTCGCAGTGAGGCCTGTAACCGGGGGGGAGGGGGGTTGGATAATATTTGCGGATACAGTTTAACACTTTGATGTGAAAAAATGAACATTTCTTTAGTGGTATCTGGCAACTTTGAAAGCGGACCTGCGTAGTTTCGAACTTCGAACAACAACAAAAAAGCTCCCCACAGGCCGTTCTAGGACTTGTAATCATTTTCGGGTCACTTAAATAAGTACCTCTACCCTGAAGGGTGATTTCAGATAAGATCGATCAAAGGGTGGGTGATCGACCTCTTCAATTTGCTTGAAATGTTTTGTATCATTATCTGATTATGCTGATGTCCAGATTCACCCATACCCCCCCCCCCCCCAAAAAAAAAAAATCTTTTAGCTGTAAAAAAATTTCGAACGCGACAAGGTGGGCGCCCGCCAGTACCTGCACGTGCGCCTCGGGTAACTTTAGCGGCGTCTATCTAAAACATATTTACGAGGAGTAATTCATAAATTTTATGCCCAATTTACGCCGGTGTACATTTTTATAAAAAAGTTTTGTTGCTAACAAGGAAATAACTTTTTCGAAATAAAATGTCAAATTCGCCTCAGGGCCCAATTTTTTCTAAATTTGAGACTAAATATTACAAAAACTGCTTAAGTTACAACTTCAAATTTTACGCACGTGTACTCCTGACATTTTTAAGGAAAAGCACTGACTAGTATGATTGTAGAAAAAAGATGAGGAAGTAGTAGAAATAAGAAGAAGCAGTTCGGAACGGTGGTTGCCGTTAAGATGCAACGGGCACGCAAAGTTCGAAGAAAAAAACTGAAAAACAAAGTTCAACTGCTAATTTAAAAAAAAACATATCTTCGGTTTTCCTGAAATTCTCCCCAGATGTAGACCTTTACATGTACTTAAATTCTCATC
This sequence comes from Haemaphysalis longicornis, assembly GCF_048455015.1. Taxonomy (NCBI): domain Eukaryota; kingdom Metazoa; phylum Arthropoda; class Arachnida; order Ixodida; family Ixodidae; genus Haemaphysalis; species Haemaphysalis longicornis. The sequence continues at coordinate 283,814,489 of NW_027526203.1, read as the reverse complement.
AAAAACATGTTGCATCATTTTGTTCCTGGAGCGCGTACAGCGCAAGAGAGGAGCCCTATCCGCCCAGCTCTCCACGGCGTACTGCCGTGACTCTCCATCAACTTTGTATAAATTATATGTTTTGTATAAAAGGCAAACCATCCCTCCACGGATATAATAAGTGAGAATGGATCAGGAAAAAAAAACGCACGTTTAATGTCCACGTTCGCGCTATAACAACCAATCTGCACCCAGTTTAAGGTGTATAGTTTTGGGGGAAAACAACAAAACTGTTAGGTTCAAGCTGAAATTAAAATGAAAGCGCTCTTTCGGTTTTTGTGAAGCTGTTCAAAGATGTTGACCGCTAAATTTGCTTGGGTAAGAAGTACAAACACCTTCATTATATTGAAAATAGCGAGAATACAGCGCCCCTTTGCTACAAGGGCGAAACCGCTGGAACAAATCCGCGCAGTTATCAACAAAAGGGAACGGATAGACTTTCTTCGCGTTTAGTGTTTAGAGCTTCCTCTTGATTTCCTAAAGCTCTGACACTCTTCATTTTTATACGCTATTTTTCCCTACCGAGCTAAGTCACATCGCCAACACGCTGGAACCATGCGCACCGCAATCTCCAATGCGCTTTATTCGCTCTGCTAAATCAAATATTCCACAATACGAGAAGTTGCACACATTTTTGCTTTTTAGTTTGCCGGGAATACCGTGTGCTCTTTTCTATGCCCCTCTTTTATTTACTTGCACGCACGCACACTCGCGAGGTGCTCAGAGTAATTGCGGACTGCAAATCTGGTGGTGCGGGAATACTTCGCAAACGATGAACTGGAGTTGTCAATGGGAAGTCAGACGAAACAATATCTGGGTAGTGCCGTGATGGCGAGAAAATTCTTGTGAAGAAACACTTCAAGACAAAGTCAAATCGGGAAGAATTCGCACGTACAAGCAAAACTATCTTTACTGCAGCACTAACCTAACCTTACTCTTTGCAACAGGGATGAGTCAAATGTAATCGACAGCAAGAAATGTGCTCCTGCGCGTACTGTACCAATCAGCACGTTTATGTTATGTACTGAAAAATACCCGGAAACGCAACTATAGATGCTAGTGAATTGAACTGTGCATTCATATCCAGCGTGCCATCAAATCTGCATTCATATCCAGCGTGCCATCAAATCAATGAGGGAATGAGACAAGTGCAAGCAGAAAAGGCGAGTCTCTCGCACTCGAAAGACTGAATATTCCTGTAGAAGGTAGGGTTGAAGGGGAGGGGGGAATTGTGGTTGTCACGTGGGAGCCAGGCGACTTTGCATAGACGGCGCTTGACCCTAAGAGGAATCTGGATTGCATTTGCAAAGAATGCGTATGACGTGACTGCAGGAATATTTAAACACCAGGCTACATTTTACGACATGCGGAACAGGGATTTATACACCCCCCCTACACCCCCCCCCCACCCCCCCAGAAGGACCTCGACCCCCCCCCCCCCCCCCCCCCCGAAAAGATTCCACAACCACATGCACCCTGCCTAGGGATTTATACAGCACCCCCAAACATCCCACCAACATCCCCCCCCACCCCCCCCAAAAAAAAATCGAAATTCTGCATAAACCCCTGCATGCGGAAGATCTCAAAAATTGGAATTCATACTTCCAGAAACATAGCAACTGCTGTCTGAGAATTAACGTCAAGTGCGCAAACTTCCCACACGTGGAGCGAAATCAAGTTTCCAACTACCGAAACAGAAAAAAGGAATTGTGACGACCAGTGCATACGCTCCCCGGCATTCAGTCCTGACACATGTGTGGTAAAATGTAAGTGATCAGCAGAAGGCAAATGCGATCAACAAGCAGAACTGCCTGTGTACACACCTTATGGAAAATATAAATACCTATACGGCTAGCAACTTTAGCTAGCCAGGTGGTACACAGCACTATGCAATTGCAATAGGGTGACGATTGTTTATGGCGTCAAACGTTAACTTTCAAACTGATATTTTTCTACTGCATTCTGTCTAATTTCCTGTCAGCTGTAATATTTTGGATTTTGTATAAAAAAAATCAGACATATGTACATATTAAGGACGTAGCTATTTATCACTGTTTCTTGAATGCGCAGCCCGCGAGGAGCATGGCTGTCAAGGTTCTATTCTAGCGCTCTACACCGATTTGATGCAAAGTGTTTTTACTTCTAACCTAAGTAAATTTAGCGGTCAACATGTTGGGAGAGTTTCACAAAAATTGAAACAGCGCTTTTTTTATAATCTGAGCTTGAACCGAAGAGTTTTATTGATTTTCCCCAAACTACACACCACAGATTGGACGCAGATTGGTTGTTATGGGGCCAACGTGGATAGTAAAAATGCCATTTTCCTGTCCCAATCTCATGTAGTGTATCCGTGGAGGGATCATTTGCCTTTTATACGGGAAACAAGGAGGAAGACAAGGATTGTCTCTCGCTCGTACCACGGCCACCTTGCCTGACTGCAGTGACTCTTCCTACTTGGACTGATTTACTGTAAATACCTGCCAATACACCATTATTCCTTGTGCCTTCCTCGCAACAATACAAAACATATATAATTTAGACAAAGTTGAGGGAAGTCGCTATCACTACAGTACGTCATGGCGAGCTGCGAGGATAGGGCTCCTCTCTCGCGCTGTGCGCGCTCCAGGAACAACATGATCCAACATGTCTTTGATGGTGATGCAAGTACATGTAAAAGCCGACATCTGGGGAGAATGTCACACAAAATTGAAGAAGTGTTTCTTTTTATATTAGCATCCTAAATTGCCTTCTTCTGTTTTTTTTCTTCAAACATGCGTGCCCATTGCATCTCACCTGTATTTTGTACAATTATAATATTCGGTGCGTTAGTTTAAAATGTAAGGAGCACACGAGAGTAAAATCGGACGGTTGTAATTTAAGTACTTTTTGTAGCATTTAGGCGCTAAGTTAGAAACAAATGACTCTCTGAGCCAAATTTGACATTTTATTTCAAAAAAGGCATTTTTTTTTATCAGCAACAAAACGTTTTTATAACCAGGCGTAACTTGCGCATAAAATTTATCAATCGCTCTTGATAACTATTTTCGTAGATAGACGTCGCTAAATTTGGCCGAGGCGCACGGGCAGGTAGCTGTGGGGGTCCACCTTGGCGCGTTCCAAAATTTGTTGCAGTTATACAAAAATTTTCCTGTGGAACATGTTATATGGACATTAGAATAATCAAGGAATGATATAAAAAATCAAGCAAATTGAAGAGGTCGACCAGGCATCCTTTGTTTATCTGAAATCACCTTTAAGTACCTCTCGCACTTAAGGAAGTAAATGGCCAAGGACTCGATGGAGGGATGAACCCCGAAAGTTTGGGGGAAAGGGTGGACTCAGCTAGCATTCGCTAGACTTCGCTGCCAGAAATCTTTGGGAGAGGCCTTTGGCCTGCAGTGGACACAACCATGCTGCTGCTGCTGCTGATGATGATGATGATGATGACGATTGTGGTGGTAGTGGTGATGATGAAGAAAGAAGTTTGGGTTTGTAGCTTTTTCGCTCTTATTAGTTTCCGTAGCGCATATACTACACGTAATAACTCCCACTGACCAGCGCTCCGTCGGAAATAAGTTAATGCGGAAATCCTGACATCAGTTTCGGTTTCGGTCGCTGAGAGCCCGGGAGCAGTTGCGGGGGGGCTTACAGCCCACTTTACGCCACTTTTGTTCCGTCCAAGAATGCACGCCGCTTGGAGGGCAGGGGCAGGTCACGTGGATGGTCGGAAGCTTCTCTGTTCTCGTGGCCGCCGGCTCATTCTACGTCACCGAGCGGCTGAGCTGCCAATGTCTGGCTTCTGCAGATGGCGGCAATAATATCGTTTTAAAATTCGCTCCAAGCAAAGGTTGATGCCCATAATGCCAGGAAAGCATATTCGCGTCTCCGTGAATTGAACCATGCCAGTTTTCGTAAATCGAATGGTTTGATGACAATACTATATTAAGGTTCGGTTGTAGTAAAGATTAATACAATTCTGCAAAGCTCCGAACCGGTCCGGAACTAATGGGACGTTTTTGTGCTTCACTGTGTGTTTGAAAATTTTCTCAGCTAATTTTCCTCGCGGAAGGCAAGATATATGACTATCAAAACAAATAATGACAGTGTTGGGTACCCAAGAGCACCACCTACTTCCCAACCATTCGTGCTTCATTCCAGACCACATCGCCATGCAAATAAAAATAAAAAAGCAGACCAAAATCCGAACCGAGGCAAACATTCGTATACAGTGGATGAAGAAAGCTTTTCTGGGTAGATCGCAGAATTGACAGTGGTCCCACGAGGGTTCTTAATGCAGTGGCGGACCTTAGAAAGGGAACGAGGAGAGGGAATATGGCTCGCCACTCCCTTCACATGCTTCAAAACACTACCACCTCGGCTACGTTGCGTGCCATCATCCTCCCCTCTGGTCAGCTCTGAAGTATCCACATTGATTTATTGTGGTATCTCCTTCGTAGTGGGAGGATGATGTGTGTCATCTCACCAATTTCGTCATCGTACGCACGCACGCACACACACACACACACATACGCGCACACGCACACGCACACAAAAACACACATTTTAAAATTACAGCGCAATAAAACCACACACAAAGACAAGCAAGGGACATACGCAGTGCTTGTCCTTGCCCTTACTTGTCCTTGCGGTTGTTTTTATTGCGCTGTAAAACTTGTGGAACCAACTAGCCCAGACGTCAACCTTACACACACACACACACACACGCACGCACACACACACACACGCATACACACACATACACATACACACACAACCACAAACACACACATTTAAAATTACAGCGCAATAAAACGACACATAAGGACAAGTAAGGGACACACGCAGCGCTTCTCCTTGCCATTACTTGTCCTTGTGTGTGTTTTTATTGCGCTGTAAAACATGTGGAACCAACTAGCCCAGACGTCAACCTTACACACACACACACACACACACACACACACACATACACACACACGCAACCACAAACACACACATTTTAAAATTACAGCGCAATAAAACCACACACAAAGACAAGTAAGGGACATACGCAGCGCTTGTCTTTGCCCTTACTTGTCCTTGTGTGTGTTTTTATTACGCTGTAATTTTAAGATGTGGAACCAACTAGCCCAGACGTCAACCTTACACACACACACACACATACACACACACACACACACACACACACACACACACACACACACACACACACACACACACACACACACATTTTAAAATTACAGCGCAATAAAACCACACACAAAGACAAGTAAGGGACATACGCAGCGCTTGTCCTTGCCCTTACTTGTCCTTGCGTGTGTTTTTATTGCGCTGTAAAACATGTGCAACCAACTAGCCCAGACGTCAACCTTACACACACACACACATACACACGCACAACCACAAACACACACATTTTAAAATTACAGCGCAATAAAACCACACACAAGCACAAGTAAGGGACATACGCAGCGCTTGTCCTTGCCCTTACTTGTCCTTGCGGGTGTTTTTATTGCGCTGTAAAACATGTGGAACCAACTAGCCCATACGTCAACCTTACACACACACACACGCGCGCGCGCACACACATACACACACACACATCATACACATACACACAAACAACCACAAACACACACATGTTAAAATTACAGCGCAATAAAACGACACATAAGGACAAGTAAGGGACACACGCAGCGCTTGTCCTTGCCATTACTTGTCCTTGTGTGTGTTTTTATTGCGCTCCAATTTTAACATGTGGAACCAACTAGCCCAGACGTCAACCTTACACACACACACACACACACACACACACACACACGCACGCACGCACGCACACACACACACACGCACACACACACACATTTTAAAATTACAGCGGAATAAAACCACACACAAGGGCAAGTAAGGGACATACACAGCGCTTGTCCTTGCCCTTACTTGTCCTTGTGTGTGTTTTTATTACGCTGTAATTTTCAGATGTGGAACCAATTAGCCCAGATGTCAACCTTACACACACACACAAACACACACACACACACACACGCGCACGCACACACACACACGCACACGTACGCACGCACGCACGCACACAGACACACACAGACGCCCATGGCACGCACACACACACATTTTAAAATTACTGCAATAAAACCACACACAAGGACAAGGGACATACGCAGCGCTTGTCCTTGCCCTTACTTGTCTTTGTGTATGTGTTTTTTTTGCGCTGTAATTTTAACATGTGGAACCAACTCCCAGACGGCAACCTTACACGTACACACACACGCACACACACACACACACACACACACACACGCACGCACGCACACACACACACACGCACGCACGCACACACACACACACACATTTTAAAATTACAGCGCAATAAAACCACACACAAGGACAAGTAAGGGACATACCCAGCGCGTGTCCTTGCTCTTATTTGTCCTTGTGTGTGTTTTTATTGGGCTGTAATTTTAACATGTGGAACCAACTACCCCAGACGTCAACCTTAAACACACACACACACACACACAACTCACACACACGCACGAACGCACGCACACACACACACACGCTCATGCCCACTCACACGCACACACACACAGAAGCGCCTACGCGCGCACGCATACACGCACACACGCACGCACGCACGCACAGAGGTCAATCTTGACCATTTTTGTTATATACCGTTTACAGGTCGTCGCTATGGTGGCTAGCGGCGCTCTGGGAACGGCCATGTTGGACGATGCGACGTCATTCGCCATAGCCATTCGCCATTCTCACTTTTTCTTGCACGCAAACATGAACCGTTTTGAACCGTTGCGAACCACTTTTTTTTTTTTTTCATTCCGGAGCTGAACCGGAACGCGGAACCTTTATTTATGGAACGAAACAGAAACTGGAACGAAAAACATTTCATTCTGACACCCTGAGGAAATGTACGCAGCAGGTTCCTGACACACCATGACTAGGGGAAACATGACGTGCTCACAGCCCAATGTTCACACACAGGTATGTTCTGAGAACGCCCCTTCTCGCTTAGGGTGCAGTGTACCCCGCCATGGTGTTTCGTATTGCTTTTTAAAATTCTCCCCTTCCCTCGCTGAGGGTCGGCCATGAGCCTGTGCATCTTGCGCTCTTTTGCGTGATGGAGTCCCGTCGGCTGGCGGCTAAGCCCCGGCAAGCATTTTGTAAGCCCCACTGCGGGCGGTTGCTAGTGGCCATATATATACTCGGCACATAGTTGCGACATGGGGTTTGTATCGTCCCTGACAGCGAAACGAGACACGCGGAGACACGCGGAAAAGAACTAGAATTAACAGCGACATTACAGTCCGTGTCCACTACTCATTCCCTGGCATGGATGGTCAACCAAGTTAACGTACATGTGACGGTACGCTTTTAATTTACAAATTTAATCAGTCCCTTGCTACTGCACCCGCTTCGTTGTACTACCTCTCCTCGAGAGTGGAGGGGGAGTGTCAATAATCAGGCGCGTCACTGCATTGTATGGTTTGCCACTTGTAATGCGCGATTCAAAAACCGCATGAAGGAATAGGAAAGACTACATCTTATTATTGTTTTTTCTGGGGATAATTTTTAAATACCTTTCATCTCGCGTACAGTTAAAAGTGTGTTGCCACCCGGCTCACTGTCAGGGTAGCCAGCATTCGCTTTGGCAGCGTATACGTGAGGCAGGTAGATCTAAAAATTGGGCTCTCAAATGTTTTAGGGCTCTTTCAGGGAACCTGTTTCGGTTAAGGTGCTTTAATGATGCCCTTTCGAAAATGTGGGATAGAGAGCATATACTCCCCATAAGCCGTTTGTCTGTCCCTTTAATTACAGCGCTGTACACTACCACACGAGGGCACGTACCACGAAAAATTCCCGCATTTCCCCGAGGGGAAGAATGTGAAAGTGCGAATGCAGGAGTTGAATTTGCGCGGTTCGGTAATGTTCGCGAAATAGAGATCACACACACACACACAACTACAAAGAAAGAAAGATGCATTTATTCACAGACACCTATTTGTGTTGTCGTTGTACTTGATTGCTAGAGCGGATCTCTGCTTTGAAATTTCGTGTCAGTACTCCTTTAAGCGGGTGCATTAGTCCTTCTCACGCCCGATTCCTGGCCAATCCCCCACGTGGGTATATGCCATGCACAGACACCTATTTGTGTTGTCGTTGTACTTGATTGCTAGAGCGTATCTCAGCTTTGAAATTTCGTGTCAGTACTCCTTTAAGCGGGTGCATTAGCCCTTCTCACGCCCGATTCCTGGCCAATCCCCCCCGTGGGTATGTGCCATGTCAGCGGCCAGGCAGCGCGCGCTCATCTCCCCCCGTTGCCAAGGAAGACGAGGAGATTCCTGGCCAATCCCCCACGTGGGTATGTGCCATGTCAGCGGCCAGGCAGCGCGCGCCCATCTCCCCCCGTTGCCAAGGAAGACGAGGAGCGCGCGCACCCGCAGCTGTTGCTATGTGGACGGACGGCGGTCACCGGAATTCAGGGTCGCTTATAAAGTGCATTCGCACTTAAAAACGATGTAGAATTGAAGCAAAATTCTAGGACCCCTAAGCACTCCTTATAATCTAGGGATTGCGAAAGCATCAGTGTTGAATAATCGGACGGATATGCCGGTACTGTGTGCGCCGCCATGTTGCATTCGGGGTGACGTGTCGAGTTTGGTTCGCCTTGTAGATGGTACTGCTTTCGCGCCATCTGATGGGGCAGCGCCGTGTACAATAGCACTTCTTTGGCAGCTGTCGTTGAGATAGACACCTCGTAGTCCATCCCAGTAGCTTCAGCTTCTTCTCTGTCGCACCTCCTGGTTCCCCCTACCCGCCGCCGCCTGCGCTATCCCGCTCTTGCTATTATTTGTGGTAAGCGATTTCACTCCCTCTGGTGCCGGATTGGTGCTCCTCTGCAGCGCCGCATTTCCCTGGGCTACCATGCCCTGTTTCGCAGCCGATGTTGATTTTGACGGTCGAGTCCACCGCCGAATACGCCACACCGGTGAAATTCGAGCAAGGAGTAACGCGTGGAAGCTAGCGCATATTCATTTTATGTGCAGTTCTGAGGGTGCACGTATACAGGGGCGCTAGCTCAGTCATGTCGGCTTGGATGGCACATATCTAGTGGTGCGCCTGTGCCCTCTCTTTATAAAACATTATCCGTTTCCCCTGTGCGTCTTTTTTATTGCGAAAGCATTAAATTCCCCATTACGCGAAAAACCGGCATTCAGCGTGGGCATGACAGAAAAATGGTCCTCAGCATGGCCTAAAAAAGAACAAAGGAGAACAATAGGAAAAGAAAGAAAGTTTCGTGGTCTGAGATTCCAACCCGGGACGCGTTCGTAATTGGAGTCTGACACGCATCCCCCGCACCACAGCCGCGTTTTTTCTTTATTGCCAGTTTCAGTCATTAGAAAAACTGTACGACATATGAAAAGAACACTGCCTTTGCCTAAGCCAGCGTAGCATGCCTAGAAACGGGACATAAACAGCACTTTCTCGACTTCATGCAGCCACTTGGGCGTACACGGTTGTCACCTACAAGTTCCTCATCTTACATCTCTACGATCCGGTGGACATTTTCACAGAAAATACTGCCTGCCTCACGGGCCGGAGGTGGCGGGCCACCATTATTACATGGAGGCAATGCCGGTCTTATCGGCGACCAGTGCGGTGGCACAGGGCGCAGGCGAGAAGGGGGCGCCGACCTGCACTGAACGCACCCCCTCGGCAGAAAAAGTAAGCTGTACTAATGGTAGAAAAAAGTGACGCACAAAATTGAATGATCCGATTTTGATTTTATGGCTAGTATTGTTACCGTCTGCATGGACAACGACAATATTTCGCGCGATGGTCTGGCTACTTCGGAAAAAGAGGTTGCATTTCTTGGGCCTGGCATTCTGTTAAATCCCGGGTTGTCTTTAGTTTGAGAGAGAAAGAGAGAGATAATAAATGTTTATTTATCGAGCAGAGGCTGATGTTATGGGCCTCGCCCCGTGGAAGGCATCCCTATAGTCCGGGATTCCTTGGTTTCGATTGAAATCCCCTCCCTCCCGTGTTACAAGCAGACTGAATACACAACTTTCTTGTGGCAACCAGTGGCAACAGCTGTCTTCTCCTACGCGTGCACATTTCCAACCAGTGCTGTTTGTTAAAGAAAAGAAAGTCCTACATGCTGAAGTTACTGGCGCCCGGTGAAAAAAGGTTTTAAAGAAAAACAGAAAAGCACAAGAGGAAGCCTAATTTTCGTATTAGGCTAAACTGACGTCATCTGTCCTGGTAAGCCTCGAACGGATTACTTGAGCAGGTTGAGCTCATATTGACAACAATCATTTCGCCCCGCGAGACTTTTGCCCATGCGTGTGAAGAAAAGTGGTGGGCCAAACTTTCTTCACCCCAGACCACAACCGAGCTAGCCTTATTCAGCACCGAAAAAATTAATGATGATAAATATAATACTTGCGACATTTTCTACGCAAAGGCCAAAATACTCCTCAATCCCACTGTAGCCAAGTGTAACGCTGAAATTTTGTCCTGTCAATATGTTATTTGGGGTATCCACAGGGAACTAGCGCACCCGTTACTACGACTTCCACCTCCGCATTTCGCCGATGTTTCCTTGTCTGTCTGGTCCTCTTTCTGTAAACATACTCCCTGCAAGCATACTCCCGCAGTAGATGACCATTTTATTTACCCATACTCCCTCCGTATGGCCATGAAATTGACAGCTTTCGGGACTTCTCCTGTTTTTACAACATCACTCTGAACTAACTAATTATGACAAGTAAATTAAACTCAGCTGAATGACAGAGGCGTCTTATCGGATAATTGTCAGATAATTGTTTTCGGATAGTTTCAATAAAACATGAGTTATAGCCATTTTCTGTAACCATACTCCCTCCGTAGATGAACATGCTCCCCTGTGCAACCTTGATGTGAGAAAGCCCTCTTACAAAGACCAAGCTTATACGGATCCCTTTGATGTTGGCTTCACCTCGAAACATAAATGCACTGCTGGGAAGACGTTTACTAAGAAAATATAGACCGTCATAACAAAATAGGACGGCTCTATGGCGTTTCTTTTTTTTTTATGCGAGTTTTTCCATACGCTGGACATGTGGCGCACAGCTTTAGGATCTTGGGGATTTGAGTGGGCACCGCAAGTTGGCGCAACTCGCGTCGAGTCCTTGTGTATACATCGATCTGTAGATCCTAGTCATAGACAGCTTCGCTGTAAAAATTAGTGTGACGGCCGGAAAGGGAGGAAAAGTTTAGACCTTCCTGCCTAAACTGAGAAACGACGCCAGCGCCACACTTCTGCACATTGGTGTTCTAACAAACTGACTTGTACTTTAATTTTCGTGTAATTTACCAGTTGTGAAGGTGTTTTTGCGGACTTGTAAGTCGCGTAATGGTCATAATAATAACTTTTTTTTAATTTTTACGAAACTGCGGCTTGAGTTTGTTAACTTGTCTGCTACGACGTTTTCTTTTGCGGTGGTGGCGAACTGCACCGTTCCAATTCTTGTCGCTTTAGACGTCTAATTAGACAGCTCCATAGGCAGTCTAACATGCTGTCCACGAATTGGAACGCAGCGCCATTCACAGCAACCGAAAGAGGAAGAAAATGTCGCAAAGGGACAAGGACGATGATGATAATTAGAGGACGCACGTGCGCCACTGGACACGTACCACTACAGGCATCACGCCATTTCGGCGCATGTAATGAACGTGACACCTGCTCTACAATTTCATAGGTGCGGTGTATACGGCGATGAACTGTGAACTGTGCACATGCAACATCAGCTATGAGGCGTGGCGGGGCACACAATGCCGGTGGATTCGTTCCACAATTGAACACAGTGCTTTAGCATTTACTACATCGTAAGGAATGCATAGGTGTCTTACATTTCTCTGCTGTCTTTTTTACTACTGCCGAGAGACCTGGCCATCAGCCTGCGCTATTAGCGGAAACGTGTTTCGCTAGTCGCTCAACTGTTACTTCTGTTACGCTCTGAAATGACTCCCGTAGACAGCAGTATACTGTATACACGTCTCTGACATAGCGCTTCTCCTCTACAATCTGGCGCTCCCTCCACTAGCACACAAATTGAAACAAATCAACAGCAGCGAGCAGTGCACGAGGAGGCGCTCGGCAGCTGAGACCTGACTATACAAGAGCTCTTGGTTGAACGAGCTGCCCCGAATTTCCTCTTCTTGTCTCTTCGAATTTCTTCTTCTCGTCTCGGCAACCAAGAGCGTCTTCAGGTTCTCTCATTCCGGAAACGCGTAATTATTCAAGGAAGAGGCGCGCTGCTCACTCGCGTGACGCCGCACGTAAAAGGGCTACTGAGGAGAGACGGTGGCAGCACGGGAGTCCTTACTCTAACGTCACATCCGGAAGTTCGCCGCAGAGGCAAAAAGTTGTGGCGACACTCCCCTAGGTGCTGCACCGGCTGAAACGGCGTGTTTTGAAACGGTTTTAATAACAATATATATTGCGCGTGTGGAGTTTAAAATTAGGTCACAAGAGACTTTAGCGGTCTATACCTAGTGGTCTTCGTTTTCGGGTTTTATATTTTTCTAAAATCGGGGGGTAAAAATCGGGTGCTACTTTTGAAACTAATAACTAATATTAAAGTAATAGTAAGAAATCATTTTTTTTGTAAAACCATTCTGTAATTCGGATTTTGTCGGGTTAAATCTATGCCCTCAGTTGATTTTATCAGATAGGTATACGAGCTTCTTAACTCTAACGCGCTAAAGTTGGTATTTGTTTCAAGCTGGGTTTTCTAGCAGATACTGCCCGAAATTTGGCGTTTGTTTGAAATGAATAAGTAACGTTGACAGTGAAGAGCAGTAATAAGATCCAAGAAATTAGACATTTTAATCACAAACAGCTGGTCATCGAATGTTTTACACATCCTTATTTACATACATTATCGCCTGCATGCACAACATGTCGTTCTCCATTCGAGACATGTCTGATCTTGGAACGTATCTCAGCCCCGAGAAAGTTCTCACAACATCCCAACCTCCATTAGCAAGGCACAACAATGTCAGCGCCGCATTTGCCAGCCTGCAGTAGCGAGCGGTATAGTCATTCCAATAATCACCGAGTTCGAAAGCTGTGTTTGTGGGGCTTAATTACTTCCAGCAAGTATTGGTTAAGAACGGCGGACCATGGGCACGCGGCTGTGCAGATCGCTACTTTGGAAAGGTGCATTCGGGGAGAAATCGGGGTTAAACCTATTCTTCTGAAACGTGTTCGGGGTATAAAAGTCAGGTAAAATCAGGTTTTACCCGAAAACAAACAACCCTATACAGTATACCACACGTTGAAACAAAATTTGGGGCAGGTAAAGTTTGGTTGCAGTTGACCTTCGAGTAAGAAAAGTTCTGCCCGTAGCTTCGTTTTTTGGGGTATATTTCCCGGAAAAGTAAGCAAGAAATGCTGCATATATTTGTAAATGAGCCGAACGGCGTATGTTCATTAATGCGTTTACGCATGCGAGATTAGAGTTCTTAACAAAAGCAGCGCCGCAAAGGTTAGAAAACGAGCCGCTTAAAGCTGAAACTGCCTGGCTGAGCCGGCACTCAGGCTGTAGCAGCAAAACTGGGCAGCACGTTGCACAACGTATTTCCGTGTAGTTCATCCATCCCGGGAGATCTAGTTTGCGGAAAACCGGCCGGATGGAGCTTTCGAGCTCCGCTTTCAGACCCACTTTGCAGACGACGGGCGGAAGCGAGGTCTCAACGCACGAGCGGTGTATTTCGCTTGACAACTCAGTGAACCAGGCCCCGGACCTTTTAGATTATGTAGTTACTCGTAAGGAGCAGTAGCATTGACATGAGGGATAACCTTGTGTATCAACTGCCCAGGCCGAACGGAGGTCAGCAGTTGATGTTCCAACATGGTGGCCACTTCCGGACGTGAAACATTTTGGGGACGCTTAAGCTTCGCGTTCAAGTGGTAACGATAGCGCTATCGGGCCCCATTCACATGAAAACTTGGCGAGCGGTGAAAACTTTCCGTTCCTGCTCGGACGTCATCTGTTGAGGCAGCGTCTTACGTCCTTGGGAGTTTCAGTGGGCTCCGCAAGGTGGAGCTGCCGGATTTTTCGCTCGTGCACGCCGATCTTCCGCTCGCGGTCAACGCCGCCGCCGACTCCGGCTTTTCTCTGACATGCGGCCCTTAAAACTAGAAGAATTAATATATCACGTGCGTTCAACTATTGAGGAAATAAAACCATTCGTCGAGCAGGGTAAGCATTGCCGTCAACTATGGGGTGGGCAAATAGAAATTACTTACAATGCAGTTCGATAGCGATTTGATCGATGCCGACGAATCAAGTTTCTCGCTACTTAGGGTCAATCATTAAATAATCAAACGACACGTAACTTATTAGTCGATTTTTATTTTTTCATGTTGTAACCCTGCCCATTTAATCAAGAGCTCAGTAAACGGCTGGAACTCGGATATAGCGTGGTTTCATGACGTGAAATCAAGAGTAGCGCGATAACCGGGTGCTCGCATTTGGTGATTATTTGTTATTATTTGTTTAGCCAGATAATATTTAAGTCAAAAGTGTTTATGCATACACGAATTTGCAGCAACAATCACACAGCACGGAATTTATACCAGCTTAAGGTATATATCTTTATTAGCACGCATTCCTTACGTAGAGACTATTACTTAGAGATAAGCGGCGCTGACGACGCGTAAGCAAGGTAAACGAAAATATAATTTGTAAGCTAAACGGGGCTGAAGTTACGCGACGGGAAACGACTCCAAATTTGCATATTTAACCTTGAAACGGCACCAAATTATATTTAAGCTGGTTTGGGCGCGGCGTTCCACCACACGATCATCGCATGATCCTGCTTCATCCATGCTTACAGCATGGCTACCCACGTATTGTCACATGAAGGCGGAGATGTGGACTCTTGCACATAACACCATGACCAACCATCTTTTAGACGACAAAGCTGCGCGAGCGCAAAGCTTGCACGTTTGCTCTCATGACCGACATGTTGTAAATACATCGCGTCATACTCAGCTATGGTTCGTGTCATATATCTTGCAGCCACGTGACAATAATAAACTGCGCATGCAGCAGCAAGCAGATACCACCGAACGAGGCTACGCAGCACCAGGAACATTTCTGCGAGCAAGAAAGACGCTCCGTACTCTTCGTTGCTGGCTTGGCATTCTCTCGAGGTGACTTTTTCCTAGTTGCTGTTTGATTTACCCGCTCCAAGTCGCAGCGGCGAGGGGCAAGCAAAACACTCCTCATTCTCTCTCTACTATCTGCCCCTCCCTGGCGTGACTAGAGGCGCGCAGGCGCGACAACGGGATAACGGTCGCCGCTGCTGCCGGAGCGACAGCGGCAGCGGTGCTCTAGAAAAGCCGCGGGGCTTTCGCGTGCGTCGTAGCATAGTAAAAATATTGTGTCAGCGCTATCAAGACTACAGAAGAGGGGGTGCCCCAGCCACAGGGACGAATCGCAGCAAGAAGCGATTTTGCTTCGTGTTAGCAAACAGTGAGACAATCGTTCGTAAAGGGTGAAGTCAATCTGAACAACAGCGCTGCTGTCGTGCAAAAAGCTGTACAACTGGTACAACTACGTCCACCGTGTTTGATGTCAACTTTTGCTATGTCGGGTCGTACATCAGTGCTTATTGCCGCACGTTGCGTTTGTGCTCGGTCGCATTTTCACAACGTGAATAAAGCGTTGAAGTGCGCTTTCGGCCACCGTCTTACTGTCCGAGCAGCGTACGTCTGCATGGCTGCGCGCCGGTCTCGGCGAGGCCTAGCGGGCCGCGCGAAGGGCGGCGCGGGTCCAGCACCAACCGGTATGTATGTATGTATGTATGTATGTATGTATGTATGTATGTATGTATGTATGTATGTATGTATGTATGTATGTATGTATGTATGTATGTATGTATGTATGTATGTATGTATGTATGTATGTATGTATGTATGTATGTATGTATGTATGTATGTATGTATGTATGTATGTATGTATGTATGTATGTATGTATGTATGTATGTATGTATGTATGTATGTATGTATGTATGTATGTATGTATGTATGTATGTATGTATGTATGTATGTATGTATGTATGTATGTATGTATGTATGTATGTATGTATGTATGTATGTATGTATGTATGTATGTATGTATGTATGTATGTATGTATGTATGTATGTATGTATGTATGTATGTATGTATGTATGTATGTATGTATGTATGTATGTATGTATGTATGTATGTATGTATGTATGTATGTATGTATGTATGTATGTATGTATGTATGTATGTATGTATGTATGTATGTATGTATGTATGTATGTATGTATGTATGTATGTATGTATGTATGTATGTATGTATGTATGTATGTATGTATGTATGTATGTATGTATGTATGTATGTATGTATGTATGTATGTATGTATGTATGTATGTATGTATGTATGTATGTATGTATGTATGTATGTATGTATGTATGTATGTATGTATGTATGTATGTATGTATGTATGTATGTATGTATGTATGTATGTATGTATGTATGTATGTATGTATGTATGTATGTATGTATGTATGTATGTATGTATGTATGTATGTATGTATGTATGTATGTATGTATGTATGTATGTATGTATGTATGTATGTATGTATGTATGTATGTATGTATGTATGTATGTATGTATGTATGTATGTATGTATGTATGTATGTATGTATGTATGTATGTATGTATGTATGTATGTATGTATGTATGTATGTATGTATGTATGTATGTATGTATGTATGTATGTATGTATGTATGTATGTATGTATGTATGTATGTATGTATGTATGTATGTATGTATGTATGTATGTATGTATGTATGTATGTATGTATGTATGTATGTATGTATGTATGTATGTATGTATGTATGTATGTACGTATGTATGTATGTATGTACGTACGTACGTACGCACATATGTATGTATGTATGTATGTATGTATGTATGTATGTATGTATGTATGTATGTATGTATGTATGTATGTACGTATGTATGTATGTATGTACGTACGTACGTACGCACATATGTATGTATGTATGTATGTATGTATGTATGTATGTATGTATGTATGTATGTATGTATGTATGTATTGTTCATAGGAAAGGGAAGATCCACAAATAGGCGTAAATTGTCTTGCCTAGGGGGCGGACACCGGAACGCCTGCTGGTGTAGGGGGGGATAGGGAGGAAAGAATACGTAGGAATAGGAGGATAGGGGAGAAGGTTGACATTGTCATGTATATAACACACTGGGCAAGTTGACAAGGATAAATATAAAACACAAAAGAAAAAAGGAGTTAAACATTGAGGAGATTGGCATTACAGAGAAACACTACAGATATAGATAACACGTGAATCTACAGAGGACAATGTTTAACACGCATGTAAAAGGGGACACACACATACGCACACACACGTAGAGAAGCTGCGTCAGCAGTAGCACTCCACTAGAATCTGGACAGTTAGTTGGAGTTGTAGTGGAGTGCACTGTGCAGCCCCGAGGTCCCCAAGTATGTACCCAGGGCCTCGAGCACTTGGTCCCGCTCCCACTGCCCGGGGGCCAAAGCCGCTCCTCAAGAGGCCGCACTCCTTGAAGCACAGCCAGCAGCTCTGCCCGCCCTGCCGCAAACTTGTGGCACTCGTAGAGTACGTGCGGCAGGGACTGCACGGGCGCTGGGCAGTGAGTGCAGGCGGGGCTGGCCACCCGCCCCAGTCGGTGCTTCCACTCTGCCGTCCACGCGTCCCCCCCGCGGAGGCGCAGGATGGCCGAGCGCAGTCGACGAGGCAGGCGTGAGGCCCGCACAGGCGGCTGAGGAGAATCGAGGAAACGAAAGCATCAACCCCCCCCCCCCCCACCCCCACCCCCTGTCTGCGCCTCCTCGCAGTGTTGCCATGACAGTTGTTACGCCTCCAAGCTCAAGCTGGAGACGGCGTTGCTATGGCAATTACAACTCACTTTTGCCTGCCCAGGCTCACCAGGGGAGGATTTGGCGCTAGTCCCAGAATTAGCCGGGACGCTGGGTTGAAGGCTAAGAGGCCGCCGACTGGTATAGGGAGCCAGCACCTGGATGGGTAACGCCACCACTCGGCGCTCCCATCGTTACTGGAATGCGCTGGCGCATCGGAGGTCTACGCAGCCTTTCATTGCTTTTGTCGTGTCTGCTTCGTTCTCTTTAAATGTTTTGGTGGTGTTGTCGTGCGGTGAAACGAAGTCTAGGGAGATGTGTTGAGTTCTTAGATTCACTAACGGCTACGTAAACTCATTGAACGCTTCTAAGGTTGGGTATGGACCTCATTTATATAGCGCTTTTTGCGGCGCTCTATGCCTGGCTCCACCTGAATAAGACCAAAATTATTAGTGCTAGTATTCGTTTCCACCAGTTTATTTTATTTCCACTGGCATCAATTACTACTGTTTCCACACCAGCCTTGATGGTGGGATACATGGATACGTGTGCCTTGAAGAGAAGGACACTTAGTACAAGTTCGATTACCGTGTGGCCGTGAAGCGTCGCGGCAGTTTACATTTTTTTTCTTCTGAAACCGTAATCTTTGTGCCTTGTGCTTCTATGAGTGACAGCATGGGAGCCTGAGAGCTGAAGCAGAACTCTAATTTTACCGAGAGTCACCCAACAGCCCAACCAACAAACCCTTTCCCCATTTTACCGTTTGCGTGAAATAAAGGCTGGCACTGGCGGATGGTGAAGGTGTTAAAACATGCGTCAGAGTGTTAACGTCAACTTGTGTTTTAATGCGTAAGCATTCCCTGCTGAGTACCTAAACGCGAGCCGTCTAGTGCCTTTTCAATACATTTAACGTTGTAAGACTAAATGTAAATTTACAAAACTGAAATATAACCAAGCCGAACAAAAGTCACCCAATTTGGATAGTGACAACCAAATCTGCCAAGTCTGGCAACCACCGTCCGTTGCAGTGTACACACAAAAATAAAAATATATTGAACATGAGTTACTAAATCACAGTTATACCTAATCACGCACTTTCATGCCTGTTTAAATAATAAAAAAGTGAAGAAGTGAAAATGAACTGACGATATCAATGTGTATTCCCCAACCAACGCTCTCACG
This sequence comes from Haemaphysalis longicornis, assembly GCF_048455015.1. Lineage (NCBI taxonomy): Eukaryota > Metazoa > Arthropoda > Arachnida > Ixodida > Ixodidae > Haemaphysalis > Haemaphysalis longicornis. The sequence goes on along the minus strand of NW_027526203.1, from coordinate 283,795,268 downwards.
TGTTAGCTGTCTGGAATTGAAGCATTTGATGGCTCCGAGAAAACGCAAGTTTGGTGAAATGAGAAAACCATATAAGTATTTTACGCGCTAATAGACAATTCTTAAATTTTCTGCAATTTCTTTTATGCCAGGTGGGCTTCGTTTGGTCCTACAACTTGCGACAGCGCTTTCAGTGCAGCGCAAGCGACGCAATTCCTGTTTATTCAAGCGTATGTGGCAGCTTGTGGTGAAACATGACCTCAGCATTCAGTTGTGAAACTGAAGGCAGGTTTTTGGCACAATTACGAACCAACTAACCAGCAACGAAGCCTTATTGCAGTCCTAAAGCAATGATTGTCCACGTCAAGCAATAGCTTTCTACTTCTATGCGGTACTTTTTTTCTGGAAACGATTCTCGGTGATTGTTGTAAACAAATTTACGTGAAAATAACCAAGCTTCTACCGTAAGTAATGAGTTTGGGTAGCGCCGTCCGTAAGCCTTTTTTATTTTGGGTAAATCTTAGAAGACACCCCTCAACTTTGTCTTTCGCTCGTGCACGACACCGTTTTTTCATCAACTGCCAAACGCTAGCGCCGCAGCATACTCAGATGGCTGCCCACTTCGCATACCCAGCTTCCTCGCTCAAAATTCCGACCTCTCAGGAACCTAGCAAAACCACTAGAAGAAAGTGATATTTGGCATAAAGTTAGATGTCAACGTGAAGATAAAAACACTCAAAGAACTTTCCTGGATTCTAAATATGGTTTGTCTAATTCGCCGTCGAATCTTACTCCCCAAGCATTTCTTTGGGATAGTTTCCATGGCTCAGGAACCTAGTCGCGCAATGTGCGCGACTTGAAACTGTGCAGAAAGCAAGTTTTCACTCTAAACATTAGCTGTGTAAAAGAACTTTACATTTCGCTAAACAATTACAGAGCAATCACTGTTGAAACGACTGCCATGAGCGGGAAAGCTGCACATGGGCTTTTCAGGAGCATTTAGCTGCAATATATTCCTCGTTGCGCAAAGGTGCACGCTGGGAACAATACTACAAAAAAAAAAAATTGCACGAAGGAACGGACTTTCAGCTCGACTTCCAGCTTGTCGCATGGAGAGCCGTCTGCGATTTGCGATTACTTAGTACGGGCGTAACTCATACACACGGCATGCCTCGTGAAGGTTACCTCTACTCTCAGGATTTACCGATCTGAAAAAGTCCTTCTGGTTATCTAGGCTTTGCAAGCCGCAGCGCAGTAGAACAACAGAAAGCCATGCGCAAGTACGCCGCGCTCGCCACCTGCATTCCACTGACGAGCGGTTCGCCACGGACGTCGCTGTTCACTGAAGCGACGGTGGTGACATACAACGGCCGCCCGGTCCGTTTTCGCATGCCCAACGACAGAGGTACCGCAACGCAGTAATATTTCTGTTAGCAAAAAATAAGCGCTCTCGTTTTCCTTGTTGGCTCAGCAATCTTTCTCTGAACAGGTGAGCAGCTATGGGCTTGCCCAGGCGCTATTAGCAGAGACGCGCGACCCTCTTTCTTGCTGGCTCGGCGTTCTTTCGCGCGGCTGGCTTCACAGGCGCGTTTATCGTTCACGGCGCACCTAGCGATCTCGCGCTAAAAGAGAAGATGACCGGAAACTCGAACATGGTTCGTTCCGGGGAAATATTAAAGGGAAGCTTTAGTGTCCTCACCGATGCCGTTGTAGGGCAATACGCCCTGAAGGAAAGCCAACCTTTTCTGACGGTGATGATGAATGATCGTGGGGGAAGTTAAAGGAAAATAAATGAAGGCAACTCACACTAACGCGTAAGACTTCAAGGTAGCGAAGCTGTACGCAACCTTCACGACCATCACGAAGGTTTAAGTCCATGATTGCAGCCGATTTGCTTCTTCTTCGCTGCCGCATTGACCTTTCTTCCATCATTGTTGTTATAAGTGGGAACTTCCTTCGTTCATTTTTGTGGAAGCGATAATCATTGGACATCGCCTTGAAGGGGCGCACGCTGCGACGTGTCTTTCTCGTTGCCAGCAAGTGTTGCTACGATTACGGCGAACGGTGGAGTTTTTTTTTTTTTTTTTTTTTGTGGCCAAATCTTGGCCAATCTCCCTAAATGGGTATGCCGTGAGTGGGCGGTCGCCGCAAGGCACGCACACACGAGCGCTCGGCATTTTCTTAGTTTTTTTAACTGCCGGGCGATCGCCGCTATCTTTGCCAATCCCCCTAAGTGGATATGCTTGGCTCGACAAACGTGCGCAGGGGATGCTGGGCCGTCGTCGCGAGGAACGCACACACGAGCGCTAGGCATTTTCTTGGTTTTGTTAAGTGCCGGGCGGTCGCCGCAAGGCCCACGCTCACGTTCGCGCTCTCGGCTCGGCAATATCTTGGTATTTTTAACTGCGGACGAAAAATTACGATTTTCTAAACAGCTTCGCTGTTTACGCTTCCCGTTGCCGGCATCGAACCTGGGTCCCTCGCATTATGGTGCCGGTGTCTATCCGACTGTTCTATTTCGACATGGTCGAAGCGAACACCAAGTAGCAGGTTCCGATTCGCACCGTACATCCCAAACCCAAACGCTAGGCCTACGGAGTGCACACTGGAAAGTTGCTGTCGGCATTCTATGAAAAAATGGGCGTGCCTCCAGAGCAGCACATACTCGCAGTGTGGGATTGGCCAACCAAAGACTCCATCACGAGAAAGCTGCGCGTTCAACCATCGACTTCGTTAGACGAAGGGGCGCACGATTTTTTTGCATATGATTTTATGGTTGCTCACAAGTACTCAAAGTGCTCACAAGTCCTCAAAGTTTGAATGGATTTATGCGTGCGCGTGTGCGTGTCCCGTTGAGTATTATCTAAATGAAAAAGCTGAATCATCAATTTTGCTCGAATTCCCAAAATGCGCAATGTTACGCAAAGATTACGTCATTTATATCTTGCCATCTGGTCAGCTCGATGGCGAACTAGGTCCTGTACCACATAACTGGTACATATGCCGTTACATATGCCACGTAACTGTTACATATGCTGGTTAGGCATATGTAACAATTTCCAACGAGAATGGCAAAGTGCATCGAGGAAATAATTCCGTAGATCCAAACGAAGTGTATATTTGTAATAGAACGACGATTTCATGCACTTAATAAGAGCGTAGAGAAAGACCAGTCTACCAGAGCAAGCGTCCATATATAATTTTGCTATGAGGCGCGCGGGCGACTTCCTAGTTAAATGTTGCGTTTCCTTGGCTTACGAGGGGGCCTGCAGTGCCGAGTGCACAGCATGCTCGAGTACACAGCGTGCCGATAAATCTCCAAAGTTTTCGGGTCGACGGCTAGGTACGTAGTTATGGTCTTCAGCCTGCTCAAAAGACCGAAGACAACAGTTCGATTTGGCAGAGCATGGAGACGCCATGCATCCCCGTGGACAGCGATGGCCGAAAAAAATTTCGGCGTCGCTAAGACCACGGTTCCACTTGTGCACTGTCCCGGAGAGTCTTTGAACCAGCTCCGTCGTCGGCCTCGGCGCCGTCTGCGCCCTCCACGTCGTTGGCGTCCTGGTCATCTAGTTGCTGCGAACCGGCTGCGTCCGTATTCTCTAACCTCCCTTCGGACAGTCGCTTGCGCGAACGTCGGTGCCTCCTCTCCCACGGCTCGCTTTCCCGCATCGACCTGCGTGTGCAAGATGTCAGCTCCGTTTGCCTGGCAGTGTGTGCCCGCACAACTAACGAAGAAAGTATTCCACTCATTCTCTTTCAAATAACGGGATTCCGCCTTCATAAAGGGGTACTGACACCAATTTTCGGGGCTGATATTATTGTACACTTCGTTTCCTTTACACACCAGGATACCCTGCGTAAAGTATGAGCAGCATGCGTCGCGTGGAACATATCCTAAATTGATTGCAAATGTAGCGCCGACGAGACTGCTGTGCTGGAGGCTTCCACCGAAATGGACATCGTGTGACATCAGAGTGTGGAAGAGGAAACGAGGCGATGCAGCCGCGTGCTCCCGGAGTACTCCGTGACGTCCAACCGTCTGGCGCGTGGATGGAGCGTCACAGTTTTTCGTATACCCACGTGATAGCGCCGGCCTTCTTCAGCGTTAACCGTGATGTCCTAGCGTACGTTTGGCCGCCCGCGAACTCCGGGCTTTTGAAACGGCGGCCGTTGACGGCGCTTTTCGCTGCGTTATAGTTCCTCATTTATCTTCCGCTGATGTATTTGAACTACTGTTTCATGATAGTTAGCCTCGTAGGCATCGATCTAAGCAATAAAAACATGACGTAAAAATTTGGTGTCAGTACTCCTTTAAGGCCTTTATTTTACCGTCCTTTTTTCTCGTACCACAAAAGACATTGCAAGGAGTCTGTGATTATGCTTCGTGACAAACATTTCTGAATACCCTTACAGATCTGAGAGCAGCACGCAATGAGTTGGTACAAGCACTGCACTGGCGTATATACGCAGGGGGGTGGACAGGAGGGCACAATTTCTTCCGAATTTTCGGCGCTTGGCGTGGGATGTGACAGTCGCAAGGGCTTCGATGTCTGCTTTCACGATGATGATCAGCCATTTTACAGTGTACTTGATGAAGAACAAATACGAGCAAAACGCTCGAAAGGTCATGTAGAGTACGCCCGCGGTATATAGAAGTTTTTATATAGGAGTTTTTACTGTTGTTCTTGCTATCTGTGTTTTCTTTACTTCTTTTCTCTTTTGATGTTCTGCCTCCTCCTTTTTTCCGGTGTCCGTTTACTCTTTCTAAATGAAATTCTACGTACGCCACTGAAGCGCGAAACTTTCTGCAGAAGCTGCTCCTCGTTAAGTGATAAACTATAGAAATCACAGCACACACATGAATACGCACATCACAACCCTACTCAGTTAGTTCCCAGCGCTGAACACTATATATATATATATATATATATATATATATATATATATATATATATATATATATATATATATATATATATATATATATATATATATATGTATATATATATATATATATATATATATTGGTAAGGCATTCGAGATCTAATCGAAAGGCGTGGGTTCGGTCCCCACTCTGGGCGCGTGTTTTTCTTTCTTTCTTTCTCACGTAATTAATAAAAATTAATAATAATGTAACGTCACTAACGGTAAAAAAAATAGTCTAACCTTCCCCTATGCCTTCTTTGGCGTTGTAGACTGCCGGCATTTCTTTCTGTATATATATATATATATATATATATATCGAAAGGCGTGGGTTCGGTCCCCACTCTGGGCGCGTGTTTTTCTTTCTTTCTTCTGTAAATTAAAAAAAAAATGTTCACTTCATTAACAGTAGTAAAAAAAAAAAAGAAAAGAGCCTAACCACACCCCTATGCCTCCTTTGGCGTCGTAGACTGCTGACCTATCTTTCTGTATTTCCTCAACGAGCCCCTCATTTCCTTACTATATTATTCTGCGAAAGCCTAGCGAGGGTCTCGGTTCTGGCAGCCTTGATGCCCAGGTAGCATAAGAGGGCTTCCCGCCAGTTGCCCGCTCATGACAGGCTGTAGACGTTGGAGTCACGCCCCGGGGGTTGAAAAGAAGGCCCCCTTCTCCCCGTGTAGTCAGAGTGGCGCTGGCTACCACCCTCAAGTGTCAGATACACTTCTAGTAAATATAAATAGCCCAGAAAGTGAAGGAGAACACAGTCGCCCAGATAGCCGAATTGGTAAGGCATTCGACATGTAATCGAAAGGCGTGGGTTCGGTCCCCACTCTGGGCGCGTGTTTTTCTTTCTTTCTTCTGTAAATTAAAAAAAAATGTACACTTCATTAACAGTAGTAAAAAAAAAAAAGAAAAGAGCCTAACCACACCCCTATGCCTCCTTTGGCGTCGTAGACTGCTGACCTATCTTTCTGTATTTCCTCAACGAGCCCCTCATTTCCTTACTATATTATTCTGCGAAAGCCTAGCGAGGGTCTCGGTTCTGGCAGCCTTGATGCCCAGGTAGCATAAGAGGGCTTCCCGCCAGTTGCCCGCTCATGACAGGCTGTAGACGTTGGAGTCACGCCCCGGGGGTTGAAAAGAAGGCCCCCTTCTCCCCGTGTAGTCAGAGTGGCGCTGGCTACCACCCTCAAGTGTCAGATACACTTCTAGTAAATATCAATAGCCCAGAAAGTGAAGGAGAACACAGTCGCCCAGATAGCCGAATTGGTAAAGCATTCGACATGTAATCGAAAGGCGTGGGTTCGGTCCCCACTCTGGGCGCGTGTTTTTCTTTCTTTCTTCTGTAAATTAAAAAAAAAATGTTCACTTCATTAACAGTAGTAAAAAAAAAAAAAAGAAAAGAGCCTAACCACACCCCTATGCCTCCTTTGGCGTCGTAGACTGCTGACCTATCTTTCTGTATTTCCTCAACGAGCCCCTCATTTCCTTACTATATTATTCTGCGAAAGCCTAGCGAGGGTCTCGGTTCTGGCAGCCTTGATGCCCAGGTAGCATAAGCGGGCTTCCCGCCAGTTGCCCGCTCATGACAGGCTGTAGACGTTGGAGTCACGCCCCGGGGGTTGAAAAGAAGGCCCCCTTCTCCCCGTGTAGTCAGAGTGGCGCTGGCTACCACCCTCAAGTGTCAGATACACTTCTAGTAAATATAAATAGCCCAGAAAGTGAAGGAGAACACAGTCGCCCAGATAGCCGAATTGGTAAGGCATTCGACATGTAATCGAAAGGCGTGGGTTCGGTCCCCACTCTGGGCGCGTGTTTTTCTTTCTTTCTTCTGTAAATTAAAAAAAATGTTCACTTCATTAACAGTAGTAAAAAAAAAAAAAGAGCCTAACCACACCCCTATGCCTCCTTTGGCGTCGTAGACTGCTGACCTATCTTTCTGTATTTCCTCAACGAGCCCCTCATTTCCTTACTATATTATTCTGCGAAAGCCTAGCGAGGGTCTCGGTTCTGGCAGCCTTGATGCCCAGGTAGCATAAGAGGGCTTCCCGCCAGTTGCCCGCTCATGACATGCTGTAGACGTTGGAGTCACGCCCCGGGGGTTGAAAAGAAGGCCCCCTTCTCCCCGTGTAGTCAGAGTGGCGCTGGCTACCACCCTCAAGTGTCAGATACACTTCTAGCAAATATAAATAGCCCAGAAAGTGAAGGAGAACACAGTCACCCAGATAGCCGAATTGGTAAGGCATTCGACATGTAATCGAAAGGCGTGGGTTCGGTCCCCACTCTGGGCGCGTGTTTTTCTTTCTTTCTTCTGTAAATTAAAAAAAAAATGTTCACTTCAATAACAGTAGTAAAAAAAAAAAAGAAAAGAGCCTAACCACACCCCTATGCCTCCTTTGGCGTCGTAGACTGCTGACCTATCTTTCTGTATTTCCTCAACGAGCCCCTCATTTCCTTACTACATTATTCTGCGAAAGCCTAGCGAGGGTCTCGGTTCTGGCAGCCTTGATGCCCAGGTAGCATAAGAGGGCTTCCCGCCAGTTGCCCGCTCATGACAGGCTGTAGACGTTGGAGTCACGCCCCGGGGGTTGAAAAGAAGGCCCCCTTCTCCCCGTGTAGTCAGAGTGGCGCTGGCTACCACCCTCAAGTGTCAGATACACTTCTAGCAAATATAAATAGCCCAGAAAGTGAAGGAGAACACAGTCGCCCAGATAGCCGAATTGGTAAGGCATTCGACATGTAATCGAAAGGCGTGGGTTCGGTCCCCACTCTGGGCGCGTGTTTTTCTTTCTTTCTTCTGTAAATTAAAAAAAAATGTTCACTTCAATAACAGTAGTAAAAAAAAAAAAAAGAAAAGAGCCTAACCACACCCCTATGCCTCCTTTGGCGTCGTAGACTGCTGACCTATCTTTCTGTATATATATATATATATATATATATATATATATATATATATATATATATATATATATATATATATATATATATATATATATATATATATAGCGAATCATCCGCCGCAGTGGCTCAGTGGCCAAGGCATTGCGCTGCTGAGCACGAGCTCGCGGGTTCGATTCCCGGCCGCGGCGGCTGCTTTTCTGATGGAGGCGAAAAGCAAAACGCCCGTGTGTACGAGATTTCAGCGAACGTTAAAGACCCCAGGTCAAAATTAACCCGGAGCCCTCCACTACGGCGCACCTCATCACCTGTGTTGCGTCGGCGCGTTAAACCCTACAATCAATCAAATCAATATATAGCGAATCAGAGTGGTAAATCAGGGGCTCGTTGAATTAAGACATAAATAAGGGTTGGCAGTCAAGAAAACCTCAGAAAGCAAAGGGGAGAATGTGGCAGGTCATTGAAACAGATAAAGAATTTGGAAACAGAAAGAAAGTGGAGAAAAATGTCCGCCGGGTGGGATCCGAACCCACGACCTCCAGAATACGCGTCCGGTGCTATGATCACTACGCTACCGGCGGGGCTGTTTCCCCACCACTTTCTGGGTAAAGGTATTTTTGTTCCTGCGCTGGTGGTAGCCAGCGCGATTCGGACTACTCGGAGTGAAAGGGACGTTTTTAATCCCCGGGCCGTGACTCGAGTGTCTACGACATGTCGAGAGTGGTCGACCAGCATTGAACCCTCTTATAGCTCCCTATGGCACCAAGACTGCCAGAACAGAGGTCCTCGCTACGCATGCAGTGAATCATAATGGGAAATGAGGGGCTTGTTGAATTAAGACAGAAATAAGGGTTTTCTTTCCCTCTTTCTTTCTCTCTCTCTTACTTTCTTTCTTTCTTCCTTTTCTTTCTTTCTTTCCTTTCTTTCTTTCTTTCTTTCTTTCTTTCTTTCTTTCTTTCTTTCTTTCTTTCTTTCTTTCTTTCTTTCTTTCTTTCTTCCCAAATTGTTTATCTGTTTTAATGACCTACCACATCCTCCCCTTTGCTTTCCGAGGTTTCCTTGACCGGCAACCCTTATTTCTCTCTCTCTCTCTCTCTCTCTCTCTCTCTCTCTCTCTCTCTCTCTCTCTCTCTAAAATATATATATATATATATATAATGTGCACCAGTGCATAAAATGAGGCACTGCAGGAAAGCCAGCTTTACACAATGGGTGCTGATGATAAGCAAAGGCACATGAAGCACCCCAAGAAAAAACTCTTCCCGTGGTCGTAACCGAAACTGGGTCCCTCGCGTTATAAAGCCGACGTCTGTCCGATTGCTCCATTTCGACGCGGTCGAAACAGTGGGGATTTGGCCGTTTGACTTTGACTCAGGTTGCAAGGGAGAAAGCTGGAAGTTGTGACCCCCTTTCTCTTACAAAGGGTTCTTCGCTATTTTCAGTACCTCTAGTATACAGAATCCACCAGAAACTACGAGCATCAAACACGGACTGACCCAAGTCACCGCCCTTCTGGCGCCACTCCGGAACATTACGATCATTGTCATATGGCGATTATGATGCATTTAAACGTAAGTGATGTATCTTTTAGGGCCTCCAGGACCGTAGGAAACGTTTTTTTTTTAAATTTCATAACGATTTTTGGAATTAGCAATCTCTTAACGTGAACGAGTGCTTTCAATTTGCGGTAGTTTTGATTTAGCGCATGTGCATGCACACAAAGTTTCGGATTGAAATACATAGGAATCAAAATGGCCCTAAAGTCACAAACTGTAAATATTTGCTTCAGAAGGTAATGCTGTCTACTCGTCTATCGTCTACAGGCGCGTAGCCAGGAATTTTTTCGGGAGGGGGGGGGGGGGGGCGTGGTCGACTAAAAGATGGGAGGGAGAAATATGTAGGCAAGGCTTCTTGCGCGTTGTTTTTCAAACGAAGCTTGAAATAACTGACTTTAACGTGCGATTTGTGTAGGCAGAACACTAACAGTACATCCCACATTAAGATGATGGGCTGTACTGTTTAGATGATGATTATGATAACGATGGGGACCTAAATTCCCGTTTGCCGGTCTATGGGTAGGCCACGGGTGATTCGTTCGTCCGTAGAGCAGGCGGTTATGCGGGCACGCGCTCATGAGCGTGATCATGAGTGTGCTCGTGAGTGGTGCGCGGTCCCCGAAGTTCGTCAGGCGGAAGTGGAGGCAAACACTGTGTGTTTACTATCAAGATTCGCATGTTTTAGATTTTCCTTTAGGAAAGGGACTAATAAGTTTTCTTATCAGATATGAAGTACAGTCGAGCACGATTTGAAGGTTATCGCGCCAGCATCGAGCGGCACACGTGTGCCACCGTCCTACGGTTTTGTTTCGGTACCATGAAAATCAAGATTTCGCATTCTTCTCTCCCTTGTTGGCCGTTCCATGCTACAACAATGGCCCGCACGACTGACTTGCCACCCTTTGGGTTTCAAGCTTTACATTCGTTGTTATCAAGTACAGACTTGGTTGCCTTTTATCTACGCCGACGATAACAAAACTGGCATAAAATATTTGCTAAAGCTGGGGTTCTCTCTGCTTCATTTGAACGAGTAGCTTTCCCGCGATAACCTTCGAATCGCAGTGGACCGTACGTGCGGCAAATTCGTATACCATGGCGGTGAAGCTAGCAAACGTGCGTCTTCGTCCTTAAGTAATCGCCTTTTTGTTATTTTTTGTGGTAGTAACGTGAATAGTAAACTTACACTTAGCGGAACACCTTATTGCCCTGCTGTTGAATGTTGAGCTTATTGTTGCACGTTTCTTAAATTTCATTCTATTTCTATCCGTTAAATCGAACAGAAATGGCTTCAGTAAAATTCCGGTTAAGCAAATACAGAATGATGATTATACCAAGAGGAAGGCCAAGGAAAGAATGAAATATAGTGCCAAAAAGACAAAGCTCCGCAATAAAGAGAATTGTACAGTTGTGTTGATGTGTTTGATTCCCGGCCGCGGCGGCCGCTTTTCTGATGGAGGCGAAACGCAAAAACGCCCGTGTGTACGAGATTTCGGCGCACGTTAAAGATCCTCAGGGGGTCAAAATTAATACGGAGCCTTCCAATACGGCGCGCCTCATCGCCTGCGTTGCGTCGGCGCGTTAAACCCTGCAATCAATCAATCAGTTTTATTGATGCGGAGGAAATACAAGATGGGAGGGGCAATGCTTTTCAGACAGCAGAAATTATGGAACTCCAATAGTCAAATGCGATGTCGGTAGAAAAATAAACATATCAAGGAATGATAGTTGACTGAACAGAATACAGTGACATTCTCTGTCATGTGATTATAGTTTGTACCAGTGTAAAGAATGACACGCTAAAGTCCAGACCACATGTGTGCCTATATGAGGCTTTTTCCTGCTGTTCCGCCATTACCCGGCCGTGCTGTTCCCCCAGCGAAACAGCGGGACTGCCTCGATCGGCTCGCGGCAGGTTCCCGGCGCTGCTCGTTGTGTCCGGCGCGAAATGCAGATGTTATGTACAGCATCTGGAGCGGGCACAGGGATCAGACGTTGACGTAGCTCTTGTTTTCAGCTTTATATGAGCAAGAATGTCCTTAAAACTGCAGGTTTTTAGAACCGCCTGCAGGAGACTTCAGGCGGTTCTTCAGGCTACTTAAACCGCACCCCAGCCTGGCACGAAACGTTTCGGGGGGGGGGGGGGGGGGGGGGGCACGTGCCCGGTGTGCCCCCCCCCCCCCCCCCCCCCGGCTACGCTCCTTATCGTCTATTCATGAAGTACAATGACTGCAGTGCTTATAATATTTGTAGATAAACCTTGCCATAATTTCACCTCAGTGGGGTTCAGTCCCAATACTTGAGTGCCTGTGCAAATTTCTTACCCTTCGCCTTTTGTTACGACCTGCCCGTATCGTGGTCACGAGTAGCGACCGAAATCATTGCTTGTCGAAAATGTAGCCTAGTGCAGATTCAATTCTTTGCTGGTCGTGAAATCGGGGGGACAAAATTCCAACGAGATTTCAACAGTGGCGTAAAATTACTTGCACGAAGTTGCATGCGAAAGGGATGATTAAGTAACCTCATGCGATAGCAAGCTGATGATGGCGAATGTGGTAAGTTCAATGACATTATATTGTCTCAACAAATTGCTTTATATAATTTTAATGCAAATTGTTTAATAGCAAAAAGTTAATTGATAGCCCGAATATTTAGTTTAATTAAAGGAATATATATAGTAATGAAGCCTTTTGGGAAGGAAATGGCTTATAGATTTATAGAGATGGTTTAGGTATTTATAGTGGATGGTCTACAATGCCCTCTTTCATCCTAACCTCACCTCGGTTGCTCTCCCTCAACTCTGCTGTTGCATGTTTCCTGAATCCCTTCCTCACTTCCAGTTCACTTCACGGCATGATGGCGAAGGCAAATTAAGGTGAAAGCGCCCACATGTTGCTGATGCCAACAACGCTCCCAATGACTCCCGAAACTCGGCAATACCATCTTGATTATCAGGCCTATGCACAGAGGGAGAAATGTCTGCAGTGGTAGGTAAACTCCGCCCTCCCCTTCGGCCGCCATCACCGGTAGCTGCTTGTGTTTTCGTACCGCAATTACGACCCTGCGACTGAGACGGAACCTCCCTGAAGCTCAGAAACAGATTTTTTTGACGCGAAGGCGTTACTGAGTCAGCACTCCGTACTTTCGGCGTGCGCGCGCCTGCCGTGACCACCAGCTATGCCCGTCAGCATTGCCCGGAGATGACGCCATCACACCGAAGCGGAAACGACTACGACAGCAGCAACTGTAGGTTATGTGCTAAACGTTAGGCCATGGAGGAAAGCTTACTCAGTAGAGGCCGTGACGTCACACTTTGTGAAGCCGCTCTCGCCATGCATGTCAGGATGTCCACGGAGCCAACTACCCTTTCCCATTCTCCTCTGCTGCTCCTCGCCCTTTTTGTTTCTACTTCTGTTCAAAGCAGAGCTATTTGATGTATACCAAGTAACTCTGGTTCAAAGAGCAGCTGATAAGGCAGGCCGGTCTGCGCGAACGCCGAAAAAACCTGCTGACACCGCAAAATCTGCTAGAAATCAGCCACGCTCGCCTCCTCCGCGGCGAATTTTGTTCACACCCGTAGCCCTGTCGGAGCGGCGTGAAAGTATCCGTGGCATTGAGCCGGTTTCAGCCGCCGTAGGTGTAAAATATTAAACACTGTACATGGACCTCTTTAAAATGACGTCATATATGCCCTTTTTTTCTGTAATGAGTTTGGGATACTAAGGGATTTTCTTTCCTCCATGCGTTAGGCCTAACGGTTCGTCTTGAGGTTCTACGTTACGAACCAGTTCGTTACCAACCAGTACGTTACCAACCGTACTTGACGTACGGTGAGTTTGGCGTTCCTTTGCACGTCATTAAGATTAACGTTACGGCTAAGAGTAGGCTTAAACAGAGGCCCTAGGCTCTGTTTAAGCCTAGAGCCTAAGACTCTAGCCATTGTAACGGATAGAAAAAAGAAAAGACAAAGAAAAAGAATGGTGATGACCGTTTCGCGCTCACATCTTAAGTCACACAAACGTAAGTGTCCTCTGTTTCTTCTAAAAAAAAAAAAAAAACGGCGTGTTTTGTCTCGCCGCAGACGGAATAAAACCACGCCCCATTCACACTCTCTAGCAGAGGGCAAGGGTCAATCGACGATGACGGATGGGGTGCTATACACTGTCGTGCCAACGACGCTTTTCTGCCGCTCTCCGATCTGAAGCGCTCGCGAATCAGCAGCATTTCACGTAGCGGCCGCTGCGGGAAATCGCTAGCGAGTGGCCTTTATACTCGCCGGGTGACACGATGTGGTGTCGGCGGACAGCGACCCGGTGCGGTAAGCTCGACGGTAGTGTGCCCATAACTTTATACAGTGACCAACGGGAAGGGCGTGACGTTTATCATTCACGCTAACAAGCCTGCTGATAGCGATGGTGTTGGAGCTAACGTTTATAGAAAAAAAAGGTTAAAGCAGTTACACTGAACGTGAAAGCGGTCTTTTGCGGAGCAGTGATTCACCAGAGGGGCTGTGGCGCCGTTCTCCGCTCTCTGCCACCACCCATCGCGCTCTTCCCCTCCCTGTTTCACTCTGTGATGAATTGAACGGATGTTTGTTCAGTGCAATTAAATTTTCCCGCCTGCAGTGCTCGCGCGCCTTCTCCTGGGACAGCTCGCATTTTTCTCTTTATCTTTTCGTTTTTGTTCGGCCTGGAACAGCACGAGTGAGAGTTGTGTTCATTGTGTGCTTGCTTTCATCTCGCACGTGCAGGAGCCTTTCTGCGCCATTTTGAACTCGTCGTTTTTTTTTCTTCCGCGGCCAATTGTTTCCGCTTACTATTGTAAAAACCAACCCAGCGAGCATTCCTAACTGAATGAATGCGGGGACTGCTGGTTAAGTACATATATTTTGCCTCAGATGTACCTGCAGTTTTCTTTGCGCTAACTTTGCAGTTTTCTTTGCGGTTAGAGGAGTTCGAACGGCTCTGCCTATATGAACCTCTTGTTCAAGTATCCTGTTAACTTTAGGCCGGAAGGCTGAATCGATGGGAAAGCGGGTATCTTTTCGAAGCCTCTGTTTGAGTGTGTGACGCCGCGTGACAAGCTACGACGACAAGCCGGGCCCCTAAAGTGCTCTGCACTCTAAAGTATTTATAAACGGTTGCTGGCGCCGGGCGAAAGAGACGTACACGGGCGCCGGTGCTAGGTAAGGCCCCGCAGCGGGCGGCAGGTGAAGTGGCGCGGCAGCGGCTTCGGCAGCCGCCTGGCGGTTGCGCCCTTCGCGCAACATGTGCGCCAGGTACGTGGAGCTGAAGAGGAGGCCGGCAATGGCCAGCACGAAGGCCACGGACACCATGCACCGGAGCAGGAGCCGCGACCGGGACATGCCCTTGGCCAGGTCGCGCGAAGCCGCCTCGCCGCCATCAGAGGCCGCCGCCGCTGCTCCAGCAGACGACTCCTTGGAGCGGCTGGAGAGAGGGTGTTGTGGGCATTCAGTGAACCTCGGGCCGAGTGTTGTTGCACTTGTCCTTTTCGGGGCCCTCCCACGAACAGATTAAAGTTATGACTGACCAGAATTGTCCACCAGCAGCCGATAGTGTTCGCTTTTTCGTGACATTTTTTTCTCTATTTTGCCCTCACTGATCCTAATCCATAAGAAAGGTGACATGAAGGACTTGAAAAATTACAGGCCGATCAGCTTACTGTCGGTCGTCTACAAGGTACTTACCAAGGTAATCGCTAACAGAATCTCTGCAACCTTAGATTTCAGTCAACCTAAAGAACAAGCAGGGTTCTGTAAAGGCTATTCCACAATGGACCATATTTACACGATCAATCAGGGGATAGAGAAGTGCGCTGAGTATACTGAACCCCTATATATAGCCTTCATAGATTATGAGAAAGTATTTGACTCGGTCGAAACCTCAGCAGACATTCAGGCATTACGGAACCAGGGAGCAGATGAGCATTATGTAAGAATACTAGAGGATATCTACAATGGGTCCACAGCTACCATCACCCTCCATAAGGAGAGCAGTAAAATACCTATAAGGAAAAGCGTCCGCCAAGGATACACAATCTCTCCATTGTTATTCACAGCACGTTTACAAGAAGTATTCAGAAGGTTAGATTGGGAACGGCTGGGAGTAAGGGTTAATGGAGAATACCTGAGTAACCTCAGATTTGCTGATGATGTTGCCTTGCTAAGCAACTCGGGGGACGGATTGCAAAGCATGCTTTCGGCACTGGACAAACATAGTAGAACCGTAGGCCTGAAAATTAATATGCAGAAAACCAAAATAATGATCAATAACCTCGGGACAGCACAGCAGTTTGAGATAGGTGACGAGGCAGTGGAAGTTGTAAGCGAATATATCTACTTAGGCCAAGTAGTGATCCCGGATCCCAACCATGAGGCAGAGGTAATTAGAAGGATAAGAATGGGGTGGGGTGCATACGGCAGTCATTCTCAGATAATGAATGGCAGCCTACCATTGTCCCTGAAGAAGAAAGTGTATGACAGCTGCATCTTACCGGTACTCACCTACGGGGCAGAAACTTGGAGGCTCACTAAGAGAGTTCAACTTAAATTGAGAACGACTCAGCAGGCAATGGAGCCGAAGATGATATGTGTAACATTAGGAGACCAGAAGAGAGCGGAGTGGGTCAGGGAACAAACGCGTGTTAAGGACATATTAGTAGAAATTAAGAAGAAATGGACGTGGGCAGAGCATGTAATGCGAAGGCATGATAACCGGTGGTCATTAAGGGTAATAGAGTGGATACCTAGAGAAGGCAAGCGTTTCAGGGGGCGGCAGAAAGTTAGATGGGCAGATGAGATCAAGAAGTTTGTGGGGATAAATTGGTCGCAGTTAGCACAGGACCGGAGTAATTGGAGATTAAAGGGAGAGGCCCTTGCCCTGCAGTGGGCGTAGATATATAGGCTGGTGATGATGATGACCCTCACTGAATGGAGCTCCGGCGGGTAGCGGCTGTTTGTACCACGTTACGCAGTTTTTTTCTTAATTTGCGGCAGAGCATTAATTATCAGTAACCTTTCTTTGATTACAGGCAGACTTAGTGTCCACGCCCATACCCACAATGTCCAAAAATGTCGGGAGGGGTCGCGGCCTCCTCGGTACCCACTTGCGTACGCCAGTGACTACAGCAAATCGAACTTCGTTCTTGTGCCCACATTTTTCTACTTGGTGGTTCCCTTTTTGTGTCAAAGCATTGTTACCCGACGCGGTGGCTCAGTGGCTATGGCGTTGGGCTGCTGAGCACAAGGACGCGGCTTCGATTCCCGGCCGCGGCGGCCGCTTTTTTGATGGAGGCGAAAAGCAAAAATGCCCGTGTGTTCGAGATTTCGGCGCGCGTTAAAGATCCACGGGTGGTAAAAATTAATCCCTCATCGCCTGTGCAGCGTCGGCGCGTTAAACCCCACAATCAATCAAATCAATGCATTGTTCATAATATGCGCTTCATTCGTACAAACTATTTCACAATTTCTGTCCTAGGTGTGTATTCAGCGAGAGGCGCCTTTTTTCGGCCTCAAAGTTGCCTTCGCAGTCCAAACGCCCGATGCGACATTCTTTACTCAAGCGAGTAAAGAATGTCGCAGTGAGAGCGATAACTAGGCGTTCATTCATACAGGCAGAATACGCAGTATAGGTGCCTAGTATTCCCTATACATTGCTGGCGGGAGAAGTTAAGTGGTTTGCACTCATGCCCTCCCCCCTTCCCCTTCACCCCTCCCGAAGGAGCCCATGAAGCGTCACTGTTTATTCGCTGCTATGATTTCCGAGAGATTTCGCGGGCATTCACGAGTTCCTTTGGCGTTCGCGTGCCCGATTTGCTGCAGGACTGAGTGAGCGAGCACAACATTACTGAAATTACAAAAAGGGCAGAACTGGGAGTCCTCCAGGGCACCATCCAGGGCACCATTCGAGCAACCCGCCGTTTTTTCTCGCTGTGGGGTGGGGCAAGCGGTGGCGGGTTCTTCGCCCAGCGTTCTCGAGATGGCTTTGGGATAGAGAAGCTGACGAGGTTGTTCTAACATTCCCATACCATGCGGTAAAGCGTGACAGGGACGCCGCAGTGTCTGCACAGCGTAGGGTATGGTGTATGCTGTGTAACCTCGCATGTAGGATGCGGGTGCGTACTAGTTTCGAGTTGACGAAGAGCACCCTGTTGGGACTTTGTAGCAAGTTGCCCCAGGGACGGGAGGTGGGGGTGGGGGTGTGTATGGCATGCTACCTAGCCTGTGATGTTCTGCGATGACAATGTATGTGAAACGGCGTAGCCTGTCCTTTCCTCTTCACGTAACGGGGCTCGGCTAACCAGTTCTCGAGTGAAAGCGGGCTCCGCCTGGTTTCCACAGAGAACATTTGGCAGGCGTCCAGATGATCGTTATCGTGCTGCGGGATGCGTGTTGAAGGGTGGTGTTTAGAGCGGTCGTGGAAATTCTTCGTGCCGCATAGCTTCTGTATGCCGCTTGAGAGCCGAGATGACGGCGGATGCTGTGGTTTGGGCTACTGCCAGGGTGATTGCCTTGTCTTCTGCTTGTAGCGTCGTGACCTTGCGTAATATAACGCTAGTGAGCAGTGAGTGGGGTGCGGCTGTTACCGCAGTCTTAACTTTACACCTGGCACGGTTGGTTCGCGGTGTCGGTGCACTCGCATAGGTTCAATAGCTCGTGACCCATCCGTTATTCGTGCTTGGTGGTGTTGGGGATGCTAGTTTGTCGGTAAGGAGGATATTTTGAGAAGTGCGCTTTAGTTGAGTAGCTCATTTATTTATTTATTTATTTATTTATTTATTTATTTATTTCCCAGACTGAACAATCTTGCCTCAACACATTTTGACGAAATAGTATACCGTTTAATTCACACCGTAAGCGAAATCCATACGTATCGCGTGTGTACATTTATTTTTGTTCTAATAGTTACACCAAAGAACATTCTTGAGTTTCGGAAGTCTAAACCCAGGGAACGAGGAAAAGGACAGAGGAGGAAGCAATTCGGGTGTTTCATAAGGCTTCAGCCTTTTTCTGTATACTTAAGGCGACGCCGCATAAAGCACAGCGGTCCACAAGGACGCCGAGAGGCATATTAAAACATTTCTAACATTGAGGAAGCTGACGTGCGGCCCGCACGTCAGCTTAACTGCAAGGTACGGCGGGCCATGAAGGCTACGATTGTTCATTTCAAACTCATGCAAATTTATATGTGTCTCCAAAATAACGAGCAGAACCACGGGGCAGCTTGGCGGCTGCTTTGTTCAGTGTCTGAGTAGGAAAGCAAAACACACGTAGCACTCAGTGCCCGTGGGGCGTCATAAAACGTCTCGGGGGTCATCCGGGACAACCTACCTGCAGCCGGGAACGCTGGCTTCGCTGCCCAAGGTGTCCTGGGAAGACCCGGGCTGCGAATGCCGGCTCTCGATGTCGGCGGCCATGGCAGCAGCAGCGGCGGCGTGCCCCTAAAAGACCTCAATCCTGCCCCGCAGGCCACGGACGGAAGCCTCTGGCTTCGTCGTCTTCCTCCATGTTGGCTCGAGAGTCGGGCCCTGTGGAGCCTGGAGCGGGTCAACGTAGAGCTCTCTCACTACTTGCGCGACACTGGACATGGTGCGGCTCCCTCAATTGACAGGAAAAATACGCGTGGAATGGACATGAACCGTCTGCGACAATCGTAATTCTATGGGTAATATATGGGCCGATTTCATCGCGGTATTCACTCTGCCACCACTGCCGGAAAGCATGTCGGTAATAACTTTTTTTTTTTTTTTTGGTGCGAAAGCAGTAACAGCCTTATACCTCGGCCGATTTCGCGGATGTAGAAACTCGAAATGTTCGTGAAGCCTCCCGTATATTCCACTTTATAACTCACTTGCGCCAACGCTGATATTCAGTAGAGGAAGTGGGCCACGCAAGGGAGCACGGGCTTGACGTCACTACTTGAAGTCTAACCTCGTCAACCGGTACCCGCAGCTCGACGTACAGTGACTAATGACGCTTCTCGGCACGTCGTAAGGCTCAACTTGATCGGTACCTAACATGAAGCCGATACATAAGACGTTGCCTAACGTCACGCATTGAGGGATATCGTTGTGAACCCATTGGGAAAAGTACTCATTGTACGTCGAGCTGCGGGTACCGGGTTGACGTCGCGAGACCTCAAAGGGAAACGATAGGCCTACGTTTCGGCGCGTACCCGAAAATTTCTGCTGTTCTTCCAACAAACTGATACATACCCGCCGAGTCGCCCACGTCCGCGGCGGTGTATTGGACAATGCTTTATACGCGGGAATGTACGCGTCTTTCGCACGATATTCCCTGGTTGTCTCCTGAAGCAACAAACGGTAAAGTATACGAGAAACAAGCTGGTTGCCTTAGGGGCGACCTATCCCCCAAAGTCTGACTATCGCGATGCACATCAAGTGCGCCAGTGGCACCGCGAAGAAAGTAACGGCTATCTTTGGTGCAAAAAAAAAAAAAAAAAAAGAAGTTTGCCTGAAGGGATTGGTGCTTTTGTTGGCTTTTACGCTACGCCTTTTACAGAGCTTTAAACGAACGGATCGATTATCTTGCTGGATTGGATTTACCTTCTCTGACATGTGTTAATAAATGTGAATAGACGGCCACGTTAATCTGCTAATTTAGACCAAGAGGTATTCTTTTGGGGTCGTATCATTCTTGTGTCCATTTGGTGTCGTAGCATTGTAACTGCATGTTCTAGACCTCTTTTTTATTATTACGCCCGAAAATACAGGGGTATCTGCTCATATTCTAGGCCCACTTGCATTCTTCTTTTCTACACTTCAAAACATTTCTGTGGGCATTCATCACCCCAATGCACCTCAGTGAGGAATTCCTGTTTCCAGGCGACAAAAGTCGTTGAATAACAGGGCCCGACATACGATTTGGCTCAAAAATGTGATCTGGGCTTTGACATCATGCAATGCCAAACGTCAGGCTTGCATTGTGTTCTGTTACAACACATGACAAGTTTTTAGTGTCGGATCGTATGCTGGGTCTCGTTATTGGTCTACTTCGCTTGTTTCATTACAATGATTGGTTATTCCGGTGCGTTCTGGAGGAGCAGAGAGAGAGAGAGAGAGAGAGAGAGAGAGAGAGAGAGAGAGAGAGAGAGAGAGAGAGAGAGAGAGAGAGAGAGAGAGAGAGAGAGAGAGAGAATGGATCCACGGGAATTTTTTCGAGCCTAGTGGCACTGGAGTAGTAAAATTTTCGAACCTAATCGAATGCGGATATTAGAAAAAGCTGGAATATTGAATCGACTAGCCAGTATTCGTTTTCCCCCGTAGTATTGTATGTCTCAATACACGCAATGTCATTCAGAAGAGTCGGCACTTAAGAGATGCAATTAGCACGAACGGAGAAAGACATTTACGTCAGATCAGTACGTGATCCGATTCCGTCACAGGTGGTGAGATTAGTGGCTAGAGCGAGTTTATCAGCGTGTAATTTTGAATATTTGTAACACGGTCGAGTATTTGGCCCAACCTAATATTCCAAGACGTCGAATATAGAACTCTAGAATCAGGGCCGAAGACAGAGGAACTTTTTTCGCGGCAGCGAATAAGTGAGTGCTAGCGTCTCTTTTGCTAAAATTTTTCTCTTCCCATAACCATAACTCCTACGCCCCCCCCCCCCCCCCCCTCTAAAAAAGTCTGGCTACGACCCTGTTTGCAACAGAATACGAAGCATATCGTATTCGCATTTGGGCATTCTTGGAAGTTTAAATGTTCGCACACCACTCGTTCTTTTTTTTTTTTCTTTTTTTTTTTTTGGTAATTGCCAAATTAAAGATCCGGAGGACCCGTCTACTGACTGAAATGACTGAGGGGATAAACTTTGCAAATACAGCTTATTAATAGTATAAAAAAGTCGACGGTCGTTCTACGAAGTGAACCCGGGGTTCCCGTGAGCGCACTTTCACAAGCCGTCATTTTAAAGCGAAGCTTTGGTGTCCTCACTGACGCCGTTGTACGCCAGTACGTTCTGCAGGAACGCCAACGTTCTCCGACGATGATGATCAATCATCGAGAGTGAAATGAAAGAAAAAAAAACGCTTCCCGTGCAGGAATCTAAACTGGGTCCTTCGACGTCTGCCCGACTGCTCCATTTCGACGTGTTCGAAGCGAACGCCAAGCGGCCGGTACCAGTTGGCGCCGTACCCCCCGAAACCAAAACGTTAGGCCTACAGAGTGCACACCCGATAGTTGCTGTGCGTATTCTCGAAAAGTGATGCGTACCTCTAGAGTGCCACATACTCGCAGTGTGGGATTGGCCAACCAAAGAATCGATCACGAGAAAGCTTCGCGTTCAACCATCGTCGTCGTTAGATGGAGGGGCGCATGATTTTTTAAAAGTTATTCTCTTACTCTTATCTCATTGCTTATTAATTTGTCTGATAATTTTTCTTATTTTTATCCCACTTCAAGGCAGCACAAGTGCATACCTCATTACGGCGTGACAGCTGCGGCTCTTGCCCCAGTCTTGGCGCTGTGCTAACATTTCTCGCCGAGCTTCATACACTCACGACGCGAATATTCAAGGCTAGGGTGTATTTACGCTCACGCGTAAAACTGAAAGTCATTTTACTAAGGTGAATGCGAGTCGTAGCGCTCGAGCGTGGGGAGTACCGTTTGCTAATGCGCGACAGCCGACGACGCGCTTCCAACGCTCCCACCTGCAGCGCCACCCACCGGCCGGCCATTCAGGGTGTTAATACGCTGTCTTGCCCGCGCGGCATTCTTTCCAGATATATGAGTTTGATTTAGGCGCTTCACACTCCGACAGAACGGCGTTGCCTAGCAACGTTTTTCCTCATGGCTTCCACCGACACCTGTCGCCGCCGCATGCCGGTGGCTAAACACCAGCATATTCATTTTTCGAAGGCACGCGATCTCGATTGACAGGCTTGCTAACCATGCGGTATGAATCTTCAAACGTTGAGACACAAGGTGACGCGCACAACTCATCTCTTTATTAAACTGGGTGAAAATGTCAAAAACGAAAAGAACTTTGCTCGAAGACAAGCTCGTCAATTTTAACGTAGTTATTTCCCGTTTAGGAAACAGAAAGAGCACGTATTCAAATTTCACGGCGCTTAGTCACGATCTCTCAATCCTCATCCGATGAATATAAACGCAGGCAAGCGCGCGAAAAAAAAATATATTACCGCTATCTTTATGACAGTGCAATGGGATCTTGTTTGTCGCTATATTAGGACATAGAAAAACGGGCAAGCCTACGCTCGCAGGCTGGGCTTATATGGGGCTCGAAAGGCGATGTAAACAGTCTCGAGACATAAACAGACGGCGCGTGCGCCGCCTCTCCCTCGATGAGCGCGGCCGCTATGAATCGATATGAGGCCGTGCATGCCATCTGCTGCGCCTTGGAGCCCGTAATTTGATCACGCGGCCAGTGCTGCGGTGGCAGTGCGGCGGCGAGAGTGGGCCGAGAACAAAGCGCGGAGCAACAGGGCGCAGGTGAAGGTGGTGCCGCGCCCAGCGCAGGCAGCCGCGGCCGGCCGCGAGGAGGCCGCAATGCGTCGACGGCCATTCGGTTTCCGCGCCGGACCGGCCGAGCGACCGTTTTTACGAGTCGCCGGCCGCTGTCACGTCCACGTCGTAATTCACGGTTGCTAGAGCAGTGGCCGCCAGGCATGGAGCCAGCGCGCATGCGCGGCCTCAGCAGCCGGCAACTTCTACGGACTCCGCGGTGCGCTGCTGCATACAAAGTGCACGGCCGCAGGAATGTCCGCCAGGGTGCGCCCCACGCCGAAGATCTCGGCCGGAGGTATCAGAGCCGGCCGCTCGATAGAAGATGAGAGAATTGCCGATTGTTCCCAGGGTTAATCTACCGAAATGGGCCGCTCGCTCGGCCAGTGTGTGGGCCCCCGGCCGCATTTCCCGCACGACGTCTACGGCACACTGCGTCTCGCTTGTATTACCTCCTCCGCAAATGCTCGCGCCGGCTTGCCCATTCGACGGTGCAGCGCGGCGAAATTTATCCACGACCCGGACCACTTTTGCAGCGCATCAAAAAGGTTTCGGCATTTCGGAAATGCCTCGGCATTTCGCCGAGAAACTCGCGCTCATCCTCTCGGGATTCCGCTCACCGCTCCGCTGAGCTACACCGACGGTTTTATGTGGCCGACAAGTACGCTCGTCTTAGCGAAATGACTGCTGAGGCTCGACGTTACGATCTTTAAACGAAATCGTGGATAAAGCACAAGGACAAATCCTTTGCTAGCTTTGTTCAGAATAACATTTTCAGTCATAATCGTCTAAATCTGTTCGTCCAGGTAAGGATTTGGTAGAACAATAGCTTTCGAAGAGCTGGAGCAAAGGTAACCCCGTCGTCCTTAAAAAGCCACGTTTAAGTAAAGCAGTTTGAAATATATTACCTTGTGTACACAGGTGTTATCTTCCCTAAACAAAACGACAAAGAGGACAGTAAAGCTCCCGGACGAAAAACAAGTCCCCGCTCCTTCTCCTATTCCCCAAGACGCTGTCAAAAGAGCAAGTGTGGAGGACCACGGAGAGCCGTCATTGCCCGGAATTTATTGGCATTTATTGCAATGTGACAGCTCTACAGACGCAAAATGACATTGATATCGCTTTTTGTGATAGCAGCTAACGTTCAAAGCTACTTTGCAAGAGATGATAATGACTCATTTTCCTTCAAAAACTTTTTGGTGAACAATGTAGGCCTGAACTTCTCATAGTACCCTGTATTTTTAACCGTGCGTGGCTCGCACAACTCACCAATGCAGTTTGTATTGTAATGTACTTAAGATGGGGTATACATAATTCCAACAGGCGCACTGTAGGAAAGTCAACACGCAAGCTTCGACTTGCATGATTCCCGCGCAGGTAGAACAATAGAAGATGAGATAAAAGATGGTGCATCATTAATTAATCCCCTCATTACTGCTTTAATTACGTATTGTCCCTTTGTCATATTTAAATCACAGAACAGTCTAAAATACTTGGTGCCTCGCAGCATGTTCCTCGCCGTCCTGCGTGTCGTTATTAAGAAACGGGCATGCGGAATGGTCATTCCTCACAAGCAATACCGCAAGTTGGGCTAGTTGGTGCATGATATCGAAAAAACTCCAAAGCGCACAAATAGACAAGGACAAAGAGGAGCGACGCACACGCGCGCTTAAGCGCGTGTGTGTGTCGCTCCGCTTGGTCCCCGTCTATTTGTGCGCTTTGAAGTTTTTTCATTCCTCACAAAACATCAATTGAAGGTCAACTTTGAAACTTCATCGAAAGAACTCTAGAAGGGTCGCAGGGAGACTTTCTAGTATGGTTGCATCTATCTTATATTGCATCACTGGTGCGCCCAGGATTTGTTTTTTTGCCGGACGAGCCAGCCCTCCAAATCAGGGGATATGCTATATGCTGTAGTCGACCTTCAGTGGTCGTGCAGCACACTAAAAAACAAAGTGCGTAAAACTTACTGTAAGAACCTCGAAAACAAAAAAGAAGCATGTCTGTTGGGTTAGTCATGGCGTACATAACTACATTCCTTATGCCGTTATAGCGCTGAAAGCAATAAATTTATTTATTCCCTGCCAGGAATATATCCTAATATGTAGTTTATTTTTACGGGTAAAGCGAAACTGCTGAAGGAGATCAATAGGCCCATTTCTTATCTATTAGCTAAAGCTCGTATGAACCTAACGCCGGCTATACTTCCGGTACATTTAAGAAAACAATAATAGCGGACTGAGTGCGACATGAAGGTTACAGGTAATTGATTAAGAAACGTCACAGACGTTTGCACCGTATTTGACAAACCTGGCCGCCTAGACTCACCCCACCTGAGCCTCTCTCTTGCGTCATACTAGAAGGATCACAGAACTAATTAAACATGTTGGTGGGTTAAACCGACCTGAAGGATACAAAACCATCCTTATTTTTTTAAATAATGCGTAGAATTCACCTAAGAGAACATTTTGCAGTTTAAAAAGAACTCGAGTCTTGGCAACGAATAGTTGTGCTGCGGAGGTTCGAGCACAACGTTACTAGATTTTGGTTCGAACACACGGCGTTCGCGCCAAAACCCGCAACTCTATTCCTCCGCCGCTGAGGCCGAACAGCGCAGCCGTTTTTTGCAGTTGCTCACGACTAGGAACCCTATTCTCGACTTCATGAATTCTTCGTCAATTCGCGAATTCGCCGGAAGGTTTGTCTGATTGGCTTTCACTTTTGGGCACGTGCTGACAAAGAGGCTGTGCGTGCATTCGTCATTTTGACGTTTCATGACGTTTACCGGCACTGGTTCTAAAGTTTACCTTCTTTCTCGCTACTAAGGTGCATAATTCTTGTCCGGCATTGAAAAACTAGACGAAGCGCGAATATCATGACAGCGTAGGACTGTTATTGCTATTCAACAAGAATATGACTTGTAGGCTCTTTGCGACTGGCTGAGAACCTGAACGTTACACATTGGCAACTTTGGCCTGCGCAAAAGTGACGTGACTTTACGTAGCGGTTGCACATGACGGTTGCCATCGCCCCGAAATAGGGCAAAACATTTCACTGACCTTCGGCGCCGTGAAATCCCGCGAGCATTTGCGACAGGTGCAGCTTCGCAGGAGGCACGGTATAAAACTGTTTTTTTTTATGCAAATACAAATAAAAAAATAATGCCCGATGTTTTGTTTTTACGGACAGCTGTAAAATGAGTGTATATTGGATTCGTGTAGCAGCAACACAAGGGGGAAGTTCATGCCTTTCTATTACAAAAACCCAACGTATTGCATTTGGTCCACACTTAAGCTGGTGAGCCACATGATCGAATTCAAGAGAAAAATAACAAAGGAAACTTACTGTTTAATTCATTACCGCGCTGATCGAATCGGCGCTTAGCGAATGAGTGAATCGTCAGCATCAGTATGCTTTGCTATTACCAGGCGTAACGTTTCGCTGTCCTTACCGCATCATACAACCTTTAGCCACGACCGTTTTTTTCCGTGATATGCACTCAATATGCACCACTTTCAAAACTCCCCATAGGTCCCATGTATGAAAAGCCAGTCTGCGGTTTCCCCCCTGCCCTCTGCACTGGGGTTAACAGGGGCAAGTACGGGGCAAGTTGACCAGTCCGTCACCTGTCAACAGAAAGTTGAAGAAGTGCTTGCGGCTACTACAGTAAGTCATAAAAAAAAGCTACCATGAGAAATTAAGTTATTACTACCCAACTTGTGTTTTCTCATTGGAAAAGCAAGCGACCCGCCGCGGTGGCCCAGTGGCTAAGGCGTTGCGCTGCTGAGCCCGAGGTCGCGGGTTCGATTCCCGGCTGCGGCGGCCGCTTTTCTGATGGAGGCGAAAAGCAAAAACGCCCGTGTGTACGAGATTTCGGCGCACGTTAAAGATCCCCAGGTGGTCAAAATTAATCCAG
Organism: Haemaphysalis longicornis; assembly: GCF_048455015.1. Lineage (NCBI taxonomy): Eukaryota > Metazoa > Arthropoda > Arachnida > Ixodida > Ixodidae > Haemaphysalis > Haemaphysalis longicornis. Next base: position 283,768,490 of record NW_027526203.1, on the reverse strand, counting down.
AGCCCTCCACTACGGCGCGCCTCATCGCCTGCGTTGCGTCGGCGCGTTAAACCCTACAATCAATCAATCAATCAATGGAAAAGCAAGCGTTATCTTATTACGTTTTATTAATGTTTAGACAGTCCAGTTTTTGTTTTCTAGTGGGTCACGTCAGTACAGTTGCCCCTCAGCTTCTGCGAAGCAGGGGGGCCCGCGTGACCCGGAATCTGAAGCCTAGTGTCGCCACTGGGGCATATTGACCAGAATTTAGGGGAAACCCCCAAGGTGGAGTAAGTTTCTGCGAAGGAAAGTTTGACATACACCTCAATGCAGCCATATGGCTACAAAGGAAAGTTATACAGCTTCCTCGGAAACTTCGCAGTTGAAGAAAAATTCGTCCTGGTCCAGGATTGAAGAACTCTGTTTCAGTGATCACGCCATAAACTTGTAACATAGCAGCAGATGATAGCGTGGTGGTGGCGACGGCCGGGAAGGCGGTAATGTAGCAAACAGCTTGCAAGTTACCATTCTAGCAGAGTAGCAGAGTGCTGAATTACGTTACCGTAAGCGATTGAAATAAATAAATAAATGTCTGTTTCTAAATTGAACGCACGTCTTTCTCTCGAATTTAAGTCAACGTACTTGATTGCCTTGTATGGTCGTCGCTAATTATAGCTTTAAGAAATGGGTTTGTTTTGCCATCCTCAGCTGCGTCTTAGTTTTTATAGTGCGTAGCAAGTGTTCGTACATCTTTTATGCACAATATCTGATAGCTTGGTAGTGATCTTTGTAAGCTATGCGTCAATTTATACTGCATGTCGTCAGGGCTATTCATGCACACTTCACTGATTGCTGAAGTTTTACCTACGCAAAAAACACGGCGAATTAACGGACAATTCATGAAGACAAGAATAGGTCCCTAGAAGGAGAGTTCCAAGCGAACTAGCGGCTGATGCTAGGGGGCATGCACCCAGGCGGACATGTTTGCCAAATACGCATGCACGGGGCGGGTGCCCTGACATCGGCACTTAAGGTCGATGAATAAGATTTACTCACCCACCCGCAGTGGTGGCTCAGTGGCTAAGGCGTTGTGCTGCTGAGCCTAAGGACGCGGGTTCGATTCCCAGCCATGGCGTCCGCTTTTCTAATGGAGGCGAAAAGAGAAAACGCCCGTGTGTTCTAGATCCCGGCGTACGTTAAAGATCCCCTGGTGGTCAAAATTAATCCGGTGCCCTCCACTACGGCGCGCCTCATCGCCTGTGTAGCGTCGGCACGTTAAACCCCACAATCAATCAATCAATCAATCAATCAATCAATCAATCAATCAATCAATCAATCAATCAATCAATCAATCAATCAATCAATCAATCAATCAATCAATCAATCAATCAATCAATCAATCAACTCACCATAATCATCGTCGTCTTCTTCATTCATGGCCAATCCCCCGCGTGCTATGTTGATTTGCTTCCCCTGTTCATGTAAGGGCGTGGAACTGCGTTTCGTTTTCTTCCCACCTCGATCACCCTTCATATCTGTCTATAATAGTAACCCATAGGCCCGTACGTTCCTCGCCTGTCACCTGCATTGGTATGTTTCAGAATTGTAAACGGAGCGGGGGCAATTTTTCTTTTGCGCCAGGTGACTTCTGTAAATTTATCCAGCAGATTAAAGTATTTAAAAGTTTCAAATTTTCGAAGCTGCAAAGTTTAAAATTTAATCTCTGAAAAACCTTATTTATGCTGTGCGTGGTTCCAGATGAGAAAAATTCTGCAAACTATGACCAGTTATTGTTTCCTATGGGCTTCATAACAGCAGCATTAGAAAAACCCTGCATTTTATTCCTTGTGGCGAAAAAAAAAAAAGGGGGGGGGGGGGCGACTGGGGAGAGGGGGTGCGGGTGGCGGTAAAATGCATTTATTTTGGGTTCTGATTCTATGATTCTATGACACATTTTGGTGCCATCAGGTATGGGGAAAGATGGACTGGGAGGGTAAAAGAAAAGCGAGAAAGGAAAGAAAGGGAGGGGGAGTTGGGTTGGAGTGGTTAGGATTGCCGCTTGGAAATCGTAGGTTCGATAGGAGGGAGGCGATATTGTATTGGAAAAGCTTGCTGTACGATTTTCGAAATGCTTGAAGACTCAAAAAGAGCCCATAGCCTGAAAAAAAAAAGGCCAACATTAGTTTGATTCATGAGTAGGGAGACCCCAAGGATCTCAATAGTTCCAGACCCATCAGCGTACTCTCAGTTGTTTATACGCTGTTTACCTAAGTAATAGTTACCTGCATAGGTGACAGCCTGTATTTCCAACAACCCAGAGAGCAGGCTGGGTTTAAGAAAGGGTACGCAATCATGGATCACATCCATGTTGTCAATCAAGGGATACAAAAATCCGCAGAACACACTAAAACTCTTTACATTGCATTTATAGGCTACGAGAAAGCATCTGATTTCGCACTCACCGCAGCCGTGCTAAAAGCGCAAAAAGACCAGGGAATGGAGGAGACCTACATAAGACTTCTAGAAGACATATATAAGGAATGCAAGGGCAGGATAACACTTCACACACAAAGCGATAAATTCTCTATCTGAAAGGAAGTAAGGCAGGGAGATACCATCTCGCCAAAACTATTCACATCGTGTCTGGAGGGGGTGTTTAGCAAGCGTGACTGGGAAAACATGGGATTAAGGACAAATGGGGAATACTTGAGCCATTTGAGGTTTGCGGACGACATAGTCTCGCTTGGTGAGACTGCAGAACACCGGCAAACAATGCTTGAGGAACTACAATAAGAAAGTACGGCCATGGGGCTAAAAATAAATAGGAATGAATCTAAAGTAATGAAGAATAACTATGCCAAGAACGTCCTCTTCAGCTTAGGAAACAAAAAAACTATAGGAAGCGAAAGAATATAACTACCTTGGACAGATGGTTAGTGCTGACCCCAACCACGAGAAAGAAATCAGGCGCAGAATAGGTGTGGGTTGGGGAGCACCCGGCAAGCACTCCCGAATAATGAAAACTAAGCTACCTCTGTCACTCAAAAAAAAAAAAAAAAACTACAACCAGAGTGCATACTGCCGGCGATGATATACGGAGCTGAAACACGGCCCCTTATTGAACAACTAGAAAGCAAACTTTGGTCGGCTCAACGAACCATGGAGTAACACTCTGGGACAGGAAACGAGCTACCTGGATCAAATAACAAACTAGAGTAGGAGATATCGTAGCTCAAATAAAAAAAAAATGTACTTGGGCTGGCCATGTTGTGAGATCGACCGACAACCGGTGGACAATTAGGGTAACAGAGTGGGTAACAAGAGAAGGGTTTGGAAGAACGGGAAGGCCAATAACAGGATGAAGGGATGAAATACGAAACTTCATGGGTATACTGTGGACCCGAGGACCGCAGGACAGGAGCGGTTGGAGGTCAATGGGAGAGGCCTTCTTCCTGCAGTAGACCTGAGTAGGCTGATGATGATGATGATGATGGTGATGATCGTTCCTGAGTACGGACAGGTGTGTTTAATTTCTAATTTTCTACTGGAAGTTTCCACGTACGCATGAAAGTTTGAAGGCTCTCTGGTTACTGCTAAAGTGACTTCATATATAAAAAAAATAAAAAAGGGTAGCCGAATGTGACGTGCGGCACTTACAGCGACAACTGTAAGTCCTGCAAGAACTTATTTTTTTTCGCTCCAAAGGAGATATATTGCACGCTAATACCTTGACATTAGAGCCTGGCAGTATGCGCTGCTTCTAGTATCTACGCACTACCGTCTGTTACACCTGTTAATCTAGCGTGTAGCCTCAGTCCCAACCATGAAGTTCCAAATTTTCATTGACTTCTTTGTGCACGTAGTTGTGATGCAGTGATCCCGTTGTGGTGATTCAGTTGTGCGCCTTCTGGTTCTCGCAACGAAGCAAACATCATCTTTATGTACCTTCGGAACAAATTTACGGCTCTTCATGTTGCCTCTTCCGAGAGAGGGATGATGAAAGCCGGTGGTACTCTTCTCATACCATACTGCTCTCGAGTACTCTCATTGCCCCAACCTCGAAATTTACATGATCTCGCCGTTAGTTATCGTGTATGAATGCTTCGCCAGCACCACCCCCCTCCCACCCCTCTCCTCCCGCCCCTGGCTTGCACCGTGGCATTGCGGAGAGTTCAGCGCTCATCTTGGGTATTTTATCCCCATCTATGAAGCTTAGCTGTGCGAACACCTCTTATGCGGGAGGCAAGCTGAGTGTCTATTTCGGAAACACTGCTTACCGACACTGTCATCGCCCCGCCGCGGTCGTCTCAAAAAGACCACATGAAGCGACTTCGACGTCACACGCGCGCCTCATCTCCTCGCCACGACACGCCCCGCAGGACGCGCCCCCGCCTCCTTTCCCGCGCTGTCCTGCTCTCTCTGCAGCTGCCATCTTCTGTTGACAAGTAGATACATATAATATCGCCGTTAGCCGCGTGAGGTCCGAATAATGGTCTTTGCTATTAAAATTTGGTTGAAGCTTGCCGCTTTTGGCTTGTGTTGTCCAATCTATCTAGCCGTAATTTTAGGGGCAAAGCCCCTTAGGGGCTCGAGCTGTCGGCGTCTCCTGTCGTCGTCGTCATTTCATGTAGTCACGGTGCTAAAACACCCGGACACTCGTTTTCCAACGCCTCGAGCTAGAACGTTTCATCTCTGTGGGCAAAAAAACGCGTACTAAAGAACACACCGGGACACTCGTTTTCCAACGCCTCGCGCTAGAACGCTTCGTGCTTCAAAGACACGAGACTTTTACCACAAAGCTGTATAGCTGTACCCCCCAACGATTTCATATCCGTGAGCAAAAACGCCAAGGCGCTAGGGATACACTTAACACTGCATGCTTCGCCTCTCCCCAGGTTTCCCGTTAGTGGAGATGGCCTGGGATTTTGTTGCCACTGTACACTTCCCCATGAATAATCGGGTTACTTCGCCTGCTGCTGTCGCCGTGCTTGGTGCTGTATTTATTTACTTCATGGCAAAACGAAAGACGGAACAAAAAAGCGAGTTTGAAGTTATATCCCTCACGTAAGACCTGAAAGATTGCAAATGCGGACTGCCGGATGCGATGGCAATACAAGGAACAATATATTTTCGACAGCCCATATACATGGCACGCGTGCACCTCAACGGCAGGAAACAAAGCCTCGCGGCCAATTCGTGTACTCGGGAATCACTAGAAGCACGTCAAACGCAGCCGCAAGCAGGCCCCGAATGTATGTACACGCTCGTTGGTAGGATGCCTGTTGCCTGCAGGTCTCCACGTAAACCCCGAAATGAGACGCTGCTCGCCGTGTCCGCGCTGCCCGACTGCACCGCGGACTGTATCAACAGAGCGCTGGGTGGCGGCACGAAACAACGGCGCGCGTGCATGCAGGCGCAGCGGCCATCATCTTGTCGGAAGCGGTCGCGTTCATAGAGGAGCCCGCTGCTGTGTCCACAAGCATCGTGTTGGTCAGTGTCCGGCGAGCGACAAAGCGGCCCTTTGTTTCCAGGGTGCCGCCGCGGACAGCGGCACCCGCGACAAAAAAGGAACGCCGCTGCTGGGCAAACAAGCCGGGTGCCCTTTATCGCGCGTGCCCCCACTTTGGTTGGGCCCCTCCTCCCCGCCATCGCAGGACCTCGTCGCCGAAACGCGCTGGAATAGCGGTGCGCTTAACAACAGGGCTCGCAGTACACGCACATGTCGGTCACTGTTCAAATTTGTACGCGCGTAGGCGCCCGCGACAGGGGCTCCCATTCGCGGCGTTCGGCGGCGGTACGGAAACTGAGAAACCAAGGAGCGCAGAATATTGTCTTGTTGGACTCGAATGGAGCATTCGCAGACAACTTGTTCCCGATTGTAAGTTTGAGCGTGCGCCTATTCAGTTGAGGTGGCCCGCTGACCGTCATGTTTCGGGCCCAATACAGAAGAGGAAAATAGAAATAACAAAATACCCCGCATGAGAAGCGCTAATTAAAAACTGCTATAGATTATACATATAGACTGCACAGGTTACGATTCATTGTGGTTTATAGAAGTAAAACCATCAAAATATTAACTATTGAATACATGCCAGCGTAAGGCGAATCAAAACAGCCTTGTAAATACGCCCCCTGGTATACATGAGAAACGCCTGGATAAAGAGAAAGCAATAAACGCAAATAGAAATCGAGTTCAGGTTTCACGTGCCGAAGCTACTCCTGGGCTCTGAGGGGGGTCGTAGCGAGGGCCCACGGATTAGTTTAGACCACCTGGATATTTTTAACGTGCGGTGGAATCTCTGCACTGGGGCGTTTACCTCTTTCGCTTCCATCAGAAAAACGGCTATCGCGACATGAATCGAACGCGTGCCGTCGAGCTGAGCGACACAACAGGCTTGGCCACTCAGCCACGGTGTCGGAGAAGAGTGATAAACACACTCGTAATTGTTTGCCTAAATTGTAGACGTATGCAAGCTTGCGGAGGGAATCGCGTGACACACAGAAATGCACACGTGATTGATATGGTAAGAAGACAAAACAGGTAAGCCTACGGAGCGTATCAAACAGGTCTCTTCAACGGCATCTCAAGGCTCTGGACTGAAACAATAAGGTTAGTTTGAAGTTGACTGTGATATCATTGTGAGCACCCCCTCCACCCCCCCCCCCCCCCCCCCAAAAAAAAAATGCGGTACAAGAATGATCATTGTACCGCGCACAGTACAATGATCAATTTGGGGTTGTGCTCACCGATACTACACCTGTGCTATACGGCACTCTGTAATGCAGGGTTACTGACTTATTAAATACATGAACCCCTGTATACCGTGCGCCGCAAGCTTGACACATGGTGCAGTAAATGAACCCGACGTGAATTGACGTGTACTAGCAATTGAAGTGGTGGGTTGGTTAGATGTCACTAGTAAACGGTGGCATTAAAGTATTAATTATTCGTAACCGGTTGCAGTCAGCATATGTCAGCAATTAACTGGCAGTCGCTGTCATTACGATGTCGGTGAGGCCACCTAAGTCATGCGGCTCGTAATTGCTGACATTAAGTGATGAGCATATCCAACTGGGGAAACACATCAGGAACCTATAGACTGAAGTCAAGCGACTAAGCGGTGAAAGTGCCGATAATCACGTATTGTGCGCTTACAAAAATATGTGCTCCTCATATAAAAAAAAAACATTTCCGCGGACATGGCAAAGAAACCAAAGCTGCATAAACGGATACGCAGCGCTAAGGCACGCATCATGAATATTGATACCCAAGGTGTTGTTGCTTCTGTGCGTCAAATTCCTTGTTCGGTGACTACCCAGCAAGCTCAACATATATCTTGTCACCGGTGTGCTCGCTTTGAAAGTTAGAGCCTGCGCTGTTATTACCCCGAATTTAAAGGGCCCGCCACACGTAGTGTTATGGGTAACCATCGTGAACGCTATTTAAAAATAACTGAATGCCATTGCGATTAGACCGAGTGCTTCCTTTTCTTTTGTGGGTGTGTTTATGCCTATGCGAGTGTTCTGTAAGATTTTAGAAAAAAAAAACAAGCTCGTTATTCAACCTCGATAAATTGCGGTGTTTAACAAAACCTCAACCAGACCCTCTTTTCTATAAATAAACTAAGAGTTCCTTTCCTGCGGCCAAAATTTGTAATTTGGCAGCTCAATTGGCCAGCGCAGCGTGGCACACCGTAGTAAAACCGAGCTCGGGGGGAAGAAAACAGGCATTTGCGTTCCGTTTTCATTCCGACCTCGGGGCTACGTGGACTGGGTGCTCAGAAGAACGCCGGCGGACGCGGTTAAGCGCTCGGGCGGCCGGCCGGCCGGTCACGCAAGCACCGGTCACGATCCATCGATGCGTACAGGCGCAGCGAACAAGTACAAACCTCGCTCCCAGTATTGACCGCGAAAAGCTCGGACGCATGTTTATACGGTCCACACGGCGCCACGGGGAGGCCCGTTTTTACGATTCTTGAAACATTTATGGATCCATAGCCCGGCGCGGATTGGAATTGTCGCGGGACGTCGACAGCTGTCCGAGCAATCAGGCGCGCTCTGTCGCTGCTCCGCCAACACCGGGGGCTGCTGCGGGGACCTGCGTATTGCTTCGAGACACGCAGCGGACGTGAGTATTGTGATGACTGACCGCGGACAGGAGAGCCTCCTCCTCGGGGGTGAGACCTCTGTGCTCCCCGGGGGAGGTCGAGAAACATTCGCGCACAGCGTGGGCAGCTGCCCGAGTGTGTATACGCTCCCGTTGGCGGAATGAGCGGCAGCGCGCGGGCGGCAGGGCACCACTTTATTACGTGTCGTGGTTTTTCTCGTCACATCCGTACGTGCTCCTAAAGCCAATGTGTTATTTACGGGCAGTAAAACGAGGGCGCATCCGCTCTTCCTCATTTATGCTCTGCGTCCCGTCGATATGATACATTATGCACCTTAGACTCGAAACCGCCGAAAAACAACGTTGGAGAACGTTGTGCTCTGCATGCGGGAAAGAAGGCACAAAAATGTGCGAGTTTTCCTTTAGCTCTGGTGTCTTGTTGCTGGGAATTGCCTGAAGGGGAGTGTTTCATTCTTCGAAGGTCCATCCGCTGACAGAAAAGAGTTCACATTCAATAGACCATGTCGAACCAAATAGTTTCTGGTGTTGTCGGGTTGCGTAAAAATACTCGTGGAAAACAGGTAATGCGAACTGGAAGTGCCATGGCCAGCAAACGCAACATTCGGACTCCTTGAGACAACAGTTAGAAGAGACCCTGAAACAGTTTTTTCAACTTTTTTCTAAATATTAAATGTTTTAGAGCGTACTCAACAAATACATCCAGTACTTAGAATAGGGGGTCACAAGCTACCTCAGACAGCAATTGCTGCTCTATGCCCATCAGATAAGTTTGGAACTTCCTCAAAAGTTTTTTTTTTTTTCTCTTTCCCGGTATTAGCGTTCTTCGATCGCTGGAATGGCGTCATTAGAGCACTGTAGCTGCTATTGGCCAGCTTCCCTTCAGTTGCAACAATAAACGCATTGGGTAGCCACAGCTTTAGACGGACTCTGAAAGACTCCTGATAAACTCTCTTACTCGTTCCTTCGCGTCTGGAAGCCCTGCGAACGATAGGCGAGGAGGGAGCAGGACTGCGTGATTTGCTCGTCGCAGCAAATACGCCTTCCGTTTCTACTTCGTTTTTGGGGCTTTCTTTTTAAAGTGGCTACCGAATGCGTTCATTGCTGAAACTGGAGGAAATTCGGCCAATAGGCGCAATACCGCTGTGATGACGTAATTCCCAGCGGTCGAACAACACCAATACAGGGAAAAAGAGAAAAATCATTCGAGCAAGTTTCTAAGTTATCTGACGGGCATAGAGCAGTAGTTTTCGGCTGAGGTGCTTTGCGACCCCCTAATCTTAGTATTGGATGTGCTGATTGACTACGTACTGCAAGCATTTAAGATTACAAGAAAAGTTGAAGAAAGTGTTGCAAGGTCCCTTTAAAAAATCGCCACAAAAGCAAACCGGAAACGAAAGGCGGACCTGCAGCGGCGAGCAGATCGCGTAGTGCAGCTCTGTGCTGGCGATAACCATATCTTTCGAAGTGCTTCCAGGCGCGAAGGAAGAAGTGAAAGCGTTTATCGGAAATGTTGCAGAGTCCTTTTAATGTAAAGCATTTCTATGTACAAAATTTTAAAGATAATTATGAAAAGGCTTCACATGCATCTGTCCGGCTGTGTGGAAGCATCCGCTTTGGATCCATTAAAATGTTTTTTTACTCTTGTTTTTACTATATCAAGACATCGACGAACAGGACTCCTAGAGTGGGTTGAATTACGTCCAATAAAGGTTGTGTTCTGTGTCGTTTGGCTGGGTTATATTAGGTTTGTTGAAGTTGGGCTGGATTTGGGTAGGTTATGACGCGTTCGGTTAGGTTACGTTAGGTTCGGCGTGGTTGTGTAATGTTAGGTTTCGGTGGGACGTAATATTATTCAGGAAATTTTAGGCCATCCAGCTTTTATGAAAACTGCCGTGAGAATTTCCCGGAGGAAATTCTCACGGTTGCCGTGAGATTAGAGGCAGCGAAAAAAAATTGCAGGAACTCCTGAGTGGGAACTGTCGCATGGTGCGTAGGCATTCTTTCGAGCGGCTCATATCCCCACATGTAGAACACCTCGACTCAGTTCCGCACGCAGGATTTAAGTTCTGAAGGGGCTGGTGCTCCCCCACCTCCAAAAAGACGGAGAGGGAGAACAAGCAAGGCGATAAAGCAAAAAATAATAAATAATAAAGAGTCGAAGTTTTAAAAAGGAATGAGCTCTACATTTTAAATAGCAGTCTTCGACATGTCTTGAGAGCAGTCTGCATGAACTTCCGACAGGTTTGTTAACTTCTGTTTTTCTACAGGTGCAATGCTAAATGGGTAATTCTCATGGTGAAAGCAGACGTAAAAAGTGCATAAGCATAAGCTTAGTGCGTAGCCTGCGGTCAGTAGAAATAGGTATGGTAGGCACAGTGAGGACTTCGTCCATTTATGCTCCCTTCCCCCTTCCTCTGACTCGAATATTCCGGGAGGGACCGTGGCGTCCCCCCTCCCCCCCCCCCCCCCCCACCCTCCCATTACTCTGAATGCAAGTGACTCTACGTACGTTTTGCGTTGGAGGGCCTACAGCGTTCTATTAAAGGGAGTCTTACTAAATTAAGTGCACTTTATTAATGACAGGTCCTCGGTCGCTCTGAAGTCATAAAACAGCGAATTCCGCATTCATCCGTCAGCCTAACACGTATTACTTATGTTTGTGGTAGCTCCATGTTATATCTGATTAATCAAATGTAAGATAACCTAAATATTTGTCACTTCCTAAAATCAGCGGATCGGGATGCCGTCAGAGTTGCTTTAGGTCATAAAATACCTCACCCGAAGCATCAAGGGACTCTTGGTTACCTCCAACGAAATATAAAATCCGCGGCCATAGAAATAAAAAAACTTGCTTATCTAACATTCGTGAGACCAAAAACTTGAATACGCGTCATCAATCTGGCATCCGTCCCAAGCATATCTGACCACTACCTAGAATCCATACAAAATCGCGCAGCTCGCTTTATCACCTCCCAATACTCCTCCGGTACCAGCGTCACATCTTTAAAACAGTCCATTTCCCTTCCGTCACTTGTATCGCGCCGTCATATCGCACGTTTATGCCTACTTCATGGGGCCTACTATCATCCAAAATCCAGGCATGAATTGTTAAAACCAGCCCACCGCACGTCAGCGCGCCTAAATCACACACAGCCAATAGCACACTTACCCGGTCGAACATCGGCATTCACAAGTTCATTCTTTCTCAATGCAATAACCCTTTGGAATTCGCTACCCGACAATATAGTATCATGCACTGACCGCGCATCTTTTCGAAACAAATTGGACGACCATTATCACCACTCGAACATCAATGCTGATTCATAACATAGATCCTTACTACTTGGAACCTGCACAATTGCTCATGCTTGTCTTTTATTTTTCTGTGCTTTTATGTCTTATAACTGAACATGTATATTTGGTAATTTGGTATTAGTTTTCTGTGATCTGCTTTTTTTTTTGTTGTTGTTGTTAGTTGTGCTAACTGATGCATGTCAGTCAATATTTTTTTCTTTCTTTTTTGTTGTCTTACCTATATGTATTTGCCCCCCCCCCTTATGTAATGCCTTCGGGCCCTTAAGGAACTAATAAATGAAATGAAATGAAATGAAATGAAACGTGTTACGCATTAGACGCCTAACAAGAGGAGAGGACACCGTAGATGATTCTCCGGACGGTATGCCGTCAACCACCAAGCCTGCGCTTCCCGCCGGCACGGATCTGGTCCCCGACCGCAGAACCGAATGCAGCGGGCCGGCCCGCTGCATGGTCGGCGCCCGAAGTGCCCTTTGCCGCGGCCGATGGTGGAGTGAAGCACGGCGCTCACTCCATCCACCAGCCTCGCTCACGGCCGGCTGGCTGCAGCTCAGGGCTAATGAGTCCCGCCGCGACGCCGCCTGGGAAACGTGGGCTCACGGCGGGCCGTGTGATTAATGGCCGCCGCCGCTCACTGGGCCTATGTTCCGGGGTATGATTGGTGCAGGCAAATCATTCGCAGTGGCGCAGTAAGCGCATCTGTCGCTCCAGCGATCAATTTCGGCACCCGCCTCCTGTGACGGAGACAAGAAGCGCAGGTTGCTGCCCGTCGGCGCAGAGCTCTCCCGCACTGGGTCAGCGGAAGCCTCCCGTCGCCGGCCGCGCGGACGGGAACCAGGTGCAGCGGCTTTCGCCATGCATAGGCGCAAGCACTCGCCACGGACGAGAAGGAAAGCGGGGGGTTGTCCAGAGAAATCGAGAAAGAGAAGCACTCGTGTTTGGGTGCACGCCGGCGGGGACTGGCCGGGCTCTCGCCACCGAGAGAGAAGACGGAAAATAATTAGGAAGCACGGAGAAACCTGTTGATTAATACTAGCGCTGCGGAACTGCCAGTGCATATAACTGGGGCCGCCGGGTGCTCGAAAAAGAAAAGCTGTTCGCCATAGCTAGAAAGAGAAAGAATGAGGACATGATAAGGACATCAGAGCCGAACGACCGCGAAAATGAATGGAGAAAGCTTGGGGAGTTAGGGATGTATAATAAGCAAATATGTTATTCAACGAACTATAAACAGCGCCGTGCACCTTTTCTCAGGGTTGTCGAACAATAAGAGAGGTATACGGACGAGCAGATAAATCAGTTTCAGGAACGGGAGGCTTTCTAGAGCACCGCGAAAAGGGGGCTTTTCAACAGTGTGGAGCGCTCGAGACAGCATGAAAATGCAGAAAACCGTGCGGAAACAAGCTGATAAATGAGTGGGGTCGAGGTCCCGTAAGCTTATATTGGGCGCTTTACACGACAGAACACGTTTCCAACAAAGCGCGAGCACCATGCACACGTATTAAAGGCACCATAAAGGCAAAATACAAGTTTGGTTCACTCGAAATATTGGTACGTCACAGTAACCACATACCCAGCCCATTTACCCGCCGCGGTGGCTCAGTGGCTAAGGCATTGTGCTGCTGAGCACGAGGACGTGGGTTCTATTCCCGGCCGCGGCTGCCGCTTTTCTTATGGAGGCGAAAATCAAAAACGCCCGTGTGTACGAGATTTCGGCGCACGATAAAGATCCCCAGGTGATCGAAATTAATCCGAAGCCCTCCACTGGCGCGCCTCATCGCCTGCGTTGCGTCGGCGCGTTATATCCCGCGATCAATCAATAAATCGATCTGATGATGTTGTGTGCCGGGAAACGCGAGGGTTTGTCAATATCTGCGACGTTTTGTATGGAGGAAAAAAAAAACGTCACTCAAGGCGGGAAGACAATTGTGCTAGTTATCAAAGGCTGGTTCAGTCAAATAAAATAAAGATTTATGTGGCCTCATCGGTTCGTTGAAGTGGCCCATGGAAAGAAGGCATCAATATTCGCGCATAAAGACAATCCCCAGGCGACAAATTTATAAGCCCGAACACCTTGTTTTGACGTAGAACTAAACGAATGCTATTGCCATAACCTCCGAATCGAATGTTATTTACGCCTCTCGTTACCGGAGTATATCGGGTGCGCGGAAAACCAGTTGTGGAACCTCCATATATGAGATCTGTTCCCTAATAAAAAACACAACCTAATTTTTAAAAGAGAGAACTGGATGGTAAAGCCATTATTTCCTAATTCTGAGCGCCCTGTTCATCTGGAGATTACGCACAATGCTGTATTGTTATGGTGAATGACATTTGCACCACTTGTATATTTAAAGTTATACACCCAACCAGCCAACCGAGAGATCTGACCGTCTAATTAGCCGGCATTCGTCAATTAGGTACCAGTCATTCCGTTCAGCTTGGAACTCGTTGGGATTGCTAGGGCATTTCGAAACGTCCGATGCGCGAGTACTCCTGCACGGCTAACATGATAACGTTTTATTGCACCTTCTAACCAAATCTAACATCTAATATCAAGGTTAGAAGAAAGCCGAGTCCACATTGTACCAATGCAATATTTTTTTCCGAAGTCAAGTGTTACAGAAGCCGAAGAAACGCTACAGGCCACAACTGCCCAGTAAACTTTATCGCTTAAGACGCCAACCATGATTGCGAACCTTTGTTGTATAAGCACACGTGGCGGAGACAGCAACCGTTGTGGCTGGTATACCGTATCAGCGCAACTGCGCCTGATTCAGAAGGGTAGAGTGGACGCTGCAGTTGTTGAACGTGCAGGAAGGGTATTGTGTTGTTTGGTCTGCCTGATCTCCGGCCTGCCTGATAGCTGGATTTCATTTCAGTTTGCGGGTTTATACCACTTAAGCCATTTGTATCATAATAAATGGGAGCTTACGGGAACGTAATTAGATCTAAAATTCCGGATTTGTACTCAGCGACACAAGAGACTGTAATACAAAACAGCAGTGCTCGCCTGCCTGTGCTGACCGCAGAAAACGGAAAGGTAAGTTGAAGCGAATTCAAAAGTATGACATTCCATGCTGCTCGCCCGCAAGGTTGGAAAAAAATTAAGGTCTCGTCATTTATTTTATAGCTCCAGCCCTTCATTGCAATGAATACAACTATCGTTCCACAGCGGCATCATTTCACGATATTTCACGAGCGGCATCATTTCAGCAGCGAAATCATTTCACCACAATATATTACCAATTCACCCAAGCTTCCGCTCCTGATATTCGGCAGTATTACGACAAATAATATTACGGCTTCTTTGATTAATGCGCCGTCTTGCCGCACGCAAGCATTCGCGCAAACTGTGGCCTTATAGAGCGATGGTAAAAGCAGTGGTAAAGTTTTTGTAGTCAATTCTGATCTAGCGTGATTGAACACGACTGGCACTAGATGACGAAACGGGGGGATCATTCGTTTCGAGTTTTCATTAATGTCACTACATGGGATGCCAAAGACCCTCCACCCTTTCGTAAGTTTTGCTAGCCAACCTTGGACCACATAACTAGCCGTGTCACCGGAGCCGCCCGTATGCACCTTTCGTAGTCGAAATCACCTAAAGGGAACTATTGAGTGCTGCGGTATGGTATGATAAACGTCAAGCTTGAAGCTGATCCCATGCTGGCATCTCAGATTTTTCGCAACTTGAAAGTATTTCTAAAAGGAGCCATTCATTCAACAGCCAGGCATTCGTCACATGCGCGTGCGCGGTGTTTGGAGAGCACGTGTGCGGTGTTTGGTCAAGATTGAATCTAAAAAAACTGGGTAAAAACTTGCGCGCCAAGCCCGAAAGTAGGTGTGGAGGTTGACTCCGCCAGCGCACTTGAAGGTTATTCATCTTCCACCGCTACCCCTTTCCCGTGCAAAGAAAGCTATGAGTAGAAGGAGAAAGAAGAGAGCAAACGATTTTTTTTCCTGTCAGGCTGGCAGTGAAAAAAACTCCTGCATGGACAGCCGGGAATGCAGCACTGAGCGCGTGGCGCCTTGGGCACATGGACGCACGTGGCTTTCGGGGGAGTCCGCGGTTGTGGACATTTTTTTTTCTTCTAAAAGCGTCTACGCGCACCCCTAAGTTTCTTTTTCGGAGCTAAGGGGGGCGTGCAGTAAAATGCGAGGAAACAAAGGTGCACTTTTTTGTGCGAATCGTCACGCCGGCGACGTGGGAGCGCATCAGTTGGAAACTCGGTGCCGTGGACAACAATGGGTCGTCATAATTCTTTCGTTCCTTCTCCCTGTCCTGGTGTCGCGTCGTTTGACGGCCAGCGCCGGGTGCATTTTTCATCCGTTCTCCGCCGCTCCCCCGAAAGATGGGGCAAAAAAGCATCTGTGGCTCCTGCGGCGGTTGTCCTTCCGCTTTCTTTCCCCCGTCCTTCCTCCTCCTTCACTTAAAAAATAGATGGAGAGATAGGCACCTTTGAGCCTCAAAGGAGAAGGAGTAGGATGAGAAAAAAGAACCGCTTTTGACTGCAGTCGCATGCGACGCCGCGGACAGAACGGGCTCGTGACAGCGGGGGTGGCAAAGCTCTGCCCGAAGACAAGCCCGAGCCGAGCCCGGACACTGTCTTCCAAACGCCCATTTTTTTCCTTGCCGATCTTCAGACCGCACAAAGAATGAAGTCGTCAAGGTCGAGGGCGGCGAAGACGGAAAGAGCCCGCTCAGGACGAAGAAGTGTAGCTTGCGCCTGTGTTTGTTTATCCCCGAACGCTGTTTGCGAGCCCCGCTGACGCTGCGCCGGAGGTGCACGTAAACAAGCGGCACAAAAACAGATTTGGCTTTTACGCCGCACCTGGGCTTCGAAGCGCGCTGTAGCGGGGGCTACCGATTAATTATGGGAGATTTTCTGTTTCGCTTCCACCAGAAAAACAGCCTCTACGGCAGGGAATCGAGCGCACGATCCCGTGCTCAGCAGTGCAATGCCTGTGCCATTACTGAGCTACTGGGATGGATGAAAAGGGCGGCGCGGTCTTTTGCGCGCCGGACGTGGCCAACACCGCTTGGAAGGCTCGTAAGGTATGTCTGGTTCCTCTAATAAGAACGGTGTAAGAATTTAGAACCTCAAGCAAAAAACAACACTGCAGTAAGAGTGCGAATTCGGGATTTCTTTAACACTAACGACAGTAACTGGGGAAAAAGAAAGGGGGGGGGGGGGGCAGGGGTATTGCTAGTATATTCAAATTTCTATACTAATGCACGCCCATATGACATATGACACCCCTCAAAATTTCATCTTGTCCTTGAGGAACGCACCGTTTGTTTAAATGTTTCAAGGTCTTTATGCACAATTGTCGCCCCCAAAAGCATACGCTCTATGACAATCCTTTGGTTCCCCACAATGCACTCGATTGAACAATCCATTCAGCCGACAATGAAATTTTGGCGAATGACGATGCTGAGCGTACGGTTTGACTTAAAAGTTCGGTTGGCGCTGCGGCATCACGCAATGCAAGCATAAGTATGACGTTCTGCATTGCCCAGTGCCACAGCGCAGATTGCATTTTTTTAGTCAAATTGTATGATCGTCACTGTCAATCGCCTAAATCGTTCTATTGGTGGCGTGGATTCAATCGGGTGCATTGTGGTGAAGCTGAACCGTGGGATTGCCTTAGAGTGTAGAATAAAAGTTCTGCACACTCAAAGTTTTCTTTCTTAGTTCAAGCGCACGTGACGTCGGCCGCCTTTAATACGTGCAACGAATTTGCTATAAATTTCGACCAGCATGGCGGTGCTTCTTGCGGAGAAGAGCAGCTACAAGAAGGGGACCAGCACAATATTCACTGTTTCTAACCGAGCAGACTCAACTGATGCTTCTGGGCTTGGGCTGCTCCAAGTGGCCATGTTCTTACGCCGCCTGAGTATGCCGGATGTTCGGAAACGGCAAAGGAAAAGAAAAAGAGCGTGGACAGGCATGTGGCAGGGAAAATGTCGCCCCATTCTCCTATTGGGGTTGTCAGCCTAGCGATTTTGTTGTTGTTTACCCGAAGAGAAAACGTCGGTTTTCCCCGGAGCTGTTGGCTGGCTGACGCACAAAGCTGAGCTTTCCCAGCCCAACAGTTCACATTTCCCAGCACTGAGACATACTATGGGTTGTGGAATTTCGCAAAGCAATAAATGCACTTGGCGCCGGGAACGCAGACCAAGTTAGATGACAATTAGCCCCGACCACCTAATAAGAGAAGGTGAACGAGGGTCTCATTAATGAAAGCGAAGGGGAGATGTTCAACCTATGTGGAACAGAAATAGATGCCGGGCAATAAAGCAATCAGCCGAAGAGAAAGAAAGATATCGTTGAAACACAATTTTTTGAGCTTCCCGGAACCGCAAAACATTTCTTAAAATCGGGAATTTCGGGAAATAGAAAAAACACTCAAGCAAATATCGCAGAAAACCGACACAAGGGGCAACTGAGTTGTTTTGTAGTGCAAACGGCCATATCGGGTATGCCGATCATTGCATTAATGTCGGCATAGCGAGCATCGTAATAATGTAAACAATGGACGTGAAGGTTGGCTTGCAGTTTGTTTATATCGCAATAAGTGTGGGCATGAAATGCTTTTAGGGAATTATATTTGAACCTGCACAAATATAACTGCGATATGCATAATAATTGGCGGTAAAATAATAGCACGTTCCGGGATACATGCGCTCGTACTCCTTCACTTTCGCTATTAAAAAAAAAAAAAAAAACGAAGCGGCAATCCTGAGGATGTTACCCCGCATGTGGCGCAAATGTCTTGTAACAGTCCGCTTACATGCATGTATCTTGATTTCAATGAAATATTGTCGGAGGTGAGCGCCTAACCGCTCTCGTCGTACTCTGCCTTGCCTTTGTTTCCCGTGCTATTTGCTTTCAAATCATGCACTGCCCACAATCCCGAACCTATACCTTTTTAACTGGACCGGCTCAAATTAGCCACCAATGTAAGCGGTCGGGCCTTTTTCATTTTGTGCGGTTCACAAGCGAGAGCACGACGCACTCATCACATCTCGCGATTAAGCGCCTTCACCGCTCCCTCACAAACTTCGCGCCAGGAGGTGGGCGTCATTAATCCACTACCCGTAGGTACACAATTCAGGGCAGCGTGCACGAACGTGTATCCTCTCTATTGCGGGCGTGGCCGTGGATTCAGGAGCGGCTACTACGATCACACACTGCACCCTACATGCGTGAGAGCTTTCCATGGGTTACCTGACAAGTGAATGTATATAGTCATTTCTATAGTTTTCTATATAGTTTGGTTAGTGAAGCTCTCTATACCATGGCTGGGCTTGTTTCTATTGGTGCTCTTCGTCGCGAGCGAAGTTGTCTGTGAACGCGTTTTCACCTCTTATTCCCACTTATTCTTACCATGAACTTTGATCTAAAATCAACTTTGGCGTCAGGTTAACTTCGTATAGAGTTTATGAGGGCATCAAAATGAGTAGTTTAGGTTGAAAGAGTCGAAATTGGTTCGCAAAAATTGATAAATTCGCGAAATCTGGTCCTAAAAAATCAGGCTTAAACTGATACCAGCCCTTTTATCACTTCACTCTTCACAAATATAAATTCATTCATTGATGAATTCAGTGGTGCAGTTAGCTCCCAGATGACGTATAGCAAGCGTGCTTGTTGAACGGGAGGCGAGGGGTCACGGATAAAGAAGGCAAAAATAGATGGGTTGATTGATCCACCAGCGGCCTGATAAGTTGATTGACTCAAAAAAAAAATTAGTGAAAATTTATACCCTGATCAATTTGTTTGATAAGTGTTAAATCCATAGTATTTTATTTATTTGGGAACTTTATTTATGATAGCTTTGAACCTAGTGTGTGAGCAAAGGATCAGTGGCGCCCGAGGTAACAAAAGTTTGTGGCACACAATAACAACTGTTGTCGCCGCATTGGCTACAATAAAATTCTCACGAAAATTGACGCCGACAAAAAAAAAAGAAAAACAACAGGAAGACAGAAAATAGTCTCATATGTTTTGTACAAACAATGATGGTTGAGCCAAGGAGAAGTACAATAAGTTCAGATCGGTTCGTCAGCACTCCGAAGCTATATACAGTGGGGCTTTGACAGCCCATGAGGCACTTAAAATTAAGGCATTCGGCCAAATTTATACCCTCCCCTATTCTCAGCGTGCACTTAAATATCGTACACTCAGGTGTTCCTGCATTTACCTCATCCTCGGCAGGGGATCGAACATGCAACCTTGCGTGTAGCAGCCCACCTCCCGAGCCACAGCGTGGTGGTTAGGGGATTTTAACGGCGTAAAAACAATCTGCGGACACGCGAATACGGTCACGCTGAGCTGCTTACGCATGAATGCTGTTTCATATTGGCTACACAGCCGGCATTTTGTTGCACTGAAGCAAGTAGTATAGTGCTTCATAAACTGCAGTGACTGTGTAAATATTGATAACATTAAGCGTTCCAATTATTTCGTAGACAATCCGAGCAAGATGCAGGACGAATACATGAGGTATATATGGGCCCAGTGAATTATTCGCGACTTGAATCCTCCGAGTACGTCCCATGGCTTTTCCTCGATTATTTCACTCGACACACTTCGCAAGGGGCCAACCGCGTGTAAAATGCGCGTCGGTCAGGACCAGATTTGCGAACCTTGAATCCCGGTTGCCGGGAGCAAATCGAGCAGAGGGCACGAAAAAAATGAAGGCGCCCACGAGCAAAGCTGCAGCGTGTTTGCGCACCTTGGTCGGGCTTCAGGGACACGCAGGTCTGGACACGTAGGCCCTGAATGGAACGGCGCGCCCATTATGAAAATTGCAACCGTACAAAGGAAGCGGGCTCTGGTGCCATGCGGCATGTTAATAAATATATATGCGTCCGTGTGCCGCGCTTATCAGAATGTACAAGGCCTCAGCATTATATTGTATACCGTTGGCGGCCTACGGACTCCTGGCCTCATGAAACGGCAGCTGGGTGCATGTAGTCGTAGCGAATGCCGAGAGGGAAGGGGGTGTTTAAGCAGGCGCTCATGCACTGATGAAACGACGAGCGGGAGCTGGCGCTGGGGTTCGCTCACCACATCGGCAATGTTAGGCACAACAACTGCAGGTCGCCCAGGGCTGTAAAGGAAAACGAGTTTTAAGGCACTTACGCTTTATTGGAAGCGATCGATTGTTAGTGGACTTCTCTATAAAAATCCTGAACTTTATGCGTCTGTCTCTGGAATTACTTGAGATCAAAAAAAAAAAAATCTGTCTTCGCCTGCTTTGCCGCAGAACCCCGACTAGAGGCGCTAGCGTGCGCAGCGCGGTCATCTTCCGTTTGTAATATAAGGGCCATGCGACACTTAAAGGAGCCATGGAGAGAAAATACAACTTCGTTTAATTTGAAAGAACTAGGATTCAGTATCTCACTCAGTACCATTAGAGCCACAAAAGATGTTTTTTAACGAAAAAAAAGCAAGAAGTATTTAAAAACTTTCCAATTTTGCACCACAGTGACGTGTTATGAGCAAGAATGACGTCATACGGGCCAACAATAAAACATAATTTTCAGTGAGTTAACTGCACGTTAGCATTCAAGTGATGCGGTCAAATGGAACTAGAGGCCCCATTACAGACGTCCAGTCATGTGTCGTCACGACAGGTCAGTTAGGAGGCCGCCAATCGCACAAACAAGGTTCCGTGACGTCATAGAAAAGTTGCGGGAAATTGACTAAGGGGTCGCGACTGCTTCACACGTTTTCTTTAATATCTTCGTTATTTGTTCGAATATTGCGATGATATTGGTATCATTGTTATCGGAACTAAGCAGTCTTTCTAATAAACCCAACTTGTATTTTGTCTTCATGGCTCCTTTAAAGAGGGCGCGCTGCTCCGCCGTGTCAGCGCCACCATCGGCTGCACCGTCGTCCCGTGGCAGTAATTTTAGGGGCCTCACCCGTGGCAAGATAGGGGCGCCGCAGCCGCCTACCGAACAGACATTTGCAATGACGAACAATATAATCGAGCGAACTGAATTTTGCCCTATTGCGAGCTTTGGATTTTTTTTTTATTGGCACAAATGAGGAAAAGGACATGAAATTCCTCAAGAGCAAGCACGTTTTCGACGCGTCTGGGTAATTTAATACCGCACAGAACTGCACTGTCAATGGTCGCTGCACCCGTCAAGGAAACGTAAACCGCGTAAACAAATTAGTCTTACGCCTTTGCAATTCCGGTTTCTGGCCACCTTTAATTAAATTTTAGAGCTTTTTACGTGTAAACGGTAGTGCAACTGCTTCAAGCAAGGCCCGTCTGACATTAAAACTGGGCAATAAGGAAGCGTTAAAGCAGGCCGGTTCATTCTTGCGTCCCATGCACTTATGAACCAACACATGCTTATCTCAGAAAAAAAGCACGGATTATGTTTTGAGGAAATGGTCGAAACAAATAGACCGGTTGATAGACTACGCTCGGAAGTAACCTTGAAAGAGGTGGCTACTGTATTCCTCGTGCTATTTCCGCAGCCTGCACTTTGCACTAAAAAAGAACCAATGCTCTTTTTCCACAGTTCCTGTAATTGTTAAGGTGCGTGCACAAAAGCTGTGCGTGCTATTCTGGCGAGCGCTTTGCCCTTAGGCAAAACAAAATGCGGGAAACAGACAGGTGACAAGCGCTGTGATCGAGCGCTCTTTTCCTATTTTACATGAATCAGTTCGTTGAACTAAGCTGTCGATATTGCTGATAAACAAATAGTTCCCATTGTATTAATTTCGGTAGCCCAAGCGGGCGATGAAAAAAACGCTACGGATCGAAAAAATCGCCGCGGGGCTGATGCAGCTCAGTTATATTAGACCAAAAAAGGAAAAAGAAAACAGCTGAGGCAGCCGTTCGCAATATTAAACAAACTACGCACACATCAACGCGTAGGTGTATATCATAAAATCGTTAGCCGCAAGAAGTGACAGAAAGCCGCCATGGCTAAAAAAAAAAAAAAAGGATCCCGCAGTGCACAAGAGCAAAGGCGACACTAATGTTCGCAGTCTTCAGCAAAATGTTCTCTCGTTTTTCCTACTCGGTAGGGCTAACAATATTTCAAGACCCGAAAAGGATTACCTGATAAGTAGCAAATAAGCGAAACGTACTGGCAGTTTATAACCGGATCCCTATGTCCTCAGCTATCTCAGGTGCTTTGCGTTAGGTCAATGAGAAAATCGTATACGCGCACATGACTTGGATCCGTCGATTGTCTATCACCAACGAAATGTGCACCGCGTATTCTTAACCTCTTCACCGGCTACCATTTGATTCCATCAGCCCCGTGTTAAAAAGAGAACAATCTACATCAGTCATACAACGAAATTTAAGCAAGTACTTCCTCACGCGAAGTACACTGCATATACCACGTTCGCTGGTCATCAAGGGATGAACATGATGAAAATAGAAGACCTTCGTTTCTAGAGGAGAATTAGAGTAAGTATTTGCGCAGTTCACAACATAACACTTCTTGCGCACACCACAAAGTCACCGTCACATGTTACTATACCCGCGTTGTCTGCTCGCCTACCCACCACGTAGTTTGGGAATCACCCATGAGACGGCGCAGCAAGCTCCTCGGTTTCTAAATAGACATCGGTAAATGAGCAACGTACTCGTTTTGCGGATTCAAATCGCATTTCTTTGGCTCGTGTTCCCTTCCTTTAGCCCTGCAGCGAGTATCCGTTCGTCTCTCGAGTGCGCTAGAAGTTTTTGTGTTGACTGTACCACAGACGTCTGCCACGACCTAGTCCATTTGCCTATTTTGTTCTCTCCTGACAACTTTTTTTCTTCGTTTTTTAGGTCATTCAGTGGCGGAGAAACACGCGAAAAATAGAGTGAAAAACATACCGAGGGCCGCAGAACAAAGGAGGTTTGATGCACTTTGCAACTACTTTCACTGGCATGGTATATACCGTTTCGGATTATTACTGAGTCCATTGCATAAACCTCGCCGCCAGAACAGATTGGATTGGATTGGAAAAACTTCTTTGGGGCCTGCGAATGAAGTCCTATTGCTAGGTCTTCATGACTTGGCCGGAGTCGTCACCGCAGATGTAGCCAACCCGGCTAGGGGTCCTCCGCTCCCCGTCACCGGGTCGCCGGGGTCCTCCTGCTGGCCAGCGCCAGGATGACTCGCTGGACAGCCTGGAGTTGAAGATTTTGGTCATCAGTCCGCACCGCCTCCTTTGCTCGCTTTGTGGGGTTTTCTGTCGTCTATACTCGAATGTGCGATCGTCATTGATGCCCCTCCACTCATTCTCTCTGTGACTCTTCCAGCTGAGATTAATATTTGGCGATGGCATGCTCGATGTTTTATTTTTTTGTCGGTGTTACGCGTATTGTTTCAATAGTTAGAGCGCGACCAATAAAATTAAACGTGTTGCCCCTCTCACGAAAAAAAAAAAAAAAGAACGAGCCCTCAAAACAGGGATGTTTCTGTGAATAGAACGCTGATGCCAGCGATAGGGATTGATTTCACTCCTCACGACACAACCTTCTGGAGTCTATAAGTGAAAAAAATTGCTAGTATGAAAGAAAAAAAAATATTGCAGTGCTCACAAGCTCATACATATCCGACCACAAGTGATAAATTTTTTTTTATCGAATTACCTTGAAGCCCTGTAGATACTTCTAGCCTAGTATTTTCAACTTCGCGCAAAAATTGGGTGCAGGGGGGTAATCCACTCTATGTACAGATACACGAGGAGTAAAGCATGCATGCTGACGGCGCCAATATTCCAAGACGGCGACTGCAGTTAGCAGCTGCAGAAATACCCATAATTCTATTGATAGCGGACTGACGTGAAATTATCGATACCATATTCCACTGTCGATAGTGTCGATAATTTATCGATAATTTTTTGTTCTCGATAATTTAGTTATCGATAATTTGGTTATCGATAATTAAGTTATCGATAATTTTTGGTCTCAATTGCAAGGTCAAAGCTCCGCATACGGCATAACCAAATGTCACCGGAAAGGGCTTAGTATTGAGGATGCTATATAAAAAAAAGTACAGGTCACTAATGTGATGTCCGGGTGCCATTAGCAAAGTTGTTTTTTCGCCTTTTTTTCCCTGTAAATCATTTCGAGGTGTTGGCACCGATAGAATTCAGTGCTTGCGCGAATCATTTCGAAGTGTTGGCAAGCACTGATGGAATTCAGTGCTTGCGCGAACCTATATTGCTATTTTCTTGTTTTGGAGGTCAACGACAACGGAAGTTACGGTACATCAAGGTGTCATCATGAAGCCATTTATGCCGGTTCTTGAAACATTTAACGCGAAATAATAAAATCAATCATCCCAAGCAACACTCGCGCCATGACCCATTAAGCTCGTCGCAGGGGTACGCTCTGGATTAATTTCAATACCTTATGTTTATTCACTGTGGGCTGAAGCCTCGCACGCCTCACACCTGTTTTCAGCCCCGTATTTACCCTTCATAAAAAGTGCTGTGGCTGATAATTGAAGCCGTGACATCTAGAAGCAGAAGGACGCGAGTATGCGGATACGAAGTGGACGGCTCCAGATTAAGCCGCCAGGGATTCTTTTAAGCGCACGAGACGTCGTGTACATGGGCGTTGTTTTATTGGGATGAAAAATAGGCCGCAGGGACAACGGTCTTGAATCAGCCTTGTGCATTTATCTCCAGAATGCTGTTTTTGTGAAGCGAATAGACACTTGGCGGGGCTCGTTAGCAACGTAGTTAAACCCTTCCCGCGTTAGTCTGCTTATTTGTTTGCTTCGGCTTGCCTGCCGTTATGTTGAAGAGTTTGCGGCCTCCCCCCACCTCCACCCTATGTATGTTGTTGGGTGCTGGCTGAAACGCTTACATATTGGACCTTTCACTGTGCAAGATGGAGGGGCTAAACGTTTTTTCTTTTTTCTTTTGTCAATTTTCAAAAGCGGAAACGTTGTGTGGCGAACTTAAGCAAATTTAGGTATGTATTGAACATTTTATATTTATAAAAAAAAGTATATTCAAAGACTCCTCCCCCTCCCCCCCCCCCCCCCCCCCAACCTGTCAGGAGTACAAAAAAAAAGAAAAAAAAAACACTCACGAACGATCATTCTAATAGGATACTCAGCACAGCGAGAGCTGTTGACGTGCAGGTATATGATTGCAGTGATTCTTGGAGAACAATATTTCGTGTGGCACATCCTTCACTTTAAAACCAGAAAAGCAGTCCCGAGCGCCGTAAATTGTGCGTATACGGGTACTGTCCCGGCGCTGACAGCCCTTCAGAAATGCTAATAAGGTATTGGCTTTGCCATTTCTGTTCAATCCCCCGTGCGGATGTGTGCAACCTGTTATACGGGCATGGGCATATGTCTGAAGCAGCAAACGCGTGTATTCATTTGGCGTTGCTATTTCCATATGTACAGTTGTAGAGAACTTTGGTAACCATGAGGCATTTTCTTCCGCCCTTATACGCCTTAAAAGCGTCAGCAATACTAGAATACAAAACACGCAATTATAGCTTGTTATGAGCGATGAGACGTGGCCAAGGCGTTGCTATTCCCGCTTGAAAACACACGGGTCTATGCTCGATCCCCAGCCACAACTTCTGAACTGGCATGTTTATCAGCTATGTACTCTGCCCTGAATGCAGCGTGGTACAGGTGACGGACAAATGGCGACGGACACACTCGGAGAAAAAGTACCCCCTACAATATTTTAATTACAGCTATCACTTTAAAAAAACTACATTCAGGAATACAGGAACATATTGCGTTAATTAAAGTATGCTTGTGGGTGTCACACCGCGCTTGGTAACCTGTTCGAACCTTTCAATCTTCTCGTGAGAGCTGTTCCTGAGCACGAGGTCGCGGGTTGGATTCCCGGTCACGGCGGCCGCTTTTCTGATGGAGGCGAGAAGAGAAAACGCCCGTGTGTTCTACATTTCGGCGACGTTAAAGATCCCCAGGTGGTCAAAATTAATCCGGAGCCCTCCACTAAGGCGCGCCTCATCGCGTGTGTAGCGTCGGCGCGTTAAACCCTACAATCAATCAATCTTCTCGAGAGAGCTGTTCGTTGTCGATTGCGTTGGCCGTTGCGGTGGCCCCTCACGCTGGCCTATTGTGCCTGTCAGTGGCCTGGGAGTGGCCTACCAGCGTACCTTCAATAGGAAATTATTTCATGCCTACGTTAATTGTTGCGAATACTTGAGAGAATTGTTGCTAGCTTCCGGCATACCGCCAAACAGATAAACTGTTAAGTGGGCACGCTCGTGATTGCAGGTTAATGCGAGCACGCTCGTGAAAGCAATCATCCCTCGTACTGACAGGTGCCGCCGAAAAAAAAAAAACAGACAATGGTTAACAGCAACATGCCCTTCAATCTCAGCAACGAGTGTACGCATGCTCGAAATACTGACATTACGGCACGATGGCATGTCGTTTTGTCACACATGCCGGCACGCCGTCGTCGGGCTTGAATTTCCGGGTCGCTGGCAAACCAGAACGCTGAACGTGGGCATGGGCGTGCCAGCAACAGCCCCTTCGATTGACGGCTGCCACCGCAAAATGTTTCCAGTAGTGAAAAAAAAAAAAAAAAAAACGATTGAAATTAATTTTCGTGCTTTCATAATTCTGCATTGAGCGCGCCCCATTCCCAGGAAAACAACACCTGTAACAAATAATATGCATTTATATGGGTGCACTTCTTCGTCCGGCAAACGTGAAAGTGTACAGGCAGCATACGAAAAAATTAGCAGGGGCTTAGCTCGGCTATGCCAGGATATACGTAGCGTGAGATAAGGTTCAGCTGGTTATTCCTAGGTTTCCTGGTTGTCTGGGATTAGCTGATTATCATGCTTACTGCTGCTAAAACGATTTACAATCCAGTCTATTCCAATCCAATCCAGTCCATTCCGGTCACAGCTCCTCGCGTATGCGCAGCACGGCTCTCCAGGAGCCACGCGAAACGGCTATCAAGCGGCTCCGGCGCAGCGTCAGACTTGGCTACTGCGCAACAGAGGCGCACAGCTAGGCACGCACCGGCGCCAGTGCGTCTGCCGTGGCTATGACGTCACTCCTCTGGAAAGCGCAGACCGGCGAATGTGCAGACCCAAAACTCTACACACCCGTACTCCAATTGGATTGAATTTCAATCCAACACAATCCAATTTAATTCAAGCCAAGCCAATCCAATCCAATCCAATCCGATCCGATCCGATCCAAACTTATTCACTGCTCCTCGCGCTTGCTCAGAACGGCCCTTGACGGCACACGCGAAACTGCTCAACCTCGGCCAGTGTAGCTTGCGCTACAATAAAGAAACTCCCCTGCTCTTAGCGTATGTTGCATGCTTAAAGAGCCTGGGCTGTAATCTTAAAACCGGAGCCCCACAGTAAGCCGCACCTGATCGCTCTGAAGTTGCTCTGGCACGTAAAGCCCTAAATTTCGGGCCCCTCAGCTTAAACAAAGTGAAAAAAAAAAGCGTCCTTAACGTTCGAAAGCACACACGTACGCACACACCCACACACGTACGCGCACGCAGACAGAGAGCCAGAAAGAAGCGCCCGCACCCAGTCACGCGCAAGCACACTTGCAAGAAAGTACGCCGTGGAACTGCAAAGATGAGAAGGAGGGAGGGAACGACAGAGAAACGGTGAGATAGAACGGTCAGTTCAGGTAATGTTCAGGGTACTCGTAATCGGGACGTATGTGCAGCTAAAAAAAAAAAAAAAGAAGTATCGCGACTTGAAGCAAACACCACCCAAAAATATACAAAGTAGCAGCTCTGTCGAAGTATAAAAACCACGAGGAGGTCTGACGCTTCTGGAAACACCGAATTCACGCACCAAGAGTAGATAAGTACAAACAAAAAAGAAACTGATCAGGCATACACGCCAGAGACAACAATGTCTAGCCGGCGCGCATCATTCAAGCAGCTTTGCGAGGACGGTGCCGGTCATCGCGGGCATCGACACTAAAATCAAACCGCGATAAGCGACCGGACAGCAAGTTTCGAGACGTCGGCGCAAAAAATATTATGACCAGTAGTAATATCGCAAAAACCAAGGAAATAATGGCGGCCCGCGAGAGCAGAGGGCGGGAGAGAAGGGCGATACTACCGGCCCGGTCGGAAGGCAGGGCGCTTTTGAAAGTAAAACGTTCGAGCCTGGTGGGCAGAGCGGGGGACGAATCTTGATCGAGAAGAGAGGCAGGATCTAAAGCCCGATGATTTACAAGTGCCTCGCCTATGGCTCTGCGTTTTGCTGCCTGCCATAGGAGTGATTTACGGCGTACCGGCCGATTTATGGCCGCTGTAGCTCCGGCGGAGAAAAGCGCCTCCCCTCGGGAACCGTTCGAAGAAAACCATCCCCCCCCCTCCGCCGAATGAGGAGAGCTGTGCGGGCAGTTTTCTCTATTTTCGCACTCTGTATCCTCGGCCCACACCGCTGCCCCCTCACCTTCTCCCCCCGTTTCTCGGACACTGGTAGGTGGACTCCTCAAAAGTTGTTCAGGCGGCCAGGATTCCATTTGGGAGCTGGTCGGCTCTCGGCCGGGCCCACCTAGTCCGGCGGAGTGTGTACACACTGCGGTTCATTCGCGTTACCTTGCCGTGGGACTCTGCATGCGAGCGTCGGACGCTCTGAAAGAGGGCGAAATGATGAGTGAGTTTGTTTTCCTGCCGGTAGGGCGCTCCGTATGCGTTAGTCAGCTGTGAGTCAGGTCCGGGAGCTCTGCCGAAGTAGTTCATAACGACGATTTGCTGCTTTTGCGATGAGCAGCGAATACTTCATGCTTGCGTGTCCCGGCTGGAAAGAAAAAAGGGGGGTGGTGCATAGATACAAACACGGCTGCTTCGTGTTCCATTGCTTCAAACGCGCTACAACAACAACAACAACAACAACAACAACAATAATAATAATAATAATAATAATAATAATAATAATAATAATAATAATAATAATAATAATAATAATAATACTAATAATAATAATAATAATTACTATATTGCAATCTTTAGAGTGGATGTCACTTGGTGCCTGCAAAGCCAACAGAACGGCTTGCAGGGCTGGGCCCGGCAATGTGGGCTAGCGAGTGTCAGAAATGGCAAAATATTAAAATATGCATATTCATCACCCGAATTTCACAGGCGACAAAAACTTAAAACGCAAACATCCTGTTCGCAACAACAAAAAAGGAGAAAGTCACTGCGAACAGGAGGAAAAATAAAACATTTTCAACAAATATTTAAGCCTACACTTCAAGGTAGCAGTAAACATGTCTGGAAGGTCGTTAAGCGTTTATGAAACATGCACACACCGCCTTGCTTCGCCATAATTTGTAGAACAGCGCAAACCATATATATTTTTCTAGAACAATGTAGCACATATACCGTGATTTCTTCCTCCGAGTTGAGAAGCTACGTATGGCGATGTAAAATTTCGACTTTAGAAAAGTCTAACAACTGTTTGAACAAATAAATTGTGTAAAGAAAGGAGACTTAGCGAGCGAAACCTTTATACAATACGTCTAAAACAGTAGCATTGTCAGCAACGTTTTTCACCGTATTTATTAATATATCGTCAACATAGGATTTCCAACGTTAAAAACACAACACCCCTTACTTAGTCTACTACAGCAAGGGCCAACATAATAGTTTTTTTTTTATATGAATGTGAGAATCATGGCTCAAACACTGAACAATAACCACGCTGTGCTCCTTAGTTTGTTACAATTATTAGATAAGTTGCTGTGCCGAAACAGGTTGCAGTAATATAAACTATTATTATATTTAGTTACTCGACTAGTGTACAATTAGGTGCATACATGAGGAAATCATAGCCATGCAAGTACAGAGGCACATCAATTTTTTGCGTCATGATTAGATTTCTAAAAGATATCATTTTGGTTTGTGTGGGTTTTCTTTGCACCAGCGAACAAATGTATCGTCGTCTCTTTAAAAATACCTCCAAGCACTAAGACCCAAACCCTCCTTGCAAACTTTGACGTCATCAACATAAAAGGGGAAAAATGATTTCCTTATAGCTGCTGAATCATCATTAATAAATAAAGACAACAAAACAGGGCCCAGAACCGACCCCTGCAGCAGACCAGTCGAGACACAGTCACAATAAGATTGCTGGCCGCGAACTTTTGACATAGCAGATCCGCTCACGCAAGTAACTTATTGAAAGACCAAGGAAATAGCTACGTATTTAGGTTTAGGAGGGCCAGAAGTGGTGACTCACGTTAGCAAAGTCCTTGCTCAGGAATAAGTACACAGTATCGACCTGCTCCCTGTATACAATTGACCACTTCCGATACTCGTTGCATAAAAGAAACAAGATTAGTATAGTACTTGTGGGATGGCCGCACATAAACCCTGCCGTTAGAAAAGAAGTATGCCTTCAAGAGTAGAAGATAAAAGATAGTTTAAAATATTACGAGAACGCCTAACCACTCTTACTGACAAAGTGCTTGTGCCCAAGTGTGGAATGTGTTCTGTTATTATCATCATCATGATCCTTTTTGCCTACGCGGGTTCGACTCCCGGCCGCGGCGGCCGCGGCGGCCGCTTTTCTGATGAAGGCGAAAAGCAAAAACGCCCGTGTGTACGCGATTTCGGTGCACGTTAAAGACCCCAGGGGGTCAAAATTAATCTGGAACTCTCTACTACGGCGCGCCTCATTGCCTGCGTTCCGTCAGCGTGTCGGCGCGTAGCATAAATCTTCTCTCAGCTCTGAACTCCGGATCGTTGTCCAACAGCAAGTCGCTGACTCCCTCCCAGCTGCACAACAGTCAGGTCCTGTCGTTGCTCCCGTGCCCTATGCCGGAACTATGCCGCAAGCCCGAGCCGCCGCATCCCTGACTTATACCGACGCCTACACTCCGTGCTGATGGCCGTTCCAACGACCTTTCCCGACTCTATCTCATGACGGCCTCACGATGAAGTCGCAGCAAGATACATGCAGCCAGATACATACCACTTGACGTGTACGTCCACCGGTATGCCCTGGTCACCAGCTCACTAACCCTTGGAGGACGCTGGACAATCATTCAATTTGCTTTGTCTGCAGGGTTCCTGGACGTGGCACGCTTTTGCCGCCGCGCCATGACGACTGGACGTAACCCGCCCTCCGCCTATTCCTATGCTCCTTCGCAACTCATTCAGGACGGCAACGCTATGCCGTCTATGCCGTCCGAGAGCCGTGACTTCGCAAGCCGTCGATCTTCATCTCCGCGACGACGCTCGCTGCCTCCCATGCGTCGTCGTCCTGTACACACGGAAGCGAAAAACCCCACCTTCTGCAGATGTCTTCCTTCGCGCCATTGATGCCGAGCTTCGCCGTCAGAACGAGACCAACTTTTGCACTGCTGCACCACTTTAGGACGCCTTTTCATTCTGTCTATACTGGTCGGGGGCGTACCACCCCTGTCGAACACACCATCGATACCGGGAGTCACGCACCCTTATGGCAACGTCCCTACCATGTTTCTCCCTTGGAGCATCGCGTAATAGATGAACAATTGGAGGACATGCTCCAGCGTTGTGTCTCAGGTTTGTGCTTGTCAAGAAGAACGGCTCTATTCGGTTTTGGGTCGATTACCGAAGGATCGACAAGATAACTTGCCGGGCCGTAAATCCTTTGCCGAGAATTGATGACGCCCTCGATTGTTTCCCCGGAGCAGAGTTCTTTTCTTCAACTGACTTACGCTCAGGTTATTGACAGGTCCCCATAACGGAGGCTGATAGCGCAAAAACGCCCTTTGCTGCTCATGATGGCCTCTATGAGTTTAACTTTATGCCCTTTGGTCTCTGCAATGCGCTTGAAACTTTCGAGCAGATGATGGAAATTATCCGTGGACTCACATGGCAGACGTTCTTTTGTTACCTGGATGTTTTGTGGTCCTTTCTCCAGATCGTTCGACGCATCTCATTCAACTTGAGCAGGTTTTGAAGTGCTTTACGACCACAGGACCTCAGCTAAATCTCAAGAAGTGCCATTCTGCTGCCCGACAGCTTACCATCCTTGGCCACGTTGTCTCCAAAGCTGGTGTACTACCGGATCCTGCCAAGTTGCGGGCTGCAGCGGAATTCCCGAAGCCGACAACACTGAAGGCCCTTCGCAGCTTAATTGACTTTGTTCGTATTTCTACGATTCGGACGCAACGTTGCATCTTTCATCGCGCCTCCGACGCAGCTCCTCAGCAAGAAAGGCGGCATCTCTGAGTGGTCCACGGCCTGCGGTGACGCATTTACTAAACTGCGCCATCTCCTCACACCTCCGCCCATCCTGCGCCATTCCGATCCTGACGCCCCTAGCTAGATTCACACCGGTGCGAGCGGAGTAGGTTTAGGGACCGTTTTCGATCAACGCAAGGCGGGATATGATGAGTATGCGGTCTCCTACGCGAGTCGCATGCAAACAAAAGCTGAGACCAACTAATCCGTGACAGAGCGAGAATACCTGGCCGTTTGGGCGCTAGGAAAGTTCCCCCGTATCTCTACGGCCGCCCTGTCGAGGTTGCGACGGACCACCACTGGCTTTGCTTGCTGTCGTCACTGAAAGATCCGGCCGGTCGCTTAGCATGCTGGGCGTTACGACTCCAGGAATACGATATTCGCATAACCTATCGCTCCGGACGGAAGCACCATGACATTGACGCCCTTCTCGCTCCCCGTTGCCGAATGAAAGTGACCGAGTCTCGAGCACCGATTTGTACGTGTCGCCACT
Source organism: Haemaphysalis longicornis (assembly GCF_048455015.1). NCBI lineage: Eukaryota > Metazoa > Arthropoda > Arachnida > Ixodida > Ixodidae > Haemaphysalis > Haemaphysalis longicornis. The sequence continues at coordinate 283,735,354 of NW_027526203.1, read as the reverse complement.
GGAGACCCACTGCATGTCATCCGAGCAAAAGAAAGATGCCTGGATTTCCTCCATCTTGAACTTTCTGTCTGGCTCATCGGCGAACGGTGCATCTCGGAATCTACGCCGGCAAGCGTGGCACTTCACCATTCGTGACGGTTTGCTGTTTCGTCGCAACTACCAACCCGAAGGTCGCAAGTGGCTGCTGGTAATTCCGCGCCACCTACGCGCAGAAATATGTGCTTGTTTTCATGAAGAGCCGCATTGTGCCCGTGCTGATGTACCCAGAACCTACCAACGCTTGCGCTTGCGATACTAATGGCGCGGCATGTACCGTTTCGTACATCAGTACGTTCGTTCCTGTGTCCAATCTCAACGACGCAAATCTCCACCCCTCCAAAGAATTTGACCTATGCTGCCCTTACCATGTCCATAACGGCCATTCGACCGCGTCGGCATTGACCTCTATGGGCCTCTCTCTTGCACAGAAGCTGGAAACCGGTGGGTCGTTGTCACTGTCGACCCCATGACACGATACGCCGAGACTAAGCACTGCCGGCTGCAACTGCGCATGAAGTTGCCTCTTTCCTCTTTCGGCACTTCATTCGACGCCACGAAGCGCCTCGAGAACTTCTCAGCGACTGAGGAAGAGTTTTTCTATCTGAAGTTATAGAAGACCTCCTCACAGCTTGCCGTACCGTCCATCGCACCACAACGGCGTACCACCCGCAGACCAATGGTCTCCCCGAACGTTTTAACCGGACGCTGGGTGATATGCTCGCAATGTAGAAGTTTTATCAGATCATTTAAACTGGGACAAGATCATTCCATTTGTTACGTATCCGTATAACACCGCCACGCAAGCCGCGACTGGCTTATCTCCTTTTTTACTATTGCATGTACGCGAGCCCTCTTTTACCCTGTACACAATAGTTCCTTATAGCCCTGATGACTCGGAGTGCACGCCCATCTCACACATCGCCGAAATGCCGAAGAATGTTGCCAACTGGAACGATCACTAACAAAGGAAGGCCAACAGCGTCAGAAGACACAGCAGGAAGAAACGACGTCTGCTCCTAGCTTGTCACCCAGATCACTTGTTTGACTGTGGGTGCCAGCGACGGCTCCTGGTTTGGGTGGTAAGCTCTTTTCACGATACAATGCTTCTTACCGTGTCGTCAAACGCACCTATCCTGTCAATTACGGCATTGAGCCCGTTGCCCCATCACCCGACCAGCGACGCCGCGGCAGTGACATAGTCCACGTCCATCGTTTAAAGTCTTACGTCGAGACTCTCACCATCTCGTCTCCCTGATCGCCAGGTTGGCTCTTTTTCATCGGGGCCATTGTAAGGATGTCCGTCGCCAGCGCCATTCACGTATAAGCAACTGGAGTATAAGCAACTTCACTGTCTATCCGACTGGAAAGGGTACGTTCCGAAACACGGGATCATCATCGCAGTCAAGTGGAAACAATAAACGACAGCCGCATCGCAAACGCTGAGAATGAAGAAGCCGCATATATATATATATATATATATATATATATATATATATATATATATATATATATATATATATATATATATATATATATATATATATATGTATATATATATACAGCAACAAAGTTTTCCTGGACGCCGGTAGAATATACACAAAAATGGTTTCGACCACGGTAAAAAAAGAGAACAGATTTAATAACGTTTCGGCCGAGGGACCGGCCTTCGTCAGATACAGTGATGGCATTGTCGTACAGCTTATATATGTTTCAAAACTACAAATCAGCTACAGCAGTCGAATGAGGAAAGGGAAGAAAAGGAAAGAGGCAAACACGAGATACAGGCGCTTGTCTAAAGCATTACATATAGTTCATCTCACAAGCTAGCTGCAGCACTGTGGAGGCTACATTGTTGTCCCCCTCAGGGCGCCTAACTCACCGCGAAGGAAGCGACAAAAGGCGCCGGGGCCGTGCGGTGCCACTTGCCAAGAGGGGAGAAGGGAGTGTCCTTTCAGGACCCCCTTCACGGCGGATTAGGCGCCCTCAGTGGGCGCACTATTGATAACAATGTAGCCTCCACAGTGCTGCAGCTAGCTTATGAGATGAACTATAGACGCTATGGTGCCCAGAATTATCAATAAAGGTTTTCTGCACGATGTGTGTGCTTATACAAAAGCAAGGCTATCTTTACAGGGTTGTCTCTATAAACACCAAGAACAGAGCAACGACCCTTAACAGTGATAACATGAACAATTGCCTATGAATATTCAGTTCAACAGCAGAACTCAGTGTTATAACATTACTGCGTGTTCAGGCAGCTTAATTTTCCCGGACTTTCGTTTAAACCAGATACTAAGGTGTTAAATTTGTAAATTAGGAATGACTCGCGCACTTCTCCATCATGGTGGGTACGAAAACCAGACTGAAGGATGGTGGCTTTGATATGATCAAAGGAATGGCCTGTAACGTTCACGTGTTTGGATAGCGGAAGATGCGGAAGAGAGGTTACATGTGCCCTGTGGTTATTGAAACGCAGTCTAAACGATAGCGCCGTTTGACCAATGTATACCGATACCGACGGCATCCGATCTGTACTACTAGCATACGAGATATCAGATATCAATAAGACCTTGGACAGCCAAACTTTAGCTACTCTTTTGCGCCTGATATTAGAGCTAAACAATTTTGAATTCAATGGAATCCATTACGTTCAGGTTAGTGGTACATCAATGGGCACCGCCATTGGTCCTAACTACGCTAATATCTTCATGGGCTTGCTTGAGAACGAATGTCTAGCCGGTTGTGCTCTTAAACCTCTGTACTATAAACGCTTCATTGACGACATCTTCTTAATTTGGACACACGGCGAGGCCGCTCTTTTGTCTTTCATTAATGATTTTAATCAGGCTCACCCTTCTATTTCATTTTCCCATTCTTTTTCCCAGTCAACCATCAATTTTCTTGACGTTACTTTGACTGTAGATAACGGTAAAATCGGGACTAAAATTTACCGCAAGCCAACCGACAGGCAACAGTACCTCCATTTTGACAGTAGCCACCCTAAGCATGGCAAAACTAGTATCCCGTATAGTCAAGCCATCCGTTTCAAAAGAGTTTGTTCTAAGCAATCTGACTTCGAGTCCAACTGCCTACAACTTCGCGACGCCCTCACTAAACAAAAGTACCCTGCCGAAATTCTTGACGATGCATTTAGGCGCGCCGATGCTCTTGACCGCAATGACCTCCTCGATATTCAAGCCCGGCCTTCACCCCCCAAAAAAACTAAGCTCGTGGTTACGTACAACGCGTCAATGCCTAACATTAGGAACATTTTAAGTAAACACTACAATATTCTCAAGCAGAGTGATCTGCTGCAAGAAATTTTTCCCGAACCGCCACGAGTAGTATACCGCAGAGCTAGAAACCTTCGTGACATTCTAACTTCATCAAAAACCACACGTGTGGCTCCATCTGGGTGCCATCCTTGCAACAAGCCCCGTTGCAAGGTTTGCGCACACATGACTACTACCCGAGGGTGTAGCCCGAAAGAACCCATTCCCGTTTGACCCCTTCTCGTTTGAACCCATTCCCGAAACGCCCTTCCCGCTTGACCCGTCCCGTGTGCGCCCGTTCCCGAAACAACCTTCCCGTTTGGGCGCTTCCCGTTTCAGCCCGTTGCCAAAACGCCCTTCCCGTTACAACCCGCTCCCGAAGCGCCCTTCTCATTTGAACCCGCATCGTTGCAACCCATTTGAATTTCTGAAAATAGGCGTTACCGTCTTCGAAACTATTCCCCAAGATGTGCTTACAAGCAACGGGTCATGCACTAAAAACTTGTATGCACCAAATTTTCCGGAATAGACCGATATTTCCGGCCGATAAAAGTTTCCGAATGCCTTAGGCCGATCCTGCCCTCTTGACACAAAATTTGTAGCGGCGAAAGTGTACTATAAAGATACCCAATATCTTGAGGAATGCACGCATTGGATTTTTCTGCAGTTGGTGTTCGTACGTGCGGCTGAAATTTATTTATCAGCCACTCTTATGCTCATTGTTTGGAGCGTAGCTTTGTCTTCGGGTTCGAGAGATCTATAGATCAAAGATGTCCGTAGGAGAAACTTTAAAAAAGGCAAAAACATGTGCAGAAATCTGAGAATTGGCTACAAATGCCTTTCCTACGTGAGTAATGGGAAGATATTTTTATTTATTTACTGATACTTTACGGCCTGGTCGGGCTCATGCAGGAGTTAACATAAAAACACATCAGTATTGGTTGGCGTAGTTTAAAAACGCCCCACACAAATAAGTAAAAGACATAAATATTAATAGACGCAATGGGGTCCGAGCAAAGATATTCATTCATAATGTATTCCAATTCTAAAATACGACGACTCAACCAGAACACATATTTACAATACGTGGGGAAAATTCTTCTAACGATACCGAGTGCACTGTTCGTTCAGTTAACTTATTCCAGTAAGAAATTGCACGAGGAAACAAAGAGAACTTTCGAATAGTAATTCAGCTGATTGGCTGCCTAATAGTCTTACCATGATGTCTTCTCGCTGAACGTCTGAAAGGGTCTTGGAGGTAGTATTCTCGCCACAATTTTAAGTTTCTGTAGTAAAGAAAATTTAGGCTAGCGACGACCCTGCGCTGCTTAAGTTTTGGAAGGTTTGCCCTGCTATGCAAATTTAGTACGCTAGAGTGACGGGAATAAACAGAATCAATAAAACGCAAAGCTAAGTTTATAATTTTCGCCGCTTCTCATGACTGCGATTTTTTATAGCCAGATGTGGCATATGTATCCAGATGCATAGGGTTACTTTATTTTTATACATCTTTTTATCTTTTATAGTTTTCATCTGTTTCTTTTCGACATTGATGTACACTTGCGCTATTATAACTATTAAATGTGTTAGTCCGCCAAATATGATTTCTTTCAAAGTGAGGGTGTTTTTGCGATTTTTTATTTCTGCTTCCGCGGCGCTTTTCTGGGTTTTTTATTTTATAATTTTTTGGTTTGCTAATTTAAAAGACTTGCTTCTTAATTTAAAAGATTTGTTTATTAATTTGTTAATTGCTTATTTGTTTGTTAGGCTTTGTTAATTTAAAAGATTTGTTAATTGGTATGACGAATTGTAACCAAATGTCGTCTCTAGATTCAAAAAGTGAAGCCCAGGTTTGAAAAGCAGTCAAGGACTCTATGTACTGAGCATGCTATCGCAGCGGCTGTGAACAAACGGAAATAAATGAAAAACAATATGAAAAAGTTTTTCTAACGTTTCATAAACTGGGTACGTTATTCCGGGAACGGGATAAATAGGAAAATACGAAACGGGAAGGTTCTTTCGCCCCGGGTTGAAATGGGAAGGAACAAACGGGAAGGTGGAAATGGGAACGGGTTCAAACGGGAACGGGGCAAGTGGGAAAGGGCGAAACGGGAAGGTCGTTTTGCGCCGGGTTGAAACGGGACGGAACAAGCGGGAAGGGTGAAATGGGAATGGGTTCAAACGGGAACCTCCCCTACCCGATCGGTTACCAGTTCAGCCTCGAAGTACTGCCTAAAAATAAATAGCGATCTTTGCTGTGACAGTGAAAACGTAATCTATATGTTAGAATGTTCTCTTTGCAACCTGCAATACATTGGTCAAACGGCGCTATCGTTTAGACTGCGTTTCAATAACCACAGGGCACATGTAACCTCTCTTCCGCATCTTCCGCTATCCAAACACGTGAACGTTACAGGCCATTCCTTTGATCATATCAAAGCCACCATCCTTCAGTCTGCTTTTCGTACCCACCATGATAGAGAAGTGCGCGAGTCATTCCTAATTTACAAATTTAACACCTTAGTATCTGGTTTAAACGAAAGTCCGGGGAAATTAAGCTGCCTGAACACGCAGTAATGTTATAACACTAAGTTCTGCTGTTGAACTGAATATTCATAGGCAATTGTTCATGTTATCACTGTTAAGGGTCGTTGCTCTGTTCTTGGTGTTTATAGAGACAACCCTGTAAAGATAGCCTTGCTTTTGTATAAGCACACACATCGTGCAGAAAACCTTTATTGATAATTCTGGGCACCATAGCGTCTATGTAATGCTTTAGACAAGCGCCTGTATCTCGTGTTTGCCTCTTTCCTTTTCTTCCCTTTCCTCATTCGACTGCTGTAGCTGATTTGTAGTTTTGAAACATATATAAGCTGTACGACAATGCCATCACTGTATCTGACGAAAGCCGGTCCCTCGGCCGAAACGTTATTAAATCTGTTCTCTTTTTTTACCGTGGTCGAAACCATTTGTGTATATATATATATATATATATATATATATATATATATATATATATATATATATATATATATATATATATATATAGCAAATTAGAATAGGAAATAAAAGACTCGTTGAATTAAGACAGAAAAAAGGGTTGGCGGTCGAGAAAACCTCGGAAAGAAATGGGGAGAATATGGGAGGTCATTGAAACAGATGAAGGATTTTTGAAAGAAAAGTGGAGAAAAAATGCCCGCCCGGTGGGATCCGAACCCACGGCCTCCAGAATACGCTTCTGGTGCGATAACAACTACGGTGCAATATGGTTAGGTAGAAATGAGGGGCTTGTTTAGGAAGTACAGAAGGAGCGGTCGGCAGTCTATAATGCCAAGGGACGCATAGGGAAAGTGATAGGCTTTCTTTTTAGTACGTTTAGTGAAGTCCTCATTTTTAAATATTTATAGGAATGATAGTGAAGAAAAACACGTGTCCAGATGGGGGAGAGAAACCACGCCTTCTGATTAGATTTCGGATGCCTTACCAATTCGGCTATCTGGGCGCCTGCGGTCTCCTCCCTTTCTGGGGTATTTATATTTAGCGCAACTATCTCTGACGCTTCAAGGTCGGGCGCCTCGATTCACGCGCCCGCCTTAAAGGGACACTGAAGTGATATGTAAACATTGCGGGATTACTAGCGCAAATTGTAGTCCGGAGTCCCCAGGCCATGTTTCGACCACTCTAGGCGCGTTTACGCCATTTTATTTAGTAGAAAAACTAATTCGAAAACGCTGTCCTCCTCTCTTTACGCTCGCCCATTTTCTGTGGCGTTTTCGTGTGACGTCAGGAGGGGATGAGCTGGCAATTGGCTGCGCCACGGCTGCGCTACTGCACGGCTCCCCGGCCGACAGAGTCAGTCGGCCCAGCGTTTCGTCCGCCGGCCGCCGGCGGGTCGTCGCAATCAAGGAGGTTAAAAAAAATTGCTTGGTCGCAATTCGTTCGCTTAGTTGAAACGAAGCCAGGACACGTTTGTGAATGGAAGAATGTGCCTTTCTTTACTTGGTTTTTTTGTACACTGTATCTAGCTCCAAGTCAAGGTCACTTCACACAAGCGCTGCACATGCGACGCTTCGCTGACTGGTACGCCAGTAGGAAAATATAAGGCCTCTTGAAGGCGGGAGAAGAGTCAGGGAAGTCAATATAGGTACTAAGCAAATAAAATCAACTGATATTTTTACCGTACAGCGTAAAACTAGGGCGCGGGAAGCACTTTTTTGCGCTGGGCGAACAAGCACAGCGGTCAGCAGCACGACTACGCATCTGCGAACGCTTTTCCGTCTACGAAATACAATTGCTAGACGTGAGCTACTGTGGAAACTCGGGCGACGCTTACTGCACGATCGCAGTACAACAAATAGTCACCTAAGCGGCTTGAAATGCCAAAACTAAATAAAAGTGTAAACTGGTTATACAATATATACCCTATATTAGCAAGCCATTCGCGTCCCGCTCCGTGGCCTAGCAGTCTGGGGCGCTAGGAATTCACCCCAAATGTTTTGCGAGTCACGAGTTCGAATCCCCGCGGGTACGTGCTTTTTTTTTTTTGTAAGTTAACTTTTTTGTTTTCCGCCGATGTTTTCTATATTGAGAGAGAGAGAGAGAAACAACTTTCGCTGAGCCCATTTCAGGTGACGCTCGCAGGCGTCAGACGGGGTGGAACCCTAGTCACGAGTCCCATATGAGTCCAATAGCTCCTGGCCCCTGGACGCGAGCTCTTGCTGCGTCGACAGGTCGGGGCTGGACATCAAGATCTCCCATCGCTCGGGTAGGGGGGGAAGGGGAAGGGGGAGGGAAGGTAGAGGATTCTTGAGCTCAGTACACCCCGCCAGTATGTGCGGCAGGGTGCCTTCCGTCTTTTTGCAGAACGGGCAGATGGGGTCGTGTTCTGCCGGGAACATGTTGTTCAATAAAGCTGGGTGCGCCAGTGACCCCGCTTGTGCGCGGCGCACTATTGTTTGTTGCTTGCGGTCGAGTTGCTGGTGCGGCACGGGAAGCCTGCACCTGGCGCTCCTGTACAGCGTGGTAATCTCGCGGTAGCTCGTGACTGGGTGCGGTAGCTCCGACTCGTCCTCGGCCCGGTCTGCTAGTTCGCGGGCGTAGTGGTCGGCGAGGGCGTTGCCTTCCACTGTCGAGTGTGCCGGAACCCACACGAGCTCTACGTCTCGTCCCGGTGGGCTGCGCTTTGCGAGAATTGCCATGGCCGCGTGGGAGACGATCCCCTTGCGGTAGTTGCCGTAAGCCGTCTTGGAATCAGTGACGATCGTAGTTCACCTTTTTTGGGGCCGCAACGTTCATGGCTACACGAACTAGTTCACAAAACGCGCGCAGGCTGGCACTGGCGCGCTAGCGAGTTCTCGTTGGCGTGCTGTTGCCATAAGCACCGACTGCTTGCAGGCAGTGGGCACAGGCCAGAATCAACAGACCCTTGGCCTGGTGCGAGCACGCTTTTTACGATACAGGCATGAGTGCGGCAAGCTCCAAATATGGGGGAAAAGCGCATGGCATTTGAGCGTCTGCGGGGACGTGGAGGGCGTTCATGCACTGCGTAGGCCTCGGGTAGTGAATGCTACGATTCCAAGCCGTCCTGGGAGGCTTATCTTACGCATTTTACAGCCGACAGCATGGCAGAAGCGCGGTACGATGATTACTGAGATATTGAGAATGCCCATCCAACAAAGCCATTGGTTATGTTTTACAGAACCGAAACCGAAACCGAAACTTGTGTGATTGCTAACCTTGGACATCGTCCAATCACGGCGCCCCTCCTCTCAACGTCACAGCCTTAGTTGGTGCGGCCGCCGCAAACCGCGCATGGTAGTTTTTCTTCTTTCGCGCTTTGTAAAATAATTACCGATTTGTCAACCGGATAAACGATGAAAAGTGTGCTAATTTGAGCCAGTCTACGCAGTGCAAGCAAAAACGGGAGCTTGACAAATTCACTTCAGTGTCCCTTTAAGGCCCAACCACATGCAGCGTATTTTCGGCGTCGCGCGAGCGTCAGCGTCGTTCGGCGTCGACCAGCGTCAGCGCGCACGCCAAAATGCATGGCGACGCGGGCTGACGCTCGGGCGACGCTGATATCTACGCTCGCCAGATATCGGCGCGAGCGGCGGAAGCGGCGCTGGTGCCAGTTTCCGGTTGTGCCAGTCCTTCTCGCTGTTTTAATGGTGGCCGGCATGCCGAACATCGACGCTGAGGCATTAATAACTGCAGTCGCAGCCCGCCCCGCTCTATGGCAGGCTAAACACAAATATAACAAGAACAAACGCCGCAAACAGACGTTGTGGGATGAAGTGGCAGCAGCCGTGGCGCCTGGTGTTGCGGACGGAGGTAAGGCACTTGTCACCTGCGCTGCAGCCTGTGCGCATAGTTATTGTAACAAGTTGTCATTGTTTTCATGTGTTTGTGCCGCAGAAACCGTGCAGAAATAAATGGAAGCCCTTGCGCGACGAATACTTGCGACTGTTCAATATCGTGCTGGACGCCAAAAGAAGCGTCGAGCGCGCACGCCGGCGCGTGATTTCACCGGTCGCATGCGGTTACTCGCCCTCTCCTGCGGGCCCGCGCGTAGACGCCGAACGACGCTGACGCTCGCTCGAAGCCGAAAATACGCTGCATGTGGTTGGGCCTTTACAGGGTGGAGATGCATGTACGCTGGCGCCGCCATTTTGGGTCACTCGCTCGCCGATCCAGCAAGTCATTGCATCAAAACCGTGCTAAATTTGCCGCCGCAGTGCGGTTTACTGGCGAAGTTTGAATCATTTTATCTGTTTTGCGTTGCTGGGTCGTGTGGAAACCGGAAAGAACAAGCGTTGAGCCCTTTGACCCATTTGGGGCGGCACGGGACCGTTCAAAGGGTGTCTCCACCCTGTACCCGCCTTGTACTGGCATCGAGGCACACTTTTTGAAGGTGGTGGCCAGCGCCACGTGACGGGGTGAAGGGGACCTTCTTTTTAGCCCCCGTCCGTGACTCGAGCGTCTATAGCCTGTCATGAGCAACCGACTGACGGTAAACCCTCTTATGCTACTTTTCGGCATCAATGCTTCTAGAATCGAGGTCTTCGCTACGCTTGGCATAATAACATGGTTAGGAATGATGGAATAGTTGAGCAAATATAGAAGTAAAGGCCGGCAGTATATAATGTCTATAATAGGGGAAGTGATACGCTTTTTTAGTACGACTAGTGAAGTTATCATTTTTGAATTTTTGGAGGAACGCAAGTGAAGAAAACTACGCGTCCAGAGTACGGAATGAACCCACGCCTTCCGATTAGATCTCGAATGCCTTACCAATTCGGCTATCCGGACGACTGTGTTCCCTGTCACTTTCTGGGGTATTTATATTTAGTACAACTATCTGACGGTACGACCCTCGACAGTAAGAGGTAGTTTAAAAAAAGGTTGCAGAGATTAAACAGAAGGTCCCCTTCTTCCCTAGTAGTCCGAGTGACGCTGGCTACCACCCCAAAGCTCAGGGAACAATACCTTAACATAAAATACTCAAGAAAGTAAAGGGGACCACAGCCCCGCTGGTAGCGTAGTGGTTATCACATCAGACACGTATTCTGGAGATCGTGGTTCGAATCCCACCCGACGGGCATGTATTTCTAGTGTCCTTGTAACTTTCCAGCGTGTGAAACAAATACTGTATCTGCTTCAAGAATAATAAAGGACGCACCACATTTTCCCCTTTGCCTTCGTTGGCGTTCATGACTGCATACCGCTATTTCTCTCTCTCTTTGTATATATATATATATATATATATATATATATATATATATATATATATATATATATATATATATATATATATATATATATATATATATACAGCGAATCAGTACAGGAAATGAGGGGCTCGTTGAATTGATTCAGACATAAGGGTTAGCAGTCAAGAAAACCTCGGAAAGCAAAGGGGAGAATGCCGTAGGTCATAGAAACAGATGAAGAATTTTTTGAGACGAAAAGAAAGTGGTGGAAAAATACCCGCCGGGTGTGATCCGAACCCACGACCTCCAGAATACCGGTCTGGTGCGATGACCACTACGCTACCGGCGGGGCTGTTTCCCCACCACTTTCTCGGGTATTTATGTTAAGGAATTTTTTTGTTCCTGCACTTGGGGGTGGTAGCCAGTGCCACTCGGACTACTCGGGGTGAAGGGGACCTTCTTTTTAACCCCCGGGCCGTGACTCGAGTGTCTACGACATGTCGAGAGTGGTCGACCAGCGCTGAACCCTCTTAAGTTCCCTATGGCACCAAGACTGCCAGAACAGAGGCCCTCGCTATGCATGGAGCGAATCAGAATAGGAAATGAGGGGCTCGTTGAATTAATTCAGAAATAAGGGTTAGCAGTCAAGAAAACCTCGGAAAGCAAAGGGGAGAATGTGGTAGGTCATAGAAACAGATGAAGAATTTTAAGTGCGAATGCACTTCTTAAGCGAGCCTGAATCGTCCGCCGCCGTAGTCCGCATAGCAACAGCTGCGGGTGCGCGCGCTCCTCGTCTTCCCTAGCAACGGGGGAAGATGGGCGCGCGCTGCCTGGCCGCTGACATGGCACATACCCACGTGGGGGATTGGCCAGGAATCGGGCGTGAGAAGGGCTAATGCACCCGCTTAAAGGAGTACTGACACGAAATTTCAAAGCTGAGATCCGCTCTAGCAATCAAGTACAACGACAACACAAATAGGTGTCTGTGAATAAATGCATCTTTCTTCCTTTGTAGTTGTGTGTGTGTGTGTGATCTCTCTTTCGCGAACATTACCGAACCGCGCAAATTCAACTCGTGCATTCGCACTTTCACATTCTTCCCCTCGGGGAAATGCGGGGAATTTTTTTTTTGATACGAAAAGAAAGTGGTGGAAAAATGCCCGCCGGGTGGGATCCGAACCACGACCTCCAGAATACCGGTCTGGTGCGATGACCACTACGCTACCAGCGGGGCTGTTTCCCAACCACTTTCTCAGGTATTTATGTGAAGGGACTTTTGTCTCTTGCACTTGGGGGTGGTAGCCAGCGCCACTCTGACTACTCGGGGTGAAGGGGACCTTCTTTTTGACCCCCGGGCCGTGACTCGAGTGTCCACGACTTCACCCCGAGTAGTCAGAGTGGCGCTGGCTCTGAAGAAAGGGAGTCCTCTCCCGGAAATGTCAGTAACTTTTATTTTTATTTTTAATGTCCCTCTCGTGTGTCTCTGTCTCTACTAACCTTATATATATATATATATATATATATATATATATATATATATATATATATATATATATATATATATATATATATATATATATATATATATATATATATATATATATATATATAGATATATTAACGTGGTGGCAGAGCAGATGAGACGAACAATGAGGAATGTGAACAATCTATTTACAGTATTTACATGGCGGTGATCAGACAGGCAGCGCAGGGTCCACCAGACCTGTCGTCGTCGTCGCTGGCCTTTTGGGATGGCGCTGTGGGGTTTATCCTACCTATATGTCCCGTGAATATATATATATAAACTATGGAAAGCTAGGATGCTGAAAAGTGATTGTTGGTTTTCAACATGTTTGTTATGAAGCGCAGCGCAGTTCTCAGGGGAATAATGTTCTGATACAAAACAAGTATCCGCCACTTTTTACATTTCGGACACGCTTGTCGAGGTTTCCGCCCTAAGAAAGCAGTAAAAAGGCCCAAGTGGACGCAACACGCGCTCCGGCGCTTGCAGGAAGAGCCAACGTAACGTTGGGAAGAGCCGTGTTCCCAGAACCCCCCTCCCCCTTCGCCGCCTCAGAACACCCGCAGCGCGACGTGGCACCGATCGACTTGGCCCAGATGCGCGCATCGGAGCTCGTCCGTCATCATTACCATTCTCGCGCGGCCTGCTGCGCTTCCGAGCAATCCTTTTCCTGCGGGGCCATTGGACATATAAATCAGGCTGCCTGCGAAGGCCAGATAAAATTCGAGGACGTGCAGCCGAGTGACGCGGCGTAAAACTCGCGCGTGTGTGCTCAGCGTATACATTCGCGCCCCGAACGGCGGCGCTGGCTGCCCACGATGAGACACTTGTTTTTCCACGAACTGTTAAATGCTCGAAAGGGTCAATTTTAATTGCCCCGTCCGCCGTGTGCGTAAAAAAAGCGCGCGTGCTCTGACGCGAGCGTTGGCTGCTTCGATGCCTGATTTACAACCGCAGAGTGTCAGCCGTGCTCCGTGCCGAGGACCTCGTCGCGGCGTATCGACTCCAGCCTTGCCTTCAGTCGCTGCGGATCACTCCGTCCAGCTTGCTTCCTCATTCGTGGACGAGGCTCATTTACTGCCGGTTCTTCGTTATGTCTACACTCGCAACCGATGTCGAGATGTGTTATGCGTGTATCCACAAGGGCGTAGACCGGCATTCACCACCTGCAGTGTGTTTCGACGTTCCTCTTCGAGGAATTTATCCGGTTCCCCGGCGAAACGCTGTGATTTCTGAGGTGTCGCTTGAGTCACGCCTTATCAGTGTTATAAATTCTTCCATGCCTCACCAGTTATTAACTGCCTTACGAGTGTGGAATCAGTATTTCCCGAGTGCACTGACCAGAGGTTACGCTATACTTTCGTATGGCGGGTTAAAGTCAACTGCCAAACCTCTGTGTCGGTTTTCGCGTCATTGTAAAAGCGTTCGCTTGACGGAAGCCCGCCTGGTCAGGCGGTACTTGGTAGGTGGCAGACAAAACTCCAAGCGAAGTCTTGAAAATTATATAAACTCTTTGGCAATAAAATTCAATTCAATAAAAAAGTTTTAAGACAGTAGGCTCCTGCTCTAAAATAAACTAACAATGAAGAGGTGGCGAAGAAGTGGTCTAACCAATAAACGTGGGTGGGAATGCATGTTCTGCAGACGTTGAGTTCCAGGCTTTTGGTGAACGCTGCCCCTAACTCTGCAGTCAGTTACCGATCAGCGTAGCCATTTTGTTTGTTCCCCGCGTAATAAGCGAGACAGCGATCATCCTGTACTACTTTTTTAATGACGTTGTAACTTAGCAAAACTTAAACTTAAGCTTTTTAAAAAGTGTGTGTTGGTGTGTGTATGTATGTGTGTGTGTACGTATGCGTGTGCGTGTGTATGTGTGCGCGTGCATATGTGCGAGCGTGTTCGAGAGCTTATACGCGTGCGCGTTTCTTTGTTGCCATATGCTTTTGGCCCCATCTAAAATGCCTCATTCCTGTCCTTTTATTTCCATCATTCCTTCAGCAGAGTAGCCTGTAGGCATCTGGCCAGTCCCACCGTTTTTCAACAGTGGCGCTGGCCAGACGCCTACATGCAGTTTCCCGATGTCAAAAGCTGGCTATGATCCGCCTCGAAACAAGGATACAATAGAGGGATGGCGAGGAAGGAGTGTTGTGTGACGCTAAGTTCTTCTGCCATCTCCTGCAATGACGATTATGCAGTTCAATGAGGATATAATTGAGAATGTGGAGCTTTCACCACCACAAAAAATGAAGCACAAGACCAACACAAGGTCTCTACGAAGGACGTAGAATAAATGAGTAGTTGTTCTTTGGAACTGCATGTTCCAGAAGCAGATAATTCTCCGTGCTCTTATGTGAATATCCCCTTCTTAGACGGCTATCCAGTACAACTGCATCACGTCCAAGAAGGTGGGGATTCATTCATGCACTCATTTAAAGCACCCGTTGCACCTTTCGTGCACAATTCTGAGTGATGATAATGGTGGGCACGTGAAGTAGACTGAAAATGCACAATGCTGCTCTTCAAATTTCAGATCCGGCGGGATCTGCTGAATGGTTGCGGATGGAAAAGAACTTAAGTGTAGGGGCAGCCCTACACCCATACTTCTACTTCACAGAAGCGCCAAGCGATACTGTTGCTGTAATGGGTGTACAATATTTGTGGCGAGCGCAGGCAGAAGACCCTTGCACAGCCTCATGACGAAGAGCCCACAACCAGTACAAAGAAAATACAGAAGTAGGGTGGGCACCAGCACTTGAGTTTCTGGACGCGTACCACCTGAAGCTCTTCAGTAATCCCATCACCAATTTTGCAGGCTCGTAGGCTGCGGCTGAGAAGGCTGCGCGGATTGCTCATCGGCACATCAAGTTCTACCTGTTTGCCATGACGGGCGTGTCCAAGATGCCTGTGGGTTGCTTCTCCACCCAACAGGCGCCAGTCAGAGGGACGTCCGCATGACCGCTACTGGGAGATCATTTTTTCGCACTTGGATTTTGCAGGCATTTTGACCTGGGTGCACTGTGACGACGGCACGTGCGAGTGTTTTGAATCTCGCATAGCCACATTCAGCCTTCGTGTTTCACATTCAGCCTATTTGAAAAGTGCGAAATGCTGGGAAAGTTGGTTCATACTGTGCATAAAAGTAACGAGTGAAAAAGGACGCAGGACGCGAGAAGGACAAACACACCAGCGGAGTGTTTGTTCTTTTTCTGCTCGTGTCCTGCGTCCTTTTTCGCTGGTTATTTTTATGCACAACGCCTATTTGCCTCCACCATGGCCACATTTGGGTTTTTACTCTATTACCATTTTGTTAGAAAGCACCTAACATCTCTTTACATTCTGTATTTATTACGCCGATTTATCGTGCTGCTTATCCTACATTTGGGCGAAGCAGTGCGCAACTTGTCATTGAGTAAAAGCGAAGCACTCCTAGTCACTCTAATCGGGGACTATTGTCAAACAAAGATCTAAGCATTCAGGTATAAATGTAGGGCGCATATCTAAGTTGCTTATCGCGTGCTAGTCTGTGGCATGGATGAACCACTGTCGTTTTTTGCAGTTAGTCTTTTCGTTTACAACACATATCTAATGACAAACACCGGAGGGGCTGATTTCAAGAGCAGATGCCACGCCCCGCACCCTTCCCCCCCACGTTCCATACCCCTTTCCCCCCCACGTTCCATACCCCCTTCCCCCCCCCCCCCCCCCCCCATTCCCGTGCAGACACTGCGACCAACGCGCCACCCTATATCACATGCCAGAATAACCCCGACTTGAGTTCAATTTCCAGTCATTCTACGAGAAGTGGGATGGTGAACTAGCCAGATACGACCCCAATAGGCAACAATGCCTGACCGAAAGGGCGAAGACGGCGGGTCGAACCAACGGAGTCCTGAACTAAGTACTTAGACCCCCTACTGCAGCTCTTCGGTTGAATAAAGTTTTTTCGCCCTCCTGCCCTCCCGCTCTCTCTCTTGCGTTTGGAAATTTCTGTGACGACGTTAATTATCTGATGACATTTAAAATTTTTCATGGCGAAGTTAATTACCTATTGTGCATGTTAAAAAATAATGGGGTCCGTCCGTACGCAAAGTAGTCTTGAAGTGCAAGAATTGCCTTGTTCACAATGACCACGTGCTTTGCCCTCCCTCCGTGCCTCCGTGCCTCCCTTGACAATTTCTGCGTGATCAAGTTAAATCTATATGTACAGCGCATAGTAGGAAATAATTAAGTACATAACCGTATACTCAGAGGAGTCACAAAATGTGAGAACTGCTTGTTCGCTATGGCCGTGTGATTTGCTCTCTTTCATTCTCTCTCATCCGACAATTTATGTCCGACTACACGGCATGCTAAGAAATAAGGAAATAAACAACCATAGGCAAATCAGCCCCACAGTGCAAAAATTGGAACGGACTGACGTACAGACAGACAGACAGACAGACAGACAGGCAGACAGACAGACAGACAGACAGACAGAGTATATAGAGAGCTTTTGTTAGCGGTTAACGTATGCCACGCTAGCGTTAGCGTGTAACGTGGCCAGACTGCGCATGCGTGTGTTTGTTCCGTACGTTTAACCGGCACTTTCTAGCGTGCAATAGCCTAGTACCGTTTATTTATTTTTTCATTTTTTATTTGTTGTACCCTCAAGACCAGAGGTATTGATGAAGAAGTAGGTTTTACAAACAAGGATTGATAAAATGAGTAAAGGAGAGCACAGGATTCTACGTTTTCTGAATAAGCAATTTTAGCTGACAACAAAATTAGGACACAGAAGCACGATAAAAAGGCGTACCTATCATGGGTGAACCTATCAAAAGTAATCTTAGTGTAAAATGTTAGCTGGTAAAACACACATGAGAACACACAAGAACAGAAAAAAAAAAAACCCCGAAAATGGCACACGTCAGAAGTAATCTCAGCTTTACAACGCTTGCTGGTGCAGCGCGAAAAAGCTGATAATCGGTAATTGTAGCAGTCGCACCAGAAAGCTCGTTACAGTCCTTGCTGGTGCGTGGTACAAAAGTCTCGGAACACGTTCTAGTTTGGCATGTCGGTATTCCAACTTTGTGCGAATGATCGATACGAGATGACACGTACGACGGTGAAAGAAAAAGATGATATCGGAGGGGCTGGCTGTTATGGAATATTTTATGAAAAATAAACAGGTGAAAAAACTTACGACCAGCAGCAAGGGAAGTCGGTTGCAACTAGTTTTGCATAGCTGTGATGCTTGCTGCTCGATGGTAATTGTGTAGGATGAAGCGGGTAGAGTTATTGTGGACAATTTCGAGGCCTTTAATTTGATGAATATGGTGGGTACCCAAACTGAGGCAGCATATTCTAATTTACTTCAAAACAAGTTCTTATACAACAGTAGTTTTAGGGAGGTTGGTGAAGTAGAAAAATTGCGTTGAAGATAGCCTAACATACGGTTCGCCATGTTAATAATGTTGCTTACGTTAACGGACCAGGTCAGGCAAGAAGTAATGTGCACACCTAAGTAGCGGTAAAATGAAACACAACCAAACAAACATTATTAAGATGGTATGAGGCGGGGGTGGACAACGTTCGACAGACACGTAACACTTTAAACTTAGTAATATTAAGGTTCATTATCCAAGGACTACACCAGTTTGACATAGCACTAAAGTCGTTTTGTAAGATACTAATATCACTTGAGTAGTTAATTTCACGAAATATCATGCAAGCATAAGCGAATAGGTGTATGTTTGATGACAAACAATTAGGGAGATCGTTGAGGTAAATTAAAAATAAGAGGAGGCCCAGGACTGAACCTTGGGGTACACCCCAATGAACAGGACATTCTGGGGAACTATGCGTTTCGGTTTCATGGCCGCCAGCTGGGCCTGTCTAAGGCGCTCGCCATTTCAACGGTGCCACTCAAATTAGGATAAATGAAATGTAGGAGATGTAGTCATATGCCCTAGCTTAGCCACACAAGCATACTTGGCCTGCTTTATTCATTTCTAAGGGTGCTTACATGGCAATTTCGAAATACTGCGAAATGTTTTAACTGGCAACTGTGAAGTGGAAAACGTTTTTTTTTTAAATCAGACAACATGATGAACGCGTGGGTACGAACATTGTTAACAACTTCCTCCATACTTGATTTGGTGGGATTAACAGTGCTTACATTGACGTTACGTATCCCCTGCTCTAATTCGAAGCATGGCACTAGGTTCAGCGCTGGTTTGCTAATAGGTTTCCATCTTACGTCCCTTGTTGAAAAGAAGGCAAGAAATGAGCGCATTTCGTTGGCACAAAAAAAAAAGAGCTGAGACCAAAGTTGAAGGGAAAAAAAACCCCGTGAGCTCGAAGCAAGTACCCACACAAGCGCAGGGA
>NW_027526203.1:283588755-283716346 GCF_048455015.1 Haemaphysalis longicornis | reverse complement strand
CCCACACAAGCGCAGGGAATGCAGTACGTTAGCAGACTCCCGGTATATTACTGGTGATGTCACACAGACATCGTGTCAGGGTATGTCCACGACGCCAATATTGAACAAGGTAGTGTATACTGCTCCACCCGAGGTCACGACTTCAGTTCGGCTATATCTCTGGCGTAGGCAGAAGAAAAAATTAGAGCAGGTTAAAGATTCCCCTGGTTGTTTAGGTTAGTCCGTAGCTCCCCACTACGGCACACCTACGACACACCGCCACCGGTTCACTCGTACGATAGATACTGTTTTTGAATCTCGATTAAGACAGTGACTCTTTTGCTTACTCTAAACGAGAACCCACGCATTTCTAGAAAGACGCAAGCCGTCCCAAGCTTAGAGGGCATATGAGAGAATCAATTGATTGATTGTAGGGTTTAACACGCCGACGCAACGCAGGCGATGAGGCATGCCGTAGTGGAGGGCTACGGATTAATTTTGACCACCTGGGGATCTTTAACGTGCGCCGAAATCTCGTACACACGGGCGTTTTTTGCTTTTCTCCTCCTTCAGAAAAGTGGCCGTCGCGGCCGGGAATCGAACCCGCGACCTTGTGCTCAGCAGCCATATGAGAGAATCAAGGCTGAGGAGCACAGAGGGTGTCTATTAAGTGTAGTGCAGTGTAATAGTGTATAACAGTGTAGCGAGAGGATGTCTGGGCCCATCGCCAAAGCATACGGAAGCGCTAGGCTGGGCTGTTGTACCCACTGCTCTGAAGGACAAAGCCCGAAGCGTTAACAAAACAACAACAAGACTGAGACCGGGCCCATATCGTACAAGCAAACCAGCCCAGGGATAGCTTTACGTCTACACTTCCAAATTGGATAGGCATTTGTGTTGTTAGTGTACACGCAATGCACTAAAATACAGATGTTTATTAGCCACGCAGATAGGTAACACTCATTAATAAGTCGCTGCTGAACAGCAGAAAGATAACGGTAAGAGGACCGACTGAGGACCGACTGAAAAGAGTTCTCTCAAATGAGCCAATGCGTAAAACTTTCAAGTAAAGTGCATGTCGATGTCGTTTCAATTTGTAAAATCATTCAGCATTAACGCCTTCATTCTAGCATTTGCGGGGAAACCAATACGGGACTGAGGGTGGAGTGTGACAGCGTGATTTTTAGTCAGTCAACTTTAGTGGCTGGAAAATTGCCTAGTTCTGAAAGAATGTGTGTACTGGACGTCCAGGCGTGCAGCAGTTGCGGCTGCCGTATGCCCCTTCGTCAGTTTTTCGGTCTCCTTTTAAGAAGTACATGTGCCAGTTCAAGGTGACCCTTACCTCCAACCTCCATTGTGATACCACGCAACTTTCCCTATGCTTGTTTGAGCAGCACAAACAAGGGATCGCGTGAGCCCAAAACAGTGGGTTAAGGTTAAAGAACGAGCAATTATTGCGGGAAAAGGACACCCAAGCGATTTAAACTGTATTAAGAGCTTTCTTCCATTTATCCGTGCCTAATGATGTTTGCAAACATGTACCACTAGTGGTGACCTTACCAGTAGTCCGTCTGGACAATGGGTCCACTATGAGGTCTGGAAGGCCTAAGATGCGCTCACACTCAGTCATACAATGTTGGCGCTTCCAGTTTCTGGCCGCGTAACGAGCGCGGACTTCTGCTTTGTTGCCATCCCTCCGGGCAGACCAGCGAAGTTCGCAGGAGGAGGGCCATGTTCAATTTCCGATCGCAGTTAGCAGTGCCCGCCCAGGTGCCCTCCCCTTCGGAGAGATGGCTCGGGAGCGCGCAGCATATCTGGCGAGTCCAGCAGCCGGTCAGGTCCTCCGCCGACAAGTCAGCCGCCGTTCTCCTTCCCCTCCCGCCGCCGTGGTGTATTCGGGCCGAGATGAAAGAGCACCAAATTCATATACATTTTAGCCTGTCAAAACTGGTTTCTCCGTCCTCCTCCTGGCTGCTGCCTGCCTCACCTGCCCGGCTGCCTGGCGTTCTGCGCGGCGCCTCTCTCCCAGGAGCCATTCATAATACCCAGCCCTCAGTGCGGTTGCCCGCTTTTTATTCATAGACGTCGGTTGCTTCGCTTTCGCCGTACGAGGGTAAATGTGGCATCTGGCTTCTTTTTACATCAATTTACGTTCCGAACACTTTTTTTTTCTCCTTCTTATAACAGGAGACACTTTTGACTTGAATGTGCCGACGCATTTTCGTCGCATTTTGCCCTGTATTTAAGATCAAGAGAAGAGACAAGAACGTCCTGCTGGCCTCCGAACTTCGTTATCTCCCGCAGAGATCTAGAAAATTCATTGCTCGAAATGCCTTTATTCTTCCAATTCCGGTCGCATTTTTATTCCCCTGCGGGCGTTCCTCTGCGCATTAGGCGGCATCGGTACAGAGTGCGGAAACGCCCCAAAGCAAGTTCAATGTACCATGAGCCCACGAGTATAACGAGCTTTTTTAAGATAGTATAACCTATAGATTTGCAGATATCATACCGGACCTGGAGCGCTGATGCTGACTATCTAGGTCCTTTATTCGACTACATGCACAGGCTAATGTTCGATTGCAAAATAGTTATGTCAGGGCACTTCAATTTCACGGAATAAACTGATGGCGTCAAGTGCAGCAGGTGATGCGTTATTTGAGACGATTTTATTGTTTAATCCCGGGAAATTTGTGTTTGGAGATTCATGGAGGATGCCGGTGAATTCTGGACTTTGTTTTATTGGCATGCATTTCCTCCTGAACAAAATAGTTTTGATTGTAGGGTTTAACGCGCCGATGCAACGCAGGCGATGAGCCGCACCGTAGTGGAGGGCCCCGGATTAATTTTGACCGCCTGGGGATCTTTAATGTGCGCCGAAATTTCGTACACACTGGCGTTTTTGCTTTTCGCCTCCATCAGAAAAGCGGCGGCCGCGGCCGCGAATCGAACCCGCGTCCTCGTGCTCATCAGCACAACGCCTTAGCCACTGAGCTACCGCGGCGGGTCCTCCTGAACAAAACAGACGTAGAAAATCACGATGGTATATCAGACCATATTGCGGTTATATGCACCTTTTTTTCACAATGTAGATGATAATGCTATAATGGCTTATCCGATTCATAAATTTTCTGAATTCTACAAATTTTTTTACATAAACGGTCCAGCTTAGATGACGTCTGGCTGACAGTTAAGAATGACGTTGTTCCCTGCATCGAAAATTTTGTGCCGACCGCAGTTTTTTAAAAAACAAGAAACAGAGACAGTGGATAACTCGCGAAACAATTCACATAAAACGTAAAATCAAGCGACTAAGAAACTTAAAAAGTTTCCGCCACAAAAGTTGTCTCAGTACAGATAAAACACAAGAGACAGACGGGTCTGGCGCCATTGCAACAGTTTCAGTAGCGCCAGTGTGTGTACACATACGCCCAAAAGCACTTACGTACTGCCTGCGTAAACACGATAAATCCCTGCAACATTTCGGAAGTCGTAAAAGGGGTCGTGGGATTACAGACGGTACATCATGTAAAGCCTGATATACAGTCTCTGTGTTGATGATCATTCAGCCACAAGCTCCGGCTAGCCGGCGTAATCCCCATATAACATTCTGGAATGTTCTCGCGATCTTTCTGTCGTCAAACCTCAAAAATGGAGCGACGAAAAAAATTGGGCGCTATTTATGTCTCATCAACACTCCCCATCAACAAAAAGAAAGAAACACATGCACACACACGCACTCACGCACATGTACACGCACAAACATGCACAAACGCGCATGGGCTATAACCCACACGAACACGTGCACGCACACACGCACATACAGACAAAGCGGCTACCGAACACTTCATTTGGCATCATTTTTTTTTATGCTCAGAAAATCTGCGAGCTTCCCCAAAGTACAAGGTTTGGGGTGAGCGTTGCTTGAAGGAAGGTACTCGCAGAGGCGGACTGTCCCTAGTCACTCTTGTTTTAACGTCTTCTGAGAACGCGTACACGCGGGCATAAACCACAGTGTGTCGCGCAGCTCATCCATTTTATTTTTCACATATATAACGGTTGCTATAACGTCAATGCAGTGCTCCTTCGTAAGTGTGGGTGACTTGCACTAGCCCGCGCCAAGCCTATAAATATCAACTTCCGGGGCTTTACTTTGACGGAGGGGTCCGATGTCTGTATGACCCCGCATTATGAATACCTCCTCCACTGGAGCCCTCAGTGGAGGAGATCCTTGAAAGCGATTTCCGCATGTAAAAGAATTGCAGTGTCCTCCCCTCAGCCGAGTTGAGGAAACACGTGGAAGGGAGGAAAGACTCAGAATGCGGCCAATGGTCGCCGGCTATTGCTTCGAGTCAACGAACCATCAATGGGGCCACTAAATATTGAAAGACTGTTTCATAGTCTTGCCATTTTAGTTTGTCCCGAGGCCGCTGTTGTTTTTTGTAGTAGTTTTACCCGCGGCGGTGGCTTAGTGGCTAAGGCGTCGTGCTGTTGGGCCCAAGGACGCGGGTTCGACACCGGCCGCGGCAGCCGTTTTTATGAAGGAGGCGAAAAACGGGAACTCCCGTGTGTCGAGATTTCGCGCTCGTTAGAGGTCCCCCGGTGGTAGAAGCTAATCTGTAGCCCTCCGCTACGACTTTCCTCATAGCGCACGTGTAGCTGCGGGGCGTAAACGCACGCAAAAAAAAAAAATCTCTCCTGCTATGTTCATAAACGCACCTTTATAGGTTCTTTTTTTATACCGTCGTGCATTCTAGCTTATTTTCTTATACCGTTCGGGCATTCTAGGCCCTGCATGAGGCATGAAGGTCATGTTTGTTTTTTTCTTGCGCAAACATGCGCCCGTGTACATCCGCCGCTCCGTTGCCGTATTGTTATAAATGAAATGCAAGGTGCTGTCAGCATTTGTAATAGAGCTCACGCCTCTGGATTTCGCAGCCACTAACTACGCGAAATCTTCGCGTACATCTTAGATGTCCAGAAGTCGAAAAGGGAAGGGAGCTTCTTATTACGTGACACGCTGTCAGCAATACAGCCCTCGGCAGTCCATCTCGTGATGCGGTATACAGCGGCGCCCTCGGCGACTGGGGCCACAACGCGACGCGGAGTGCAGGGAAAGCAGCGATGAAGTGGAGGTGTACGATATAGGCCCTGTACCGCGATTAATGGTGGAGATTCGTGAGTGGTCTCAACGTCGGTTTCGGCCGATGCAAAGATAAAAATTACTTAAACCGCGTCTCGTAACTCACGCGCTATCTTTATAGAATGAGGGAGACGATAGTCACCCACACTGGCACCACACCGGATCCCTTTCGACTTAAAATGAAGCCGTCACGTCACCCGAAAAATCTCGGGCATTTATATTGTCAAGCAGTTCAGTAAAACAAGAACTTGTTACCCGAAGGAAGAAAATGACCGGAAAAATAAAAACGCTTCAATTCCAGTTCAAGATTTTCAATGACTGGTACGACTCTTTATGGATCGTTGAAGAAAGTTGCATTCTTATCAGCTCACGCAAAATGTTTGCTTTGGCACTTAAGTTGCTGTAGCGAATAGCGACTGAAAAGAAGCAAGGTGACACTGATTGGTTCTGAAACCAGGTATAACATAATAAAAAGTGTCCTAATCTTCAGTAAATCACTTTAGTAACAAAAATAAGGTTTCTTTCAGTAACAAGACGGGGTTCTGCGTTGTCCCACAAGTACGGTGAATGTTTTTCGATGATGCAGCATTAAGAGAAAAATGTTATCATTGGATGTATAGGTCACTTTAAAATCCCGGTTTTACGCGCGCATGATTTATAAAGTTTGTGTCCCACAAGCCTCACGACTTCCTAAAACTATATTGCAAGTCATATCTATATGTGTGCATACAAGCTTGTAAAGCAAAGTTTTCAGAAATCCAAAATGCCATTAAAATACACCAGGTCAGCATGTAGCCCTTTTTTAAATGCATGGCAAGAAAAGAGACCAGGTATGCCTTGTAGCCTTTGTATTTGGTTAGCTGCCAATTCTTACACTTCCAGTCTCCCGCCCCTAGTCTCCTATTCACTGAAAGTGGGGTTTCCTTCTTAAAGTACCTTCATGATTTCCTTTTTCAGATCGATGTTAAGTCTTCTCTTCACCTGTACCGGTACTCCCTGCTTATTATCTTTCCCTAGCTCCTAAACATCCTGTTCTGTATCTGAATTTGCACTTCCCATGAAATCAATTTCATTTCAGTTTCTTCGTTGGATCTTTTATGGCTATGTCAATGTATTGTTGTGTTTGCGGAATAATGCATACCTTAACTTTAGATAATTAATCTCCATAAATTCAACCCATGCGTAACCCCGGCTATGCCGATTATACACAGTCCGATGCTTTCCGCTGCAAGTTCACCCACTTGCTTCTCACCTATCTTTTGCGTTCAAGCATCCCGTCCCTATCAGGTACTCTGTGTTTACACCAGTAATTGCCAATTCGACGCCATCTTAGAAACTGTCGACAACCTCACTGCCATAGCTAGATGTCGGTGCAAAGGCTTTTACTATCTGTAACGTGTACCTCTTGTTTACCTTGATCACAACGGCTGCAACTTTTCCATTAATGCTGTAGGATTCCCCCAAATTCCCTGCAATCTTTTGGTGGACCAAGAATATAACTCCAAGCTCCCTATTTTCCCCATATTCTCGATGGCGCAGAATATGCCCAAAATTCAACGCCGTAAATCCCTAATTTGTTCTTCTGACCTCGATTAATCCTCCAATATCCCAGTTAATATGACTTCGTGCTCCTCCAGCAGCACAGCTGAGCTGCCTTCACTATAGGCAGAGTTAGAATGGTGAATGTTGTCTGGCCCGAATTCCAGAGGCGGCCTGTCCGGACCCGCAGATTCCTGCCACACTCTGTATCGCTGGCGGGACCGCCGCCGTGGTCGTGTGCTCTACCGCAGCTCGGGGCTAAGGGCCGGGCGTGACTGCACCGGGGTGGCCAAATCCTGATCTTGTGAGGGAGTGCTGTTTGTGAGAGCCTTCCTGGTATGGTTGCACTTACCTGCTGTGGCCTTAGTTGTATCCGAGATGATGTTTCCTCCCGGACCGGGTAGCAGTCAAACCTGGTCATGTGAGATCGACCCTCAGCGTTCCTAGGGGGCGGGGGGGGGGGGGGCGGGTGTTCTAATATAAAACGTTGCTCCACGGCGGCAGAGCAACCGCCGCGAAATGTCCGATATCGCCCCGTTGATGCCTCGACGAGCACCTTTGCAATGCGTGAGAAACGCTGCCCCACGGCGACAGGAAATGTGAGCCAGACTGTCACTGTAGGATCCTGCCATTCGGGTAGCATATAAATGAGAGATAAAAACAAGAGACTTACCGCGTCATCGACTCTCCAGTGTCCGGGACACGACCGACGATAAAAAAAAATAGCATTGGAAGCCACTAAATGTCAATTAAAAGAACATTGGAGAAACCTTAACCGAGCGGCCGTGCCTTAACTAAAGCAGGAGACGTAATGGCAACAAAAAAGAAGCTTGCTATCGGAAAAGACACATACAGTCATTCAAGAAATGAGTAACGTCACGCACAACACGGATAAGATAATGAAAAATTCGGAAAGGTTCTTTACTGAGTGGTAGGCTAGAAACGTTAGATACAAAGGAGGGAGGGGAAACACGCTTAAGAGGATAAGAAAAACGTTGTACCAGAAAGTCTGGTAAAATTATTCTCAGCATGCCTCCCAACCTTACAGGTACCACCAGTTTGGAAAGCATTTCAACGCATTTCGGAGTCACAAAAAGAGTGATTTCGAAGGGCTTAGTAATTACTGAATCATCAGCCTACTCTGTTGTATGCACGCTTCAACATGATAATTGCTAACCGCATATGTCACGGTATGTGCAACCCTCGATTTCAAACAAGCGACAGAGCAGGCTGGATTTAGGGCAGAATATATACTCTACTATTCAAACCCATTCATGTAATAAGTCAGGCAATAGCGAGATCTGTGGAGTATAATAAACCTCTTACATTTGTATATTTGTAAACCTCTTGTAGTTGTAGATCACCAAAAAGTGCTTTATTCTGTTGACACAGATGCACTACTGCAATAATTGAGGCATTTGACAATGAAGAAGACTTGAATGAGACCCTTGGTGGACATATACAAGAGATTTAGGGGCTGGATAATGCTTCACAAGAAGCATTATGTTAATAGGAATACGGAAAAGTTCCCGACGAGGAAGGAAGTGAGACCAGAGGTTTTAACTTGCTTGGAGGGAGCACTCAGGAAGCATGAATAAGAGTACGAGTAAATGTAACGCGAGTAAATGGATAATGTTGCAGTCGCTTGAGATTTGCGGGCGACATTCTTTTGTTCGGTGAATCAGGGGAACACCTGCAAAAACGCTCCAGGGATGGCTCAAAGATACCCAAAGTAATATACACGAAGAAAGCCTTACCGTCAGTATAGGCAGTGAAATGCTTGCAGAGATAAACTGATATAACTATCTTACACAAGTCGTCAGTGTGCTGAAGAAAATTTAAAGCCATTCACGACTGTGAAGATGCAAGACCGGCGAAGATGTATGGGTGGATAACTATACTGGCTTGCCTTGTGTCGCTATACTGATAGAACGAAGACACATACACATAACTTTCTTAAAAATAAGTTCTAAATTAATTCTTATATACGTTGTTTTGGGATGTAGTTCCAATTAAATTAAAGCCGTTCCACTCAACCGGAAAGCTAACGGAAGTGCAGAGAAAGTGATCCGCTATAATGGGCTGTAGCGCCGTAATCTGCTCACTGTTACCACCAAAATCAATTCAAATTTCCCGCCTTCGCAGTGCTCGCGCGCCCCCTGCCTGAAACAGCGCCAGCGGCAGTTCTGTTCTTTTTGTGCTTACTTTTCCTCCTGCAGGTGCCGGCATTGCACTGCCACTTTTTTTTTTTCGCTTACTATCGCAAAAACCAACCCAACGAGCATTCCGAACTAAATGAACGCGGGTGCTGAGGGTTAATTACATATATTTTGCGTGAAATGTACCTTAAGTTTTTTTGTGCTAAACAACGGGGAGATGTATGACAAGCGCCAGTGTTTCACGAGTTTGGAACGGTTATGTCTATTTAAACTGCTTGGTTTTCGAAACCTCTGCGGGACGCCCTACGACGGAACGCCGGGCTCTACTTTGGTCCGTTATCTTGCGACACCACCTGATTCCGGCAGTCGTTTGACATCGACCGTTGCAGCGAGCTACGACGACAAGGCGAGCCCCTAAAGTGTTCTGCACTTAAAACACGAGTTACAGCCGTTTTCTGTAACCATACTCCCTCTGCAAAGGGTCATGTATTGGCAGTAGGAACTCTGTAACGTCTACAACTTCACTGTTTATTAATTATGGCAAGTAAATGAAACTCAGCGTAATGATAGAGTCGTCCTAGCGGCCCATTTCAGTATGATTTTTTCCCAAGACACCTGCATTAGATTAAGAGCTACAGAGCATTTTACAATAGCTGTGGAGAGAGCGCGCGCGATTCTTTGTGGACGCGACCCGATATACGCACGCAATTTCGGACAGAATTTTGCGCAGAACTTTGCTGCAAAAATCCCCAAACTTGGAAATTAGGGCGAACACTTGAGTATAGCGAAGAACGCCGCTTTGTATTCAACTATGCAAACGTTTAAAACTGTATAATACGCGGTACTCAACCCAACGCTGCACATGAGCTTAATTTCCGCCTAAACGTCCGCTCTCTGCCCCCGAATTTTCTTAGTTCATCCTTCCATGGAGTCCTTGACCGACACCTATTGCGGTCTATTGGCAGACATTCCGTTAATTAAACGGATGGTCCCCCTGTTGTTCCTCAGGCGTATGATACGACCAATCCATGCCCATTTTCTTCGCTTAATTTGAACAAGACTGTTTTCAACAAGAGTCTGTTCCATAATCTACGCAGCTGCTTTTTTATCCCTAAGCGTAACCCCTAGCAACCCCCTTCCCGTAGGCCGTTAGGCCAATCGTTTCCCTTTAAATCGCTTAGTGAGACCCCAAGTTTCTGCCCCGTACGTCATTACCGGGACAACGCCTTGGTTGTATACCAATTTTTTTGAGTGACAAAGGAAGCTTCTTATTCAGGATATCAGAATTTCTACAGAAAGCGGCCCACCCCAGGCCTATTTTGCGGTTAATTTTCTTTTCATCACTGGGATCAGAACTTATGAATGGTCCAAGATCTACGTAATCGCTCACTCTTTCCAATATTTCGCCACCTACCTTGAAGTGGCGTTCGTTGGCATGCTTGTTGATCATACCCTCGGTTTTTTTTAGTGTTCAGTTTTAATCTGGCAACCAAACTTTCCAAGCCCAATTGACGGAGCATGCTGCGTAATTTCCGTCTTGTTTGCCTGACTAGGACAATGTCGGAAATGTGTACGGGGCAGGGAGGGTGTGCGGCAAGGAAGCACAACATATCTGCAATTATTTACATCATAAACATATGCCTGTCCATAAAACACTTGCTTACTGGCCATTGCTTTGGTGTGAGACTAGCTAACGTCTGCCATTGGCTTCACTAATTGTACGCCCATTTCATACCAGCTACGTCAAAACACATTGCCTGACAGAAACAAAACCTAGACGCTGATGGTAATCCAAACTTGATGAGGAGGAAAGTTTAGAACGAGGCAAGATCGCAACGATCCTCAATTATCTACCATGCGGGAGACGAGCTGCTCAAATTCACAGCTCTCGTGGCCCGTAAATTTCTTCGCATGACTGTACCTGCCCCTTCCCCCCTACTGCATTGCCTCCCTTTACGAAAAGCCACGCAAGCTGGGGTGTTTGACGAGGAGGTAGAAATTATTGGTCCTGATCCCGCACAATGCTCCCCGTGTGAGTATGCATTCTGGCCGCTGATGAGGGCGCATTCCAGCGCAGTCCAAGAAGAGGCGCAGTTGCCGCCGCTGCAGCCGGCCCAGCCCCCACTGGCGCGGCGGCGGCCTGGGACAAGATTTACGACGCCTCATAATCCGCTGACCCCCGTGGAGAAAACGGCCCCTCTGTCGGCCGTTACAATTACAAACCAAGAGGCGGCGCTCACTCCCCACTGCGTCCGAGCTTCTTCCACCAGGCTTCGTCTCCGCGCTGCCAGCGCTGCTCCTCCACGCTGTTTCCCTCCTCTGAAAGGCGGCGCGCGTTTTTGCCTCGGCTTTGGCATTGGTGCTGCCCTTTTGACCGGAGGGAAGGGCAACGACGGTTGGGCAACCTCCAACTGATTTCCTCATACCCCTGTCTACTTTTCAAAACTGCTCAGCTAGCGGCCATCAGGCTTTCTATCGGTTGGCAATGTTGACGATATCGTTGTATCCCGGAAAGGTGACGAGCGACACGACGTTTCCAACTCACGAGACCGTAGTCTCGCCATATGACAGCTGAGGCTGATGTGGGATTAGGTGCTACGACTTTATCGATCAATATGCTAGGACGATTTGACCTCGATACTCTTCGGCAATATTTGATGAGAGTGAGGTCGGGGTTTCAATTGAGGCCCATTTTATGTCCGAGATAGACTCCGATGTCGTTATTTCTGTTTTACTTGTGGGCGTTTATTTGTCCTGTTTCCCAGGACGAAATTTTTTCCTCTCCTGCTTATAGTAACAACATAGGCCACTTAATTGACTGACTTTTGACTGACTTAGATGAAGACTCCGGATGATAAAAGGCTGCATGAAATGGGCCCAAATTTGCACGAACAAACGTATTTTTCTTATTCTGCCTTGACAGGGCCCTCACGGGACAAAATCGAAAGCGCGATATGCCACGCAGCAGCACACGGCTCCTAGGGCACCGTACCCAGCACTGCTTCCTCACGATTTCGCCAGGGTCCAAGGAAGTGTGAGAGTTTCAAAGGACATCCGCGTCGTAGTCGCACAAGTGCTTTCGACGCTGTTGCCCGCTGACTGGCATATCGCGAGCAGTGGCTTACTGCTTACTGCTTACTGCTTACACTGCTTACTTTTCTTGCGGAAACAGGGCTAGAAGAGGTTCTGTGAACTTTCTGAGCATGTACAATTTGTATATGTGTGCATTTCTCCTCTTACTCCCCTTTCTTTCTTTCCTTTTCTTTTTCTCTATATTTTTCGCTGTCACCTCACTGTATTCACCCCATCTGGAGTAGCAAGCCCTACCGTTAGTGGGGCTGACCTCTTCAGCTTTCATTAAAGGCGTTCTCTCTCTCTCTCTCTCTCTAGGGCACCATGGCTGATATTTTATGTTCCACGACTAGCGCATGGGCTTGGTGCCCGAAAAAAGAAGTACTGTGATTTATGAACAATGAACAAACATTGTTGCTACTTTCCGCATGGGATACTTGAGAACATGCGCATACGGAAATCGAATACACCCATTTTCCTCATTTGCATGGATACCAAGACGTGGCTAACGAAACTAAATGGCTGTCATCAAGGGCCTGCGTATGGAATTTTCAGACATTAAATATATTTCCCGTATTTTCTTCCTTTTTTATGCTTATGGCCTATGTAGGCCTGTCTTGCCACCAGCAACCGGAATTGAGCCACCCGAAGTAACTGCTCTCGTAACACCTTCATGTGATACGCCTTATGGGTCTGCGACTAACTCTACTGTAGCGGTTTCATTGCTGCTGAAAGGTGATCTGCTTTTGCTTGTCACTCGCTTTTATAGGCCATACAAAACTACATCTGTCGCTTTTTTGTTAGGTTTCGATACCGGTAAGTTTCGCAACTGCGTCACCACACCACCATCAAGGGTATCAGCCTTTGTATGCCCAGCGCAGGACGACAAGAGCTTCTCTCAATGACTTAACCGGCTTCGGTCCTACTTCAGCTGAGTTCGTTATTATTACGTGAGGAATAGGTAAGGCATGTCGACGAAATTTTCGCATCGTTCCGCGAGGGCGAGCGATTAGAGAGCACAGATTAAGGGTGGAGAGAGCTTGGGGAGGAAGTTGTCTTCGGGAAAAGCGAGAGCTGCCTTCGCTGCCAATGTTGCCAGGGAGACGCCGACTCGAAGCGCGAAACACTACCTGTCTCTGCGCCGTCTCACTAGGTAAGTCCCGCTACCCCCCCCCCCCCCCCCCCCCTTCCGCTTTCACGTAAGCCAGCGCAGGGCGGCAAAACAGGAAGCCGGTGTAAGGCGTGCGCATTGGGGCTATCACGCATTATTTGTCCATAACTTATCCCCAACTTTGTCCCCCAAACTAATCCTACCCTTCCATCTCGTTCTCTGCCTCCATCTACCTTGTTCTCCCTCCATCTTGTTCTCGGCCTCCATCCGTACGTTGGTAGCTACACTACTTACTGTGTAACAACGCTTGTGTCCATCTGTCGTACTCTGTCCCGTCGAAATTCTTGTCTATATGCTGATTACATCTGCTTTTGGGCTTCAGGGGTGAACCGCAGAAGTGTTCGAGCCATACCGCACAAAGCTCTTCTCGAAATACAAAGTACCTCAGCTCATGCGGGTTCTTAATTTCTCCCGAGAAGTGTCCTGCAGTTAAAGGCCAGCAGCTTTAAAATTTTACCTCGGCCAAATTTATTTTGAACGTACAGTACGTACCACCAAACCAACTGGGACATGACTGGTAGCCCCGTGAAATGCCTTCTCATGCAGTTGGAAACGTTTAAAACAGCTCCGTCGCAGGCGACGCTGCACCTGAAGGCGGATCGCGCAAACGCCATGAAGCGGAAGTGACATTGCGGCCGGCCGGGTGCTTGGCCCTCCGGCCAGCTAGGGGAACCGGTCGAGCTCTGCTAGGCGCGCTGCCCCTAGGGTTGCTGCGAGCGCGAAGAGGTTTCGTGCAGGTTGCGTGCCATATTTTGAGGTTGCGTGCCATATTTTGTATCATGCTGTCCTTCTAGGCAAGACTATACTGAAATAAGGTTTTTCGAGAGGTCGAAATCTTGAGTGCAGTTGGCCCTTAATTACTTTCACCAGACGTGATGTCTCCCGATATCCTCTGGTCATAAACGGCATACAAATACCGTTATTACACGTATATGGGGCCCCATATCCGTGCCCCCAGAGAATGCCTGCACTCCTTTGCGCCCGTTTTCAAGATGCTGACAAGAAAGACATAGGGCTGCTCAGTGCCTTTGGAAGGCACTCTTTCTTGGTTTCCTTCGGCACAGCCTACCAGCCCTGATTGGTTTGCAAAGATGAGCTTTAGAGTTCTAGAAAACGTACAGGCTCGAGCTCTGCGCACCTGAATGGGGCTTCCAAGCTGCGCGTCTACAAATGAAACTTTTTGTGGAGCAGCGTGTTTGTCAACCCAGGCTGAACAAGCTCCAGCCTCCGTCCCTTAGCCCCATCTGCCGATCCTCTAAAGTGTTCGCCTAATCTCCAAACCTTCCTGTGAGCAGTGGGAGGGAGAACTAGCCAGCTGTCGCAGCGAATCCTAGCTTTGGCTGGTGGAACACGCTTAGAAGGCAGTCAGAACCAACGGGATCCTGGAATGAGGAATCCGAAGTCGTGCTCTTTTTTTTTTTTGCTCGACAATGTTTATTCTCTCTCTGTGTCTCATCTAGCCCATCCTCTCAAGTGCGGAACATACTACCGGCCGAAGTCCCTACAAACTGGCTGTTCGACCTTGGATATTTGCATTATGGGATATATTCGTCACCATACCACGAATCGGCAAAAAATGATCTCTGCCTACGCTAGCTTTACTTTCCAACAGGCTGGAACACATCAGCACATGTTATTGTGACCACATTTGAGTGTGTGCAGGCGACGCGATGCAGTTTGAGTCTTCCGCCATTGGCGTGTGGTTTCCATCAGTGAGACTCATTTTCAAGAAGATACTCAATCACAAGACGTCCTGCACCACCGCTGAGTTAACTGCTATTTGGGCATGGTTGTGACGATGAAACGTAGGTCACTGACCAAGTCAAAGAAGACTCATTTGACTTGGTCAGTGACCTACGTTTCATCGTCACAACCATGCTTTTACCTGACCAGACGGTATTCCGTCAAACTCTGCACTATCTATTTGGGCAGCACTTTTCTACATAAGCGATAGTTCTGCTCGACGATGGTTAATCTTGAACTGTCGACCAACATTACAAACACTGAAGAAGCCATCCCACTTCCATACATAACACGTCCGCAAGTTAAATATATTGCATACACGCACATCACTAGAAGGGCAGTAAATTTATCTACCGTGACTTCTTCCAGATCATTATGGTGTCCAGACAATATCTGCAGCGTAGCTGCGAAAGACGCACGCAGTCTGCCCGCAACCGTTGGAATTTCGTACTCCAAACAAGACGCACACTTAACGTTTTTACACCCATACAATCTAAAAAAATGTGTAGTATAAGTGAAATTCTGGTGTTCGAAACTCATTACGCCCTTTTTCTTAGGTTTCAAAAACACCAATTTGTAGCTTTACACCCTTTTTGTGTGGCAAAAAGGGTGTTCACCGACTGCAATACCCTTGGTAATTCTGTAGGGCGCGGAAAGGATTTGAAATAGGGGTTCAGTTGCAAAAAAAAAAAAAAAAAAAACACACACACACACACACACACACACAAACAGCGGAGCTGGGGGTCGACCTAGCTTCTTCCGGTGTTGCTAAGTTTTGCTAGCTTTCGCTAGGATTTGCTAAGTATTGTTAGGTTTCGCGATGTTCTTGCTAGGCTAGGCTAAGTGCTGGGGGGTGAGGTGAAGTTTAGTCTGATTTTGCAAGTATGTTCCAGTGTGTCCCCCAGACTGACTACGGATCCAAGGCGGATACAAGCCAGGTAGCACCCACCTCCGCAGTTTCTCCAGCCTTGCATCACTAGTGCAAGCTGCGACATTTTTTTTGCGTTTTAGTGTCCCAACAAGACTACTACCTTAAACATGGTATAGTAAGAGGTGCGCAAAAGAATGCGCTCCTGGGCTCACACTCGAGCAGGCACGAAATCCGGCTTCACTGTTATAATACCATACCTTAGGTGGTGCAGGATTTAGAGGTGGCATAGTTTTTTCTTGGTATTTTTTGCTAACGCCACCATACCTAGCTGAAGCTAAAACAGCTCCGCACGAACCATGTTTTCGGTTTGTTTATGTTTTGTTTTTGCCGGCCGGCTGCGCCGGCCTATGTTATCTGTGTTATCCGTCGGTCAGGTGAAGCGCATGTTCTATTCTTTATGCCGCACGTGTTATCTCCTTTGATAGAGAGCGAAACGGAAGCATTGAAATAACGAAAGCATTGTTGTGTTCGTCGAGGAGATGAAGAGGCTTTTCAGGCGTGCTGACCCTTGCATGGCGGAAGAAAAGAAGTTAGGTACTTGGTGCACGGGTGTAGCCCGAAAGAACCCATTCCCGTTTGACCCCTTCCCGTTTGAACCCCTTCCCGAAACGCCCTTCCCGCTTGGCCCGTCCCGTGTGCGCCCGTTCCCGAAACGACCTTCCCGCTTGGCCCGTCCCGTGTGCGCCCGTTCCCGAAACGACCTTCCCGCTTGGGCGCTTCCTGTTTCAGCCCGTTCCCGAAACACCCTTCCCGTTACAACCCGCTCCCAAAGCGCCCTTCTCATTTGAGCCCGCATCGTTCCAACCCATTTGTATTTCTGAAAATATGTGTTACCGTCTTCGAAACTGTTCTCCAAAATGTGCTTACAAGCAACGGGTCATGCACTGAAAACTTGTATGCAGGAAATTTTCCGGAATCGACCGATATTTCCGGCCGATAAAAGTTTCTGAATGCCTTAGGCCGATACTGCCCTTTTGACACAAAATTTGTAGCGGCGAAAGCGTACTAGAAAGATACCCAATATCTTGAGTAATGCACGCATTGGATTTTTCTGCAGTTGGTGTTCGTACGTGCGGCAGAAATTTATTTATTAGCCACTCGTATGCTCATTGTTTCGAGCGTAGCTTTGTCTTCGGGTTCGAGAGATCTATAGATCAAAGATGTCTGTAGGAGAGACTTTAAAAAAGGCAAAAACATGTGCATAAATCTGAGAATTGGCTACTAATGCCTTTCCTGCGTGAGTAATGGGCAGATTTTTTATTTATTTACCGATACTTTACGGCCTGGTCGGGCTCATGCAGGAGTGAACATAAAACACATCAGTATTGGTTGGCGTAGTTTAAAAACGCCCAACACAAATAAGTAAAAGACATAAATATGTAATAGACGCAAAGAGGTCCGAACGCAAAGGGGTCCGAACAACGATATGCATTCGTAATGTGTTCAAATTTTAAAACACCACGATTCAACCAGAACACACATTTCCAATACGTGGGGAAAATTCTTCTAATGATACCGAGTTCTTGTTCGTTCAGTTAACTTATTCCAGTAAGAAATCGCACGAGGAAACAGAGAACTTTCGAATAGTAATTTGGCTGATTGGCTGCCTAATATTCTTACTATGATGTCTTCCCGCTAAACGTCTGAAAGGCCCTTGGAGGTAGTATTCCCGCGACAATTTTAAGTTTCTGTAGTAAAAAAAAATCAGGCTAGAGACGACCCTGCGCTGCTTAAGTTTGTGAAGGTTTGCTCTATTATGCAAATTGAGTACACTAGAGGGACGGGAATAAACCGAATCAATAAAACGCAAAGCTAAGTTTATAATTTTCGCCGCTTCTCATGACTGCGATTTTTTATAGCCAGATGTGACATATGTATCCAGATACATAGGGTTATTTTATTTTTATACATCTTTTTATCTTTTATAGTTCTCGTCTGTTTCTTTTCGACATTGATGTACACTTGCGCTATTATAACGACTAAATGTGTTAGTCCGACAAATACGATTTCTTTCAAAGTGGGGGTGTTTTTGCGATTTTTTATTTGTGCTTCCGCGGCGCTTTTCTGGGCTTTTTGATTTTATCATTTTTGGTAACGGAGTATCAGATAGTTTTGATTTATTTAGTTCACTTCTAACATTTGTTGTCTTTTCTGGAGGGGGGATTTCAAATATTTGTTTTAATTGGTTATTTACTCGTCCTTTGAGGAATATTTTGAAGCTTGAGTTAAAGTTAGCTCTAGAGTGTGGATAAAATATATGTTTGTGTATAAACCTTTGGTTGATCGTGTGTGTTAGTAGCTCCTCCTCACACTCTTTCGGGACACGGCCATGATGGCGTCGTTTTAATGTAATAAAACTTAAGGGCCTGGTGTTTTGGGGGTGGATTTAAAGAAGCTAGAGACGAGAGTCAGTCGACCAAACAAGTGCAAACGAGGGCAGGCGCAGGGCGACCCTCGCGACCTAAATACATTTAGTTAAGTGCATTTAGGTATTTTGCTGTTTTCGTTTTCATAAGCGACGTGTTTGTGATTTGTTAATTTGTTGTTAATTTTTTAATTGGTGTGTTAATTTAAAGATTTGTTTGTTAATTTGTTAATTGTTAATTTGTTGGTTAGGCTTTGTTAATTTAAAAGATTAAAATAATTAATTGGTATGACTTGAATTGTAACCAAATGAAAAACACAATGAAAATGTTTTTATAACGTTTCATAAACTGGGTACGTTATTCCGGGAACGGACTAAATAGGAAAATACGAAACGGGAAGGTTCTTTCGCCACGGGTTGAAATGGGAAGGAACAAACGGGAAGGTTGAAATGGTAATGGGTTCAAACGGGAACGGGCCAAGTGGGAAAGGACGAAACGGGAAGGTCGTTTTGCGCCGGGTTGAAACGGGACGGAACAAGCGGGAAGGGCGAAATGGGAATGGGTTCAAACGGGAACCTCCCTGGTGCACAGTGTGAAGGAGGAACTGTTTGCTGGTCTTGTCCGCAATCCGCCCAGAACCGTCGCCGAATTTGTGACCGAAGCCAGCACAATTGAGAAGGCCATCGAAATGCGTGCTAAGCAGTATGACCGCAACTTTGTTGGATCGGCCGATGCGATCTATTTTGACAGCATGGGGATTCCGGCAGGCAGCCTACGCGAGACTATCCGCGCAGTAGTGAGAGGAGCTGCGGAAACTTCTCCCAACGCCGCCGAAACCCCAAGTCGCTTCCCTTACCGACCGACGTCATTAGGGAAGAAGTGCAGCAAGCGCTCGGAACTTCAACGACGCCAGAAGCACCCTGCGAGCCGCAAACCATGGCCTACGCGGCTGCTGTCCATCGACCTCGCCCACCTACCCCCTATCGTCCCGAGGCTGCATACCGTCGTCCCCTGTCGCTGGCCCGACCACCTGCGGTGCAACCGCCCGCCCCAAGGAAGACCGACGTGTGGCGAACGCCAGATAATCGTTCGCTGTGCTACCACTGCGGAGAGGTCGACCACATCTACCGTCACTGCCCCTACAAGAGTATCGGTTTGCGAGGGCTCTCCGTCGACGCACCACGCCCCCGGCCCGGCCAGCGCCCCACTGAAATCGAAGATTACCTGTCCAACGCCAACCGAGGTCTAGCGCACTTCAACCATTCGCCGTCCCCCTACCCATACCGATCGCCAAGCCGTCGAAGCAACGCAGAGTTCACGCGTGGGAGTTCCCCAAGACCACGTAGGGGAAACTAAAAGCAGGAACTTCTGGAGGTAAAGTTGCACGACGGCGGAAAAATGAAAACCCTCCAACGACGCAACGACTCACCGAAGACCATGATTCACGACATTCCCTCAGCCCGACGACCCGGTCCACCCGGGCCGTGACTGCCGCACAAGACGACAACGACACGACGCGACGCGTACCCCAAATGACAGAGCCTGCCGCTGAGAAGACGACGACAATGACGACGCATAATGCCCGCCCGTCAACACGCACAAGCCGAGATACGACGCCCCGACGCACCCGAAACTCGAGGAAAGCGGCGTCCGACGTCCAGTTGTCGATCGACGGCTTTGACGTAGTCGCCCTCATCGACACGGGAGCCGACTACTCAGTAATGAGCGGGTCATTCGCGTCTAAGCTGAAGAAAGTTACGACAAGATGGGACGGTTCGCACATACGCACAGCAGGAGGCCATCTCGTAATGCCAAGTGGAACATGCACATCACGCGTCACCATAGACGGCACCACGTACCCTGCCGCGTTTGTCATTTTGCCCAACTGCTCCCGCGACGTAATTCTTGGAATGGACTTTTTGACAGACAACGGTGGAATAATCGATCTACAGAACAAGTCGGTAACTTTTTCCTCCGATCACTCCACGACGCCGGTACCGAACCCGGAACCGTGCTGCTGTAAGGATCACCGACGATCACGCCACCCTGCCACCACGCGCAAGCTTGATGATCACCGTCTACTGTGCGGATGCTGCTCCTGACATCGAAGCTATCGTAGAGGATGACCAAAGTTTGCTTCTCGACCGCGGTGTCTCCGTCGCAAGAGGCATTGCGCGCTTTGAGCAATGCAAATCCCACGTTTTGGTCACTAATTTCACCGAGGAGTACCAGCATCTAAACAAGGGCGCTGCAATTGCGCTCCTCGAAGAAACACAAGAAAGAAGTCAAGTGATCGCGGTCGCCAACTTTGAACGCGCACGCGCAGATGCTTTCAAGCTGCCGCATGCTGTCGACGTGAACCCGGCGCTGCCGCAAGAAAAACGGGACCAATTATTGGATCTGCTGCATCTCTACAGCGAGTGTTTTTCGTCAAACTCAATTTTTCGTCAGACACACCTAGCGAAACACCGAATTATAACCGAAAATGGAGTCAGACCTACGCAACAGTCTCCTTACGGCGTGTCTTCACATGAGCGGGAAGCCATCCGGACACAAGTCGAAGACATGCTCAGCAACGACATTATACAGCCATCGAAAAGCCCCTGGGCTGCTCCGGTCGTACTAGTAAAGAAAAAGGATGGCACATGAAGGTTCTGCGTTGACTACCGGTGACTGAACAAAATCACCAAAAAGGACGTTTACCGCTTGCCACGAATCGACAACGCCCTCGACCACCTCTGCCACGCAAAGTACTTCTCTTCGATGGATCTGAAGACAGGCTACTGGCAAATTGAAGTGGACGAGAGAGACCGAGAGAAGACTGCATTCATAACCCCGGACGGCCTATACGAGTTCAAGGGGATGCCGTTTGGGCTATGCACGGCGCCAGCCACGTTTCAAGGAGTCATGGACACTGTGGTAGCTGGCCTGAAGTGGCACACCTGCCTCGTATACCTCGACGACATGTATTCGCCCAGACTTTCGACGAACACCTTGCAAGGCTGGAGTCTGTACTCGAGGCCACTCATACGTCGGGGTTAACGCTGAAGCTTGAAAAGTACCGCTTCGCGTACAAAGAAAAAGTGCCGCTTCGCGTTTTTGGGCCACTTCCTCAACGCCGCGGGGGTCCTGCCTGACCCGGCGAAAACTTCAGCCATAGCGAACTTCCGAAGACCGAAAGACAAGAAGGGCGTGCGAAGATTTCTCGGACTGTGCGCCTACTACCGGAGCTTCGTCACAAACTTCGCACGCATTGCAGAGCCACTCACGCTCTTGACGAAAGATAGCACCCCTTTCAGCTGGGAAAATGGCCAAGAGGAAGCATTTTGCGAGCTGCAACAGCGCCTGCAAAGCCCGCCCGTGCTCGCTCATTTCGACGAAAACGCCGAAACGAAAATGCACACGGACGCCAGTGATATATAGGCTTGGATGCCGCCCTCGTCCAAAAGCAAAGCGGTTGCGAAAAGGTAATCGCCTATGCCAGCCGTGGTCTGTCAAAGGAGGAGAAAAACTACTATGCCTTCGAGAAAGAGTGCCTCGCTATTATATGGGCCATTTCAAAATTTCGCCCATAGTGTATGGTAGACCGTTCAAGGTTGTGACAGACCACCATGCGCTGTGTTAGCTCGCCAATTTGAAAGACCCCTCTGGCCGTCTTGGGCGATTGAGCTTGCGCCTACAAGAATTCGACGTTACAATCGTCTATAAATCTAGCAGGAAACACTACGACGCCGACTGTCTTCCCCGCGCCCCCGTTGACCCAC
Source organism: Haemaphysalis longicornis (assembly GCF_048455015.1). Taxonomy (NCBI): domain Eukaryota; kingdom Metazoa; phylum Arthropoda; class Arachnida; order Ixodida; family Ixodidae; genus Haemaphysalis; species Haemaphysalis longicornis. The sequence continues at coordinate 283,694,482 of NW_027526203.1, read as the reverse complement.
CACCACAAGACTCTGATGAAGACAGCGCGTTCTTCGGAGTCGTGGCAGACAGTGACCTAGCCGCCCAGCAGCGTACCGACCCCCAGTTGCGCGTCATGATCGACTACCCTGAAGGACGCAACGTCGTCGTGCCTAGGGCCTTCAAGCGCAACTTACCAGCGTTCAGCCTCAAAAACTCCGTCCTCGTGAAGAAAAATTTCAACCCCGGAACGAGAACGAACCATCTTTTAGTCTCGGCACTGCACGCACTATTGGAAAAATCAAGTCAAAGTGCTACTGGCCCCGCTTTACAGCCGATGTGTCCCACTACGTCCGGAGCTGCCGTGACTGCAGTGCCAGCGACGAAAAACGCCGCCGAAAGAGACCCGTCGGAAACTGCAGCCGATCGCCACCCCATCGAGGCCCTCCAAGCAGATTGGGATGAACATTTTGGGCTCGTTCCCTACGTCATGATTCGAGAACAAGTGGATTGTTGTAGCGACAGACTACATGACGCGCTACGCAGAGACCGCCGCTCTCCCGAGGGGGACTGACCAAGAAGTCGCAAAGTTCTTCATAAGCCAAGTTGTGCTGCGACATGGAGCCCCTGAAGTCCTAATCACAGACCGCGGAGCGGCCTTCACTCCGGAGCTCATGAAAGGAATCTTACGCTACAGCAATATGGATCACCGAAGAACGACGGTGTACCACCCTCAAACGAACGGACTAACGGAACGTTTGAACAAGTCGATCGCGGATACGCTGTCTATGTAGGTCGACGTTGAACATAAGACTTGGGGTGAAGTCCTTCCGTATGTCACGTTTGCTCGAAACACGGCTATCCAGGAAACTACGCAGATGACCCCGTTCGAGCTTGTCTACGGAAGAGGGCCTACTAGGATGCTTGACGCCATGCTTCGGCACATAGAAGACGACGACCTCAACGCAGACGTCCAAGGATACCTTCAGCGCGCGGAGGAGGCCCGCCAGCTCGCTCGAGTTCGCACAACGGACCAGCAGCTGGTGGATGCTGGACGCTACAACCTCCGACGGCGAGACGCCGAGTACCGCCCAGGGGATCGTGTGTGGGTGGTTTGGACTCCCATCCGACGACGTGGACTCAATGAGAAGCTTCTGCGACGGTATTTCGGACCCTATCAGATTCTACAACGTGTTGACCAACTTAACTACGAGGTGATCCCCGATGGTGATTCCGGAACATCACGACGACTCACGCAGCTCGAAGTCGTCCGCGTGGTTCGCCTGAAACCTTACTACGCACGATGACAAACTTTTTGGTTGTTGTTTGTCCGGACTGTCTTTAATTTTAGCATCGGGTCGATGCCTTCTAAGAGGGGGAGGGGGGGGGGGTGATGCCACGAACCATGTTTTGGGTTTGTTTATGTTTTGTTTTTGCCGACCGGCTGCGCCGGGCTATGTTATCTGTCTTATCGGTCGGCCAAGTGAAGCGCATGTTCTATTCTTTATGCCGCACGTGTTACCTCCTTTGATAGAGAGAGTGTCGCGAACTAACGTGCCCAGCCTAGAATAATCTTCAGTGATCTGGATGCAATTCGACTGTTCGAGAAGCACTCGCGCCGACAGATAAATGATCGCAGAGCGGACGCCGCGGCATTCGACTCTCCGACGCTTGCCTGGACACGTCACTTTGCTGACTGGTGCTTCGCCGCCTGTGTATTCCTTGAGTTGTTAGGGGAGCACAAGTTCACTCCAATAAACGTGTTTTCCTTGAAGACAACTGCGCCGTCTTTGGCTTCGTGAAAATATTGTTTTAAACATCGTGAGGTACAAAACATCACCCCGCTTGTAGAAAATGTTCAAGTCCAATCGTGTAAACGGGTATAAATTACCTCCAGAGTTGGAGGTCTTGTACACCCTTTTAATGCGAAGCTTTAGTGTCCTCACTGATGCGGTTGCACGCCAATGCGCCCTGCAGGAAAGCAAACTTTCTCTGACGATGATGATGAGTGATCGTGAGTGAAGTAAAAGAAAAAAAAAACCTTTTCCGTCGCTGGAATCGAACTTCGGTCCCTCGCGCTACGAAACCGGTGCCTATCCGATTGCGCCATTTCGACGTCTTTTTTGGGAGCAATAACTTATGGTTGACCCGAACGCCAAGCAGCAGGCACCGATTCACGCCGTACACCCCGAACCCAAACGTTAGGCTTACGGAGTGCACACCCCAGAGTTGCTGTGGTTATTCTAGAAAAGGGGTGCGCACGTCCAGAGTCGCTCATATAGCAGTATGGGGTTGGCGAACGAAAAAATTCATCACGAGAAAGCTAGCTTACAAGGACCAAGCTTACACCCATCTCCTTTAAGTCCATCATCATCATCATCATCATCATCATCATCATCATCATCATCACCAGCCTATATACGCCCACTGCAGGGCAAAGGCCTCTCACATTAATCTCCAATTACCCCGGTCCTGTGCTAACTGCGACCAATTTATACCCGCAAACTTCTTGACCTCATCTGCCCATCTAACTTTTGCCGCCCCCTGCAACGCTTGCCTTCCCTAGTGATCCACTCTGTTGCCCTTAATGACCAACGGTTATCTTGCCTTCGCATTACATGCCCTGCCCACGTCCATTTCTTCTTCTTAATTTCTACTAATATGTCCTTAACACGCGTTTGTTCCCTGACCCACTCCGCTCTCTTCTTGTCCCTTAATGTTACACCTATCATCTTCCGTTCCATTGCACGCTGAGTCGTCCTCAATTTAAGTTGAACCCTCTTAGTGAGCCTCCAAGTTTCTGCCCCGTAGGTGAGTAGTGGTAAGATGCAGCTGTCATACACTTTCTTTTTCAGGGACAATGGTAGGCTGCCATTCATTATCTGAGAATGCCCGCCTATGCACTCCACCCCATTCTTTCCTTCGAATTATCTCTGCCTCATGGCTGGGGTCCGGGGTCACAACTTGGCCTAAGTAGATATATTCGCTTACTACTTCCACGGCCTCGCCACCTATCTCAAACCCCTGTGTGGTCCCGAGGTTATTGATCATTACTTTGGTTTTCTGCATATTAATTTTCAGGCCCCCGGTTCTACTCTGTGTGACCAGTGCAGTGAGCATGCTTTGCAATTCCTCCCCCGAGTTACTTAACAAGGCAACATCATCAGCAAATCTGAGGTTACTCAGGTATTCTCCATTAACGCTTACTCCCACCTGTTCCCAATCCGATGTTCTGAATACTTCTTGTAAACATGCTGTGAAAAACATTGGAGGGATTGTGTCTCCTTGTCTGACGCCCTTCCTTATAGGTATTTTACTGCTCTCCTTATGGAGGATGATGGTAGCTGTGGACCCATTGTAGATATCCTCTAGTATTCTTACATAATGCTCATTTACCCCCTGGTTCCGTAATGCCTGGATGACTGCTGAGGTTTAAGTCCGCTTAGCTTTAAACACAATTCATTGCTGGAAGACATTTTTTTCCGGGGAAATATAAGCCGTCTTGTATCACAATACAGAAAGAGACCCTAGGCGGCATTTTTTTATTTTAGTGCCCTGCAGTTTGGCGCCCGCTAATGTAGTATGACGGCGGCGTTGTGCTTTGTTACCGAGCGGACGAAGGGAAAAAACTCCCACCTCCCCTCGCGGGAACCCCTGTGTAGATGCGACGCATAGGCGGAGCGGCGAAGGGACCGCGTTTTATAGCGCGCATAACGTTGAGGGGACTGCGTAAGCCGGTCCCAGTCGATGACGACGTTGGCGTACTTTTAAAGCGGCGTGGACTCTAGGTGTTTGAGCCAAGCGTGGATGTTGCTTCGCCGGAGAACGGCACACCGGTTATATGCGCAGCGCGCCCGAAGGAGAGGAAACCGCGGAAGAGAGAGTACTGCACATGCGCCGGCCCCAGCGCGTCTGCCGCGGCTATGACGCAACATGCCGCGGCTATGACACAACACAATCCAACACAATCCACTTTAATCCAATCGAATCCAAATCCAAGCCAAACCAAGCCAAGCCAATCTAATCCAATCCAAGCCAATCCAATCGAATCCAATCCAATGCCCCTCGCGAGAGAGTGTTCGCTATGGGAGAGGAGAGTGGGGTGAGCCGCGGAGAGCGCAGCTGGCGCGGTGAGGAGAATGGGGGAGGGGCGGACAACACCGACGACGACGACGACGACGCCGGAGGGACAAGGCGAGTGAATGAGATGCTCTGCATCTAAAACCGAAGTCAGATAGAAAACGGAGGAGGATAGTGTGGCGAAAGTATGAGAGGGAGGGCGGTATACTGGGGCGGTGCGAGACGTTCCTCGGGGGTGCCGCATGGCGTAAGTGTATGGGGGAGACAGTCAGACATGCCGGGTGGTGGCGACGCTCTGCGATATGACGCCATAGCAGCGTGTGCGTTCGATGATGACGTGTTCACTTCCTGAGACGCAGTTCGCGGTCCCTTCGCGAGACGCAGATCGCGATTCCTTCCTGAGACGTAGATTCTGGCTTCACGCTTTAATAAAACGACTAAAAGCGCCTGTTTGCACTCTACGGACACAGAGAGACATTTCAACCTTTTACGTCCTTCTAATAGACAAATCAGCGATGATTCACTGAATAAGCGCTAGCACAGCTACGCCTGTGTCGGAGACCCGCCAAAAAGTGCGTCTTTGCTGGCGTAACTTTTCTCTTAGCAAAAACAAAGAGCAGGGTAACGAAACAAAAGACGTTTCTTGGCATGTCGACTGCCGTAACTGACCCTGGGCCGGCCACTTGCTAAAGAGGGAGAACTTGTTCCAAAATGGGATGCTTGTTAACATAATAAAGAAAATGAAAACTTCAATTGGTTTCTGTGTCGCAAAAACACCGACATTTACCAGCACAGGCCTATAGCGTGCAAAAGCCCGCTGTGCAATTTAGTTATAACATAGTTCCGGTCACAGCACGAGTACAGTGAAATGCTTATAATTTTCGTTGTAACTTGGCCGTTCGCACATTCAAACAAAGCACACCCAATTTCTTTTAAGGGGAAAATGAAAGGTCCTCGTCGTTACTGTGATAAGTAACTGAAGAAAAGACAGGCCTGCTTTGTAAATACTACAGAACAGATTTTAGACAGCTCAACCTGTTAGGTGCTTTATAACAGCCGACTATTTACCCAGCCTCACGATAAGTTCACGTGCTCGCATCTTCCAGGATGGGTGCGTCACAGCCGCTGTTGTCATCTTGTTTGTCCATGTGCAGAAGCTCGCCACCTTATTGGTTGGTTGATTGATTGATTGAACGGTTATTACCATTTGTCACGTAAAGTTTACAAACACTGATTGGACTCACAGCCAGAGGCTACTGCAGGGTCTAATAGGAAAAGTAATGGACACAAGCAGGAAATATCAATTACGCGTAATACAGGTATAGCTGTACAGACACTGTAAATATCACTTCTGTGTATAAGTATGATCATACACTTTTACACAGTAGAGAAGTCTTTCTCTCATTAAACAACCGGGTTATTTCAATGGTCGGTATATCTGTACTCTCGGCGAAGACAGATCTATGTCATTGCTTTGTTGGAGCGCACCCAACATGCGTCGCTGGCGGAAATGCGTCCGAAGAGGAGAGGGAGTGAGTTCTTCACTATAGAGTGAAACCCGAATATAGATGAGTCGGATAGAGCGAATCATGCTTTATAGCGAACACTCAAATTTCTTCTGTTATTGTTCATGCAAAATGTATTTTTTATAACTAACTGTACATTGGATATATCGAACTCTGAGCGCGTGCGATCAGTCACCCAACGCTCGCCAATGTGTTTCTGCGCCGACTGCGCCTATAGCCTCGGGCCGCCGTGTTGCCCACCCTTGCTGCCGTGAAGCGCAGCAGCGGGAGCAATGCGCGCCTTTTGCCAGCCTCGTGTTGCACCACTCCTATTCAGCAGCTGCCTGCCATGTGATCAAGTACTATATCTTGCGAGCAGCTCCGGACCTATCGCGCTTTAGAAAAGAGAACGAAAATGGCCAGAACTGCTGTGCTGCTTTCACGACTCCGGCAATCCTCGCCCGACGTTGCAAGAAGCCCTTTCTGCTGCCGATGTGCGGGGGCCATACTGCGCCGAAATACAGGGAAGTGTACTGCAGCTCGTCGAAATGATGTCGCGTGTCGAGAATGCGGTTCTCATAGATGGTGCTAAACGCAGGGTTCAGGCGAAAATCACTGCCTACTGCAAATAGGTGTGCATTTCTCTGCAATAAATTTCTTCCGGAGTAGATTACTATTCATGGTGAGTGGCATGGACTTTCTTTCGTTATCGCGTTTTCAATAAACTCTTCACATTGTTTATAACAAATTTGATACTGAAGTTCGTTATAAAAGCTTCGGTAATATCGAACTACTTTGTATAGCGGACATATCGCGTTGAATCACGCTGTTCGTTATAACCGGGTTTGACTGTAGTTACCTATAGGAGGTAAATGCACACCCTATGTTTCACCCGCCCGACACTAGGTCAGTTACGGCAGTCGTCACACCAAGAAACCTCTTTGTTTCGTTACCCTGCTCTTTGCTTTTGCTAAGAGAAACGTTACGCCCGCAAAGGCGTGCTTTTTGGCCGGGTCTCCGCCATAGGCGTAGCTGTGCCAGCTCTTATTCAGTGAATCATCGCATATAAAAAAGTTTAGATACGCTGATTTCTCTTTTAAAAGGACCTAAAGGTTTATAACTCTCTGGTGTGGCCACAGAACGCGAACAGACACTTTTTATCAAAGCGCGAAGCCAGAAAAGCAGTGGCAGTAGCGGAGCACACGGCGCGGAGGCGCATCTCGAACGCGTGGTTTCAGCCGCTTATAACTTCACTACAAACAAAATTATGCAACATGCTTTGCGCAATGTTATTGACTCTCTTGAAGAGCCTCATTTCCCCAGTTTTGAAGAAAATTGAGACCGGGTGTTTTTTTTTTCTTATTTTGATTTTAAAGTTACGCAATTTTAGAAAAAGCCCAGCACTCAACCTTTTTGCGTATATTATAATTCTTCTAGACGAGCTATATTTTATAGATACGTTTAGAAATATGTGGCCGACATTACGTATCCCTTAGAAATTGGTCACAGTTGCAGATTTGGAGATAGGGGGCGTGAAAGTAAGCGACAATCTAGCGTCTGGTTCGATTTCACTATCTTTTCCAGTTTTTCTGTTCACGGCAGAACGTAAAGTTTGCTTTGAAGTGTTTGTCACTTTGTTGTAGTGCTCGTTTTCAAACAAATTTTAGTTAGAGCAATTGCAGCTTCGCAGGCACAAAGCCCCAAAGTTGAAAAAAACTGCAGCTGCGGGAAACAGCGCGTTACCCGTGCCACCTTTGCAAATTTTTCTCTTGCGAAGTACGCGTGCTAGAGGAAAACGAATTGCAGTTTGAACTATTCCTTGGCTTGCGTATAACTCATAAAAATATTCAAAAAAAGTAGAACTTCACGTGTACACCCATGTCGGACCTCTCATGGAATCAGCCTTATCTAGAACCGTTCCTTTCGCGCGATTTTCAAGTAACCTTTTTGACAGAATGCAAACCCGGTTTCACGCACGCGCCCTGTGTTCAGAGATCTTAAAAGAGCTTTTCAGTCGACCAACCAGTCAATGGAGAAATGCATCAGCCTTTTTACAGGACGCCGTCGGCCCGCTAACAAAGCTTTGGCCTTAAAAGTCAAATTTCACGGGTTACTTTGGCGCTCGCTCCTAGTCAAACGTGATGATTGTCATTTCCGCATTTTTATGCGTACTGTTAGATTTGGGCGTTTATATTCCGTAGAAAATTTTGGTGCAGTTTTCTCTTAGGTATGGAGATACCCTGACACACTAAATAAATATATGGGCGAATCCCACAGGGATGCTGCGAACTTCAGCGTCAGTAGTATGATTTGACTGACATAAATTTACCATTTTTTGAGCGAGGACTTTTTGTCACATAAGTGGGTTCTATGTATTCTTCCCGAGTCTTGAGAAAGGGTCAAGCACAAATTAGCCCACACAGTTACGCAGCCAAGCCCTTGCTCCGCGCCATAAAAGAATCGACTGGCTCTCAGGCCGTTTACCCCGCCCGCCGCATCTGAAGGCAGCTGATCTTCCAAGAAGCGTACTTTGCAGTATGTCGCTCGGGTCATCATCTCGACAGCTTTATGGCCACGCGTAATTCACCGACATGGACACCCTCATTCAAACCGCTGGCCAGTCGTTCGGTGCAACGGCAGAACTCTCCCTGTTCTCGGTGTAGTTGTAGCACTTTGTTAATTTCCGCCCAAAACAGGCTCGCGCTTTTACATTAGGCCGTAAATTGGCCTCTCCCAAGGAACTCTGGTGCAGCGCGCCGCGTTTCCACGGAACCCTCCGCAGTCATGCATAACTTGCCACTGCGAAACGCTCGCCAGTGTGCATGGCGGCGTGTCAATGTGTGCCCACCACGGGCGTGAGTGATTTTCTCGGCCGTATGTTCATCATGTCTGTGACTCGCCTTCCCCCCGTCCCATCTCGCGGTTATTACTCATGGTCGTGGCGCAGCCTTTCGCTTTCTTTCAGCCGCCGGAATTGCATAAGCGCGCACGATAGCCCGCTGCCCGCAGTCTACACGGCGTAAAGTTACGAAGAGGGTTCCCTGAGTTATGCTCATAATTACTGTTCTATCTTAATTGGAAATCATCTGGCGAGGGCTTCCCTTAGACTATGCTTCATTAGTGTCGGCGATGATTGGCTCGCTCTGGATTACAGCAGGGATTGGCTTGACTGGGCATGCCTGCCGGCTCCCGCCGGTTAATGTCAAGCGGCCCTCGACGTCGGGAGGGAGGAAGAGGATAGGGAGAGGGCGCGAGGTCTCGCTGGGGCCACGGCACATAAATCCTTTCTTCGCCGCAGTAATGGGACTCGGGACACTTCACAACCTTGCCTCGCTCTTCTCCCCCACCCCCCTCCCTTAATCTTTCTTCCTTCCTTTATTTCAACTTCTTGCAAAGAGTACAGGGAGGACTTCGTTCGAACACCAGAAGGTTCGTGGTTTGTTTTTTTTAAACATTTATGGTGGTCAGAGGGCGTCGGGATCAAGAGTGTAACATGCAGAGCTAATAAATTAAGACAAACTAACAATGTAACAAAGGTGCCAGCGTTGGTATTAAGTTATGTGCGGGAGAACGACGTTGAAGATTAACTTCGCCGCTGTTAAAGGGACACTGAAGTGATTTGTAAAGATTGTGAGATTACCTGTGCAGGTTAACGTCTGAAGTCCCTTGGCGAGTTTCGACCACTCTGGGTGAAGTAACGTTCATTTATTTATGCACAAAGGAAAATCACTGCCCTCCCACTCGGTGGAGAAGGATTACCAGCAAAGCTGGGTGCAGTGCAAGTAGTGCACGAAACAAAACACTCTCGTTTGAAATTTGCGATTGAGTATACCTCATGGCCAATTAACTTAATGAAACTTGGAAGGATTGCAGCTTTACTCTATGGGAAAAACATGGGGCTGTCCGCCTCCCTTCCGCGTCGTATGCGTATTACTGCCGGTTTAGCACACCAAATCAAACCGCTCGACCACGGGCGACCGCAGTCAGGTCGCATCGGGCCGTTAGATGTCCACGTTGAAATCTCTCCCCCCCCCCCTCCTCCCCTTACGCCCAGAAGAACGGTTTTGTCAACGGTCAGCGCGCTATGCCTGCGTGCGCATGCATTCCCCCTCCCCCTCCCACAAATGCACGCATAAAAGTGGCAGGGGGGAGATAGACGCCGTCTAGTCGACTCGGAAAAGAGGCGGCTGCGATGGAGAGTACACAGTGGGGCTGTACATATATGCCAAGCTTACACCGACCTCCGTAACGCTGGATTTACCTCTAAACAGGCATTAATTACCGGGAAGACATTACTCCAGGGGGCAATATAAGACATACAAGGCATGAGACATATAAGGCAGCTTGCACTAGTCGTGCAAGGCGGGAAAAACAGCGAAGCTGGTGGCCCCACCCAGCTTATTCTTGGTTCGGCTAAGTTTATGCGTGGTTATGCTTGGAGACTCGGCCAAGTTTTCTGCGTGGTGTCATCGTTAGCCCCCCAAGAGCAATGGACACTGAGACATTGAGGTATGTACAATGTACGCGAGCTCATGATTCCGGATCTTCTGAAACTCGCTGACGTTGCGCCGCCGCTTCAACGGCGCGATATTCGGCATTGGACTGAAGTCGTCGCATCCGTTCTCGAGTAGCGGCGCGGCGGCTTCCACGCTGCGCTCCCACTTCGGGAGTGACGCTCTCCTGTCGCCCCATCTCTCCCTTCGTCAGAGACCCGGCTGCTGCACCTCGCATGGATTTACGAACTTGACGCTGAAAGTTTTCCATGACTGGCAAACCAAGATCGTTTTGTCCGCAGCCTTTCACATCTCTCCCAAAGTTAACCGCGTCAGCACGCGCTAGAACCGGCGGCAACTGGCATCTCGGACTCGGCGCCTGTAGCGCGAGCTGTTCTGGCTTCCCACTTCAGGCACGAATGCACGTGAACTGGCGAGGAGAACATTCGAGAGGTCACGCCACGAACGCTGGGAAGAGTGTTCTTGAAGGTCGAGCGGATCCGGCGCATGCGATGACGTCATCGCTCGGCGATGTTTCCCTGCGCACGTTCGCCGGCCCAACACCAGCTTAAACATCATCGCTGTTGAAATATTCCAATGTTCTCTTGGGTGACATTAATATTGATCTCTGTTGTAGCGACAGCTATGCGGAAGAACTGAATGTTGTATTATATACTTGTGATGCTGCAAATCTTATCCATGGGCCCACGCGGTTAACTGCGCACAGTGCTACTTTACGGGACATATGCGCAACGAACATGCACCCACACGAACGTCGCAGTGGTGTGCTATCGGGTGGCCTGAGCGATCATTTCCAAGTTTTTTTTGTGCTGCCCTCTTCTGCTGAAAACAAACATGCGGTATATTTTCGACAGACAATTTGCAATGAAGCTCTAAGAATATTCCTACGCTCCATTGAATCGACGGACCGGAAACCTGTTTATCTGCAATGTGATTTGATTGTAGGGTTTTAACGCGCCGACGCAACACAGGCGATGAGGCGCGCCCTGGTGGAGGGCTCCGGATTAATTTTGACCACCTGGGGATCTTTAACGTGTACCGAAATCTCGTACGCACGGGCGTTTTTGCCTTTCGCCTCCATCAGAAAAGCGGCCGCCGCGGCCGGGAATCGAACCCGCGACCTCGTGCTCAGCAGCGCAACGCCTTAGCCACTGAGCCACCGCGGCGGGTTTATCTCCAATGTGACAACGAGAACGCCTGTGATGTTTTCGAGGTCGTATTGAAGGACTGTCATTGCGCTGCTTTTCCGCGAGAAAAATGTACTCCCAACCTAACAAAAAAAATTGCAAACAGGGGATGACCTCGCTCATAGACGCCGAAATAAATGCGATTTATAAATTATACCCTAACTTTCTCAACAAGCGCGATGATGAATTGTTCACAAAATATTAAAAACAAAAACAAAATATGCTGATATCGTATCTTAAGAGAGAGAAGGAACCATATTTCCGCAGTAGGTTCGAATGTATACAGGGAACCCAAGAAACGTGTCGGATGAGGTCAACAGGCTAACCAAGAAAGCAAAAGCATAGATGGTAAGGGTGTGCGCGGGGAAGCTGTAGCTGATGCTATTAATGCGCATTTTGTGAACGCAGGTTCATATAACAGCTGGAACGATAACGAGGATGGTGAAACAACGCCACCTGCCAAATTCGTTTCCGAGTCATTTTTAAGGCCTATTGATTCCATGGAGATGGAATCTTTGATAAGGAAGCTGATACTAAATGCTACAGCAGGACTTGATGGCATCGGCCGGCCTGACATAAACACAGTAGCGCTGATTATTTCCGAAGTTCTGGCATATGCAGGGTGTTTCAGGGAAGATTTGGGTAATTTTAAAAAATAGGCTTTCGGAGGTAAAATTGTTTTTCTCGCGCGAAGTGATCAGGGGCCGTGGCGGACGCAATAAAACGAATTCCAATTGCTATTTATGGCAACAATTAACTAGTACTTTTTAATTAACTTATTAATTATTACAGTTAGGTGTGTGATTGAAGTGTGGAAATTGTGTAGGCCCATCAGTAAACCCGATATCCAGCGTTAGATTTGCGAAAATGTAATTTCCCGCTGACTTATGGGCTGAGTACTAAGCCCTCCGGACGCGTGCATCTGGACGCGTGCCTTACTTTCCGTTCGAGGCAAGAGAAAGTCACCATAGAGTTTCTTAAAATATATGCTAGGGAGAGATCTGGCGCTAGCTTCTATGAGGCTCAAATTACGGCCATCTGTGTCGTCATGGGCCCCCATTAGATCATGCGCTCGCCTTAGTTTCGTCATTGGCTTGGATAGAAACGTTTTAGTAGCCGTATGCTCGAACACAGTGACACAAAAATGCAAATAAAGGTGAGTTATTATATAAGTGGAAAATAAAACAGTCTGTTTTAAAGCTAAGAAAAAAGGACGTAAAGAGTATTTTTGCGGAACGGTTGTGCTTACTATCCTGCAGACCAAGCTGGTGGTTAACAACGATGTTAATATTTCGGGGGAAACTTATTAGAGACTCTCGTTTTATTATTTTACAATTATTTCAAATAATAAGTTGTTTGAAGAGTTAGGAAATGTTTTGAGCGTGCCTACGAAAACGTTGCCTTCATAGTGGGCCACTGCACCGACCGTCAGCTACAGTTTAACAAAACTTGTTGTTGAGCGGTTTACTCATACTTGAAGAAAAATGAAAACGTGGCGTTAAACAGTCGTGGACGAAGAGAACATAGGACGGGTACAGGCGCCTGTATCTGTCCTATCTTGTCTTCGTCGAAGTACGTTTGGTTTCTTTTTTTTTTTTTTTTTTGTCAGCTACAACTTTCACGTCTGCATATTACCCGCTCAGTCATACATTGCTTCGGCTCCGGCATGACCAACGTTAGGCACGAACACGCACTGCCTGCTCCTTCACCGAATACGCAATTGCCACGGCTCACGGCTACCACAGAACAGAAAGGATTTCGGCTACTTCGTAGCTCGTAGACGTGCTAATGCATAGTGAAGAACGCAAATAAAAAAAATCGCTTAAGAATCCCATTGTCATGCCAAGCCCCAGCCCGAAGCAGGGTCTTCCTTAACCCCCCACGACGACATGGATTCCCAGGTGTACTTTCCTCTCTAGTATACTTACTAAGAAACTCTATTGAAGTCACGGCCTGGCTAGAAGCGGAGGCTCTCGCCCGCTCTAGCCCGGCCGTAATAAAGAGCGGCGTGCGTGTGATGCTGCAGCTCTGAGTGACGTCAGAACGTGGGCATGGCTTTGCGTCGCTTTGCAACCGCCGCGCGCCAGATTCGCGCGTCCGGTGGGCTGAAGTACTCAGCTGAGGGCTATTACATTTTCGCAAATATAACGCTCGATATCGGGTTTGCTAACGATCCTATACAATTGCCACGTTACAATCACACTCCTAACTGCAATGATTAAAAAGTTAATTAACAAGTACTATTTAATTGTTGCCCTAAATACGAACTGAAACTCGTTTTATTGTGCCCGCCACGGCCCCTGATCACTTCCCGCAAGGAAAACAATTTTACCTCCGAAAGCCCATTTTTGAAAATTACTTAGTCTTCCCTCAAACACCCTGTATAATAAACCTTACCTTAAGGACTGGTGTTTTCCCTAGAAAATTAAAACCTGCAAAAGTCGCTCCTATATTTAAGGGTGGTGATCCAGAAAACCTATCAAATTACTCCAAATCTCCGTGCTGACAACGGTATCCAAAATTGCCGAGGGTATTGTTTTGTACAGACTCGTTTCTTTCTGTGATAAACACGGTATTGTAACAGACAGCCACTACTGCTTTCAAAGGGCGTTCAAATGGTTCAAATGAGCAGGCTTTTTTTCTTTTCAAGGATACAATATCAGCTAACATGGAAAATCTAAAATACATCCCTGGACTGTTTTTGGACATTAAGAAAGCCTTTGACCTCAGACAACATAACTTGCTGCTTAAAAAGTTGTGTATTTATGGTGTGCGTTGAATTTCTCTTAAACTTAATTATTTCGTCCTATTTGCATCGTCGTTACCAAACTGTGTGTAGACACTTTATAGGTGTCATCATTGCTGCACCGATGGGATCAGCATCATCGGTGCCCATAGTCACGTGAGCAGCTCTCGCTCGAGCTGCTTCATCTTCATCTAGTGGCCATCTTTCTCAATAGACGCACCATCGCATCGCCGGGACATCTCGGCCCTTGGTCCTCTTATTCTACATTTTGGTGCCGAAACCCGGGAAGGATCCAGGGACCTTTATATTGTGCATGTTGGTGATACGATGTCTCCCAAATTAATCTTGAAACAGGGCGTCCCCCAGGGCTCGATTTTAGGACCGTTTCTCTTACTTACATACATAAGCGAAATTATCTCTATATCTAATTCACCACAACTCAAAATGTGTGCAGATGACACTAATTTTTTTTTTTCACGTTGAATAATCTTGCGTCACGTGAAAGCAGCGTTAACGATTACATGCGACAGCTTTCAAATTGGCTAAAAGATAGCAGGTTACAAGTAAATGCAAAAAAACATGTATACTACATTTGGCCCTATCAATAAACCGTTAAGCACCACTTTTACAGTTATGTTCAATAACCAGCTTCTTGAAAGGGTTAGAGAGCAAAAGTCCCTTGGCGCGTGGTTTCAGGAAGAATTATCATGGAAAGCACATGTTGAGCACTTCTGGATAGAATTGGCTCGAACAGTTGGCACTCTGTACAAGTTAACGACGTTAATTCCGCTTTGGATGAACAAAAAAAAAACTTTTTTTTTACGGGTCTCTGCTCTACTCGAAGCTCCGCTATGGATTATTAGTTCGGGGAACAACGACGTCAGGGAATTATAATAAAATAATTGCACTGCAGAAGAAAGTGCTTAAATGTTTTGAAGACTCACGAGAACAACCAGAAGTGCGCAAATTAAAGGCCGACAAGTTTTATTAATTTAAACTGCTTCAGCACATAACCCAAAATAAACTGTACATGCCGGGCGTAGATTACGATTCTCGTTGTTAAATAAGGCAAAAAAGGGGCGAATGCCGAAAACCATGACAAATTAGGGGAAACACACAACTGTATACCAAACACTCCTCATACTTAATAAATTAGATGGTAACGTAGATTTCACACGTTCCGTAAAGCACGTTTAAACAGGGTATAAAAGTGTATTGACGTCACTAGATTTGTACTATAAGAATTAATATTGCTTATAATTTTTGTTGACATGATCTGGCAGAATTTTTTTCTTTATTTTCTTAATGGTGTTACCGTGCATAGCGAAACGTTGTACACATTTGTATGGTTATACGCTGTAGCATGAGGATATGCATGTACTGATGGGTACCTCATTGATGCTCTTATATCTGTTGTATAAGTTTCTTTGTGTCAGTTGTATCAGTTGCTTTATATTGTTATGAACTAGCTCGTTTGCATTGTTGATGTAGTTTTTCTTGATGTTCTTTTACTAGAAACGTTTCTTCATATTTTTTGCGAACTTACTTTCTGCAGGTACGCAAACTGTCTATCTCAACTTTGCTTTTCTTTTTTGTGAATTGTACACGCACGGCTGTTAAACTGCAGAAGGATGGAGTCTTCGTCAGGCGATTCAGCCTTTGGTGTCTGTCCCTGTAGCAGGCTATGTATTTTGGTCTGTTCAAACAAAGAATGAATGAATGAATGACTGAATGAATGAATGAATGAATGAATGAATGAATGAATGAATGAACTTTTTTAATCTGTGCTTAAGGTGTACACGCGCGCCTGCACGCACAAAAAGTTTAATATGAGTTGGGTGCTGCTAAGGCAAATTTAAACAAAAATTTCCTACTGAACCGAAGATAAGTGCTCACAGTCGGGGTGTATGAACGCGGGTAAAGAGGTCCGCCGCCATGACTAATCGTACATCGGGTTTAATATAAGTGTGAGTATAAGTGTATACTGAGGATCACACTTACAACGATTCGAGCGTTACGATGGCGCTGAAAAAACAGCGTTTTCTTCATGGCATGACCCTTCCGCCTGACCTTCGCATAACCAAGCGCAATGCGAGAAACAAAATTACTGTCATGTAGACCAGTCTTTAACCGTGTTAGGCTGGGTTTTCGGAGCCGCCAAAAAAGGTAAGGTTCCCAGTGTCGACCACTTAATCAGAGTGCAGCATGATGTCTGTGCAGGGGCGTAGCCACGGGCGTAGCCAGGGGGTGTGTTTCGGTGTAAGAACAACCCCCCGAAATTTTCTGAGCGGTGCATTCCCCCTCTGTCTCCTCCGCATTTGAGCCCTTTTTTTTTCGTCCACGCTGTTGACACTCCGCATGGGTATATTAATACGAAAAAACAAAAATAAGAAAACTAGATAAGACAATGAAAATGAAATATTTTCTCGCAGGATATCTTTCGTTTTAGGGTTTTTTTGCCGGCGGCGTATAACACCCCTCGAAAAATATTTTTGGCTACGTACGCCATTATGTGTGCGTGTCTGTATGTATGTATGTATGTATGTATGTATGTATGTATGTATGTATGTATGTATGTATGTATGTATGTATGTATGTATGTATGTATGAACAAAGGTTGGCAGTCAAGAATGCCTCGGAAAGCAATGGGGAGAGTGCGGTAGGTCATTGAAACAGATGAAGAATTTTGAAAGACAGGAAGAAAATAGAGAAAAAAATGCCCGCCGGCTGTGATCCGAACTCAAGACCTCCAGAATACGGGTCTGGTGCGATGACCACTACGCTACCGGCGGGGCTGTTTCCCCTCCACTTTCTCTGGTATTTATGTTAAGGTATTTGTTTCCTGCGGTTGGGGGTGGTAGCAAGCGCCAGTCGGACTACTCGGAGTGAAGGGGACCTTCTTTTTTAACCCCCGGGCCGTGACTCGAGCGTCTACGACATGTCGAGAGTGGTCGACCAGCGTTGAACCCTCTTAGGCTTCCTATAACATCAAGACTGCCAGAACAGAGGCCCTCGCTATGCATGTAGCGAATCAGAATGGGAAATGAGGGGCTCGTTGAATTGAGACAAAAATGTATGCATGTATGCATGTATGTATGTAAACACAAACACACATGTATATATATATACATATATATATATATATATATATATATATATATATATATATATATATATATATATATATATATATATAATGGGTGCTTGTCTTAATACCAGTAGCGACATGAGTGCACAAATGGGGACCACGTGTTTGTTCCCGTTTTCGAGCTTCCGTCTCGGGGACTCTGAGAGCGGCTGCTATGCGCCATTACGAGCAAAAGTTGAACGGACGCCCGAGCAGTATTTCATCGAGGTGGAAGAAGCAGCACGGCAAGCGACGCATCGCAAATGACAGTTTTCACCGCGGTCACAGTTCGACAGAGTGCGGACAAGACAAGCGAGGTGGTCGGACGCGCGAAAATAAAGGCAAACGAGGAGCAACGACAACGAGTGCGGGCGCCGCCGGCCGACGCCGATGGGGCGTCGCAGCACGCGCGCGTTCATGTATGACCGTCTGGCGTTCAGGCCGACACAAAAGCGAATGCGCTCAGCTGGCCCAGTGTTGCGTCTCGGAGAGTTCCCGCGCATTTCTGGCGGAAATGGATCATTTCCAGGGGCAACCTTGCGGAATGGCGCTCCCCCACGCGCTACTACCCCCCCCCCCTCCCGTCCCCCCGCAAGAAAGATCACGGCTACCTTTAATGAGTGGCCGGCGAAATATGATATGCTTGCTGCTTGCGCCGCTCCGGAGACTGGCACGCGATGGAGCGTGAAGCGCGAGGACCGAACGCGTCCATGCTTGGCTAGCTCAGAATGCTCGCGGGGCCGTACCAGTATAGAGCGTGTGGATATGCGTCTTGCCTTTTGTCCCTGTCTCTTCCGTCTTGCTCTCGTTTGCACCGCCGCCACTGGTTTCGGCGCCGGCCACCCGCGGCCGTCAGGCAGCGATGGTGCCAGCTCACCGACACCCCCTCCCACCCCCTCGTCGAAGGTGCACCAGGTCTCGCACGCTCCTCGCTGATAGTCAGAGAGCTAACTTAATCGTTTGTGGGGCTGCAAGGTTCAGTTAAGCTCTCTGACCCACACCCTTGCGACAAAAAGACGCCGTCGATCAAAGTTGTGTTATTTCAAATCACGCGCCACTGTAGCGTTACTGGTGAACTTAGAGGGGCTGGAAATTTTCGGACGATGTGTGCCCTTGTAATTTTGCTTTCAAAGGGCTTCAGCGGCTTCGGTTATCGGGCTGCTGTGATTCCTCAACGCAAAACTGCTACATTATCTACATATGACACCAAGACACGAAGCTGCAAAAAGTAAGTAAGAGCTGCGGGGAGGACGTGCACACCTCTCCCCAAGCCAAAGCACTTTCTTCGGAGCCAAGTACCGTGAAGGTACCCACGCTTGAGATGTCGGGGGGCTATTGCGGTGCTTTCACATTCAAGAAATGTTTTCTTGCTCTGATTAAACTTTGCAAAGGAGAAAAATGAGATGATACAAATTTTAAGGGGGGTGACAAAAACATGTCAAATTTCAGACCAATTTCTATACTCCCAGTGTTCTCTAAGGGCATTGAAAAACTGTTACATTGCCGCATGACTAGCTTCTTAACAAAACACAAGATTATAACACCTTTTCAATTTGGATTTACCAAAGGCCGTCCAACAGAAAGTGCACTTCTACTACAAAAAGAAACAATTTTACAGTCTTTCGAACGTGAGCAGTATACACTCGGAATATTTATCGACTACTCAAGAGCATTCGACAGGATAAACCACACAACCCTCATTAAAAAATTGGCTCATTACGGTTTCCGCGGTATATTTCTAGCTCTGTTGCAAAGTTATCTCGAGCACAGGAAGCAATACGTAACCATCAACGGTTTCAGTTCAAACTTTAAAAGACTGCAGGGTGGTGTTCTTCAGGGAAGCATTCTGGGGCCGCTGCTATTTAACATATATATTAATGACATTGTAACTATTGCAGAAAACACTAAATTCATCGTATATGCTGATGACACCAGCTTATTTTTTTCCGGACAGGACTTAACATGGTTTACAAATACAGCAAACAGTGCACTTTCACAACTGAACAACTGGAGTAGAATAAATTCATTAATAATCAATGCTTCAAAGACAAAAGCAGTGTTATTTAGGCCAAAAAACAAAGCAGTAAATGCGGACGTACGCCTTATTCTCGGTACTTCTTCTGTGGAACTGGTTCCAGTGGTCAAAAGCCTTGGTGTTCTTTTTCATGAAACTATGCTTTGGAATGAGCACACTCCGCTAGTTATTACTAAACTGTCCAGAACAGTCGGCATTCTATCCCGTGTAAGCTTTCTTCCACAAAACATTAAATTGCTCATTTATAACTCCCTCTTTCACTCCACTCTCACCTACGCATTTTTGGTATGGGGAAACACTACTGCCGTTAACCTAACAAAGCTTCATCGACTGCAAAAAAAGGCTATTCGCATAGTTTCAGCTTCGCCTTATGACGCCCACACTGGGCGTATTTTTGACGAACTTGGACTGTTGCCTGTACACAAACTGTACCAAACAATACTAATCTCACGTTATCACGCTGGAATAAAAAGAAATGATCGGTACCTACAGGAATTGGCGACCCTTATACCCCTAAATAAAACATACACCACACGAAATAAAGATACCTGGAAAATACCTCGCACGCGTACCAACTACGGTTGCCAAATGTTAATGCACATTCTTCCAAGCACGCTGAACTCGTTAGGAAAATAGTATTTTTCAATGCAGCTTATGTCACCTTCACTCATTTTATGTACATCTGTTTGTCATCTTCGCTCATTTTTATACATTTTTTGTGTATGTGTTATCGCTGCTGAGCACGAGGTCGCGGGTTCGATTCCCGGCCGCGGCGGCCGCTTTTCTGATGGAGGCGAAAAGCAAAAACGCCCGTGTGTACGAGATTTCGGCGCAGGTTAAAGATCCCCAGGTGGTCAAAATTAATCCGGAGCCCTCCACTACGGCGCGCCTCATCGCCTGCGTTGCGTCGGCGCGTTAACACCTCAATCAATCAATCAATGTGTATGTGTTATCGTTTATTATTTTTTTTTTTGACACAGAACGTGTGGGGCCTAAACCGTTCTCATTGTTTTAATATTTGTTTCTCTGGATCAACATAGGATGTAATAAGCTACCGCGCGCTGTTCTTCGCTCTGCCAATGTATCAAGGGTGTAGGCCTTGGTCAAGTCTGGAAAAAGACTTTTTGCCTGCACCCTCGCGTCACTGCTTCTTTTGTAAGTGTGTGGTGCTAAATAAACTTGAAACTTGAAACTTGAAACCCTTAAGTGCCCCGTAATGCGAAAAACCATCATTGTTGTCCTCTACAGAAAATGACCTTCGCTTAAAGAGTAAATAAAAAATTGCTCGGGGCACGTAAGTCGGCTCATACGGTTTGTTGGCAAAACCTGGTGATTCCTATTAACAACTTCTTTACTGCTACGTCGTATTTGCGCCAATTTCTTCAATTTAAATTTTTTTTTTGGCTCAAATTACTTTGACCTGATTCTTTTATGGTGCACCATGTTTGCGTTTCTTTCTTCGCTTTCGTTTCTTCCTCTTACAGCTCAAAGCCCGGACTATTCTGCAACTTTTATGTTTTCAGTTCAGAGTTTTGTGGAATTTGTGAAGCCAGAACATCAGCCCCTAAGAACTTCCAATTCCTGGCCAATCCGCTCAGTGGGTATGTGCCACAAAGAAAGTGTAGGCAGGGCCGGCCGTCGCGTGAAGAGGCGGGCCGCCCGCGCCCACAAATGTTGGACAGCACCTGTGGCCAACGGGCCAGGGCCGCGGAGAAAGGAGACGCAGACACAGGGCTGGCATTCGAGCCTGCAACCCAACTTCGTACTCCTCTTCCTCGGACTACACAAGAGCCTGCCGATGACGATGGTGCTGCTGCGGATCCTGCTACGAAAGGAACAACTACGACAACAACTTTAGTTCGACCGCTGACAACGTGCGGTGATAGCTTAGTGGTATCGCGCCGGTCTGATTCTGTGAAGAAGATGGAAGTTGAAATACCCCCGGATCACGCTTGATTTTTTTTATTTTACTCTATTTGATTTTATTGATTTTTACTCTTTACAGTGGCGGACATTTTCTTGACCAGACAACAAGAACAACAAGGACGACGGCCACGCTTTTCGCGGAATGAACGCACTTCAGGCGGGGCTAAACAAATTTCTGCAAAGCATTGAACGTGAACGCCAGGCCGTGGGTTCGATTACCCCTTGCTACAAGAGATTATGGTCCAACGGAAGGACAAAAAGTGGTTGTATGGACCTGTATCTGCTTGCTTCGCTGCAAACGTAGTTAAAAGACGCCATCTTTTCTGCCACTGCCATTTAACGCCGCTGTTCCTTAATTCGGTCGTCGATTTCATGCTTCCCGGACTATTGTAGTGTCCATATTTATTTTCGACTTGTTGCTCTACAGCAGATACTAGAGCTGCATCCCTGAAGCGCCCGCCTTGCGGTGGAGAAAGAATAGAATGGCAAAGTTTACCGACAAGAGCAATTTTGCGTGATACAAGCACCTTATTATTGCGTGACGGGGTCACCACTTAATCTCCACATTTAATGGGACGCAGTACTGCACCCACCACCGTCTCGGGTGATGCCAACATCGACGCGTGATGTCGTTTAACCCAATTAATTCACTGTTATGCCTCTGAAAACTTACGTACACTGATTGGTTGCACACATCAGACCAAGAATAAGCTGCCCGGCCGTGCGCAGCATACGCGGTTTAAGGCCAAATTTCCCACTCGCCTCATCGACGTTTCTGTTTATTTCGTTGCAAAGGTCTACGAAATAGGATAGTCGCCTGGCGCCCCTGCTAAGTAAATACCTCCCTTCTCTTTCCCGTTCACTTCTCATGCTGTTCCTCTCCCCTCTCGCTCCTCCCAAGATAGCACGCTAGGTGTTTGCTCAAGGCAATTTAAATTTACTGCGTTACACTGCTCGTGGTCAGTTGCCTCGATGCCAGCGCTGCCGTACGATGGCGTCGTGCGTGAATCGAGGCACCCTACTGCAACATTTATAGAACCACGTTACCCTACACTGCGAGTGTTCCAAGCAGAGCGAAGAACCCGTCTAGTGGAACCTTTCTTTACTGTTGCCGTTTAATTTCTTAAAACGCCGCCAGGAGCTATTGTAGCGCGGGAAACAGCAGGTGACGGAGTGATTTTTTTTTTCTGCTTTGGATGTAGTATTTAATTTGCTATCACAAAAACGAAGCATCCATATATTTTTAAATAAAGGAACACTGCAGATATCACTTATGTATTGATTTTCTGCGTATATTTGCGTAATATCATGTTCGTCTTCAACAATGGTGAAAAGTACGAACATTGTCACCGGACGTAGGCGTGTCGATTTGGCTGTGGGTATATAAAACTATTGCGCACCTTCTGTTTCACTTTTGCCAGGTGGCTGAATCGGTCACAGACAGGCAGACAGACAAACAGACGTACAGACAGACCCAAATTTCTGCGTTGAATTAGCCCAAGAAAGACTATCGTTTTCAATAAGGGTAGGCAATCAAGAAAGCCAAGGTAAGCAAACGGGGAAATGTAATAGGTGATTTATTCTTCTTGAAACTGATATAGCGTTTGAAAGATAGAAGCATGGAGAAAAACATGCCTGACGGGTGGCATACGAACCCACGACGTCCAGAATATGCGCCTGGTGCGATAACCACTACGCTATCGGTGCGGGTGTGCTCACCTCCACTTTCTTGGGTATTTACGTTACGTAAATTGTATCCTGCGCTTTGGGGGTATTTAGAGCCACTCCAACTACTCGGGGTGAAGGGGACCTTCCTTTTAATCTCCGGGACATGACTCGAGCGTCTACGATATGTCGGGAGCGGTCGACCAGCGTTGAACCCTCTTAATCTTGGTGCCATAGGCGGCTTAAGAAGGTTCAAAGCTGGTCGACCGCTCCCGACATGTCGTAAAAGCTCTAGTTTCGGCCCGAGGGTTAGTAAGAGGGTCCCCTTCACCCTGAGAGTGGTAGCGGCGCCTGCTACCACTCCTTGGCCAGGAATCGGGCGTAAGGAGGGCTAATGCGCCCGCTGCAAAAAAATTACGCCCATCTTCCCGCGAGAGAACCCTGGTGTGATGCGACGCATCGGGGGGTTCGTTTGGAGTGACGCTGGTATTGGATTGTGTCCCACCACTCGCTGAAGGGACCGTCGCTTCCATCACGTCTTCATCGGAAGAATCAAGTCAAGCACGCAGTCGTCAAGCAAAGTGACGCGAAGTCGAACGAGAGCGAGCGCTGACTGAACTGCCGCAGCGCGCTACCGGCTTTATATTCACAGCGCCTGAAGGAGAGGAGACAGCGGAGGAGAGTCGCGCATGCGCGCACTTGCGCGACGGGAGCGGAGCGAAGCGAGCGAAGCGCCCGCACGCAGCTGTTGTTTATGATAATGAGATGGAGTGAGAGTGTTGCGCACAGCTGCGGAGAGAAGAGCGGAGGAGAGTCGCGCATGCGCAGCTGGCGTGCGTTCGCCGCCGACGCCGACGCAGGAGGGACATGCCTCAGAGGAAGAGATGCGTCGCATCTAAAAACTGTAAATTAGAAACTTAAGCTTCCGCATGAAGGAAGACCCTATAATCACAATCTGGAATTGGTAAAAAAGTCGAAAGTAGAGGTTGGAACAAAAGAATGAGCGTTGCGTCTCATGAGAGTGCCCGGCGAACCGTACCCACATTAGGGATTGGCCAGGAATCGGTCGTAAGAAGGGCTAATGCGTCCGCTACGCAAAACTGTAAATTTAAAACTTAAGCATTTGAATGAAGAAAGAGCATATAATTGATTGATTGTAGGGTTTAACGCGCCGGCGCAACGCAGGCGATGAGGCGCGCCGTAGTGGAGGGCTCCGGATGAATTTTGACCACCTGGGGTTCTTTAACGTGCGCCGAAATCTCGTACACACGGGCGTTTTTGCTCTTGGCCTCCATCATAAAAGCGGCCGCCGCGGCCGGGAATCGAACCCGCGACCTCGTAAAGAGCATATAATCACAGGCGATTGAGCAAACAGCGTCGCCGACAAAACGACTGTCGTCTACTCCTGACGTTAATCCCCCTGCTTTGCTAGGGGCAACCACCTGCGCTCATAAATTTCGGAGGCGCCGGGGTGGTGGTGGCTGAAATCTCTCCGACTCTGCGCCGCGCACGTGGGGGATGGGGCGACGAAAGAAGATCCGGACTCCCGAAGAAGATGCGGCTTATAAGTAAGCGCACCGCGCTGAGAGACGAGAATGCAATCGCCCAGAACACCAAGGAGAAGAAGTAGGGCAGGTCTTCAACTGCGAAGGAGCGCTCGACGAAGACTGCGGCGGCGGATGATAAAGTATATGAAGCCTGAAGGGGGTACTGTACAAATAAAGCCCTTATATACTTTCCTTTGCGTTTGATTTCGTCTTCTGCTGACGAAAACCGTATATCTACACAGGGGAAATGGTTCTCAGTGACTTCTATGGCGCTCGTCGAGTTTAGCTTATTGAGACGAACACAGCTCTGCTGTAACATCAGGCTTGCACCGTTGGTCGATTTTTTCTCTCCACAAATCAAAACATTGTGTTCGGCTAAGTTCCGGCTGCCCATTCCAAAATTTCCCACTGACGTCTTTTTCCACTGGCTTCTCAGCTACATTTACGAAGTACCCGATCACCAACGGGAACCGTGCTGCCTCCTTGCACATTGGTGATTCAGCGTCCTTATAGAAACTGTGCACGGCATCATTGTGGTAGCAAGATGTTGGTGCGTTCCCTTGTACTATCTTTAACATGTATAACTTGTTTAGCTTGATCCAAACCACTGAGACTGTTTCGTTGTTGATGACGAATTTCTCTACGTTCGTTGCTATCTCAAGGTGCCTCAACTCAGCTCCCTCTTTTCTTGAGATCCTGGATCTCTGTCGTCGCTTTTATAACACGTCTTTCGGTAAGGGCCTGCGTGCTACAGTCTGGCTTAACAGGCTTTCGCACAGAATTTCATTAAAAGAACATGAAAGATGAATGAAATATTAAAAGAACATAACTATAATGTACACACGGTGATTAGTGGCCACTTTGGTGTCCACTGTCGGGTTCGCCGAGGCTTCAACATCTTTCACAAAACACAGGTCATTGAAAAACGCAAGGATAAAATAGCCAGAGAAATAATTGAGGCTGCAGAAATAGAGCGCCGAAAAGAGGTCTGTGTGAGCGTACCTTCGTTGTCGCTCTCCCAAAAAGAGATTAATTTTCTGTCTCACATATAGTTCAGCACGTGTTCGTGGCACATGGCGTTGGTGCACTGTGACGATAGCTTGAGTTATCTCCAGCATTCACCTTATTTCTTATTTCTTGTATTTTTTTACTGTGAGCGTATATATGTGACATGTCGAAAAATAAAAATTCATTTGTAAGTCAGCGCTCGGGGTTGTCACTTTCTTCTTCTTGTGTTTCGTCTATGTTGCGCTGTTCCCCTCTTTGTAATTATGCACCAACTCGCCCAAGCCGTAACCATTGCATGATAAACGTCGCTATAGTGTGCAGATTACGCGCTTCCATTGGTCATTATTTAAGATAACAGCAGTCATCGGGGTAGTTTACTGAAGGTACGCATGGTATCTACCTCATTATGTTTATCAAATCCTTTGTCTTTTGTTCGAGATAGGGTTGCTGCATACCGCTGCCATCTATGCCTGTCCGGCCTCGTCTCTTTTGCTGCTTGCTCATAGCACAATGGTGTTAGTGCTCACACCTAACAGAGTAATTGTCCTGCTGTTGCCTGCCAAAGAGGCATACCAAGAAGCCACCCGAGCAGGTCAAAACGTTTTGCGGTTTACACACATATGGCGATACTTCTTTCTCCTGTATAAAAGCCTCCTGTGAGAATACGACCTGAATAGTGTTTTCATTGCAGTTACACAATCATTTGGAACACCATTGAAAACACTGGGATGGGAGGGGTAATACAAACAAGCGCGGATAACTTATCAGAGATTATACCATAAGACCGGGGGAAGAGGGATCAACAAAGCGCAGGTGTCTCTTGTTGTTCCAACCTCGCTAATTATTTCTCACCAGTGCGGAGGTCATTCGCGGATAGCCTTCTTATAGAGAAGTACGCTTCGTGTTCGCGTGACCCCCACTGTCAATTTACGCTGTCCCTTCAGAGGGCGACTAGATCGTTGTCCAGGGCTTTACCCGCAATAGTACCTGTGCTCCATTGCGTAAAGGTGCAATTATTACAAATGAGGAAAGGGGACACAATGTGGCTCGTGAACGACAAAGCTCTCGAGCACTGGCGCGCGGCGCTATGCGTGGAATGCGAGTCCAGTTGAAAATGTTCCGGTTACTCGAGCATCATTGCGGGTCCGGTATGCATGCGCATTCGTCGCATACCGGCAGCGCTCGTCACATGGCTGCTGTCGACGCTGTCGCAAATGCCCGGGAGGAGTTTATAACGACTGCGTGGAACTCGCGCGCAGCTTTAAGTACAGTGCACAACTTTGTCACCTCCTCGCCCTAAAGAAATGGCCCAGCATTTAATTTAGTGTAAAAACAGTCAGTTAAGAGCCTAACAGTCTTCAGAGCGCATGTGAAAAATCGGCTGGTACTGCGTAAACAAGGAGGAAAACACTTGGGGAGAAAAGGATGTTCCCTTATATTATTGTCAACAGTTTTTCTGCGAAGAGATAGCAGGATTATGCAAAAACTTGAACAAAGGGGCCTTTTGATTTAAGAATTTTAAAGAGTTTTGCTGCTGTTTGATTTTCTTCGAGGGACCCTGCAACACTTTCGATAAACGCTTTCACTGTTTCCTTTGCGTCCGGAAGCGCTGCGAAAGCTACAGGTATCGGCAGCACGAAACGGCGCTACGTGTTTTGCTCGTCGCATCATAAACGCCTTCCGTTTCTGCTTTGTTTTTTTAGGTTTATTTTTAAAGTTGCTATCGAAAAGCGTTCATTGCTGCAGCTGAAGGAAAAACAGCCAACAGCCGCTACATGGCCTCAGCGACATAATTCGGGCCGTCAAAGAACGTCAAGACCGGGAAAGACAAAAATTTTTTTGAGTGAGTTTCCAAGTTATCTGATGAGCATAGAGCAGTAATTTTTGGCTGAGGTACTTTGCGACCCCCTAATCTAAGTACTGGGTGTGTTGAGTAACTACGTTCTGCAAGCACTTAAGATTTCAAAAGAAGTTCAAACAAGTGCTTCAGGGTCCCTTTATATGATTTAAACAACAATCAGCTATCTCTCGGCTTTGGGCACAGATCCACATTTGACATGCACCTTATTTTACGCCTCTTGCAACATAGCTAAGCGTATCACTTCGCCCTCCCCAGATAACGCATTAAAAAAATCAGTCAGCTATCACAACAGTCCAAGCCTCGTGTCCCAGCACAGCTGTGTTTGTCTAAGCTAAACTCGACGAAGGCCATATAAGTCACTCAGAACCATTTAGCCTGTGTACATATAGAGCGCTTGTCATGAGAAGACCAAATCAAACTCAAACGCGGCATTTTATGTATATATACAGGGTGTCCCAGCTATCATGCACCAAGATTTAAAAAAAGAGTAAAGGCGTAAGTCGAAGAAAACCTAGTGCATAATGTTTGCAGTACTGTGAAGAAGCGGAGAGTAATTTTTTCGTTAATGAAACTTAATTAACTAATTGTAATTAATTATCTAACTCGAGAAATACTGTCCTAATCGCTAAAGTGTCAATGAGGCACTTGTAGGTAACCACGAGGGGCATCTAACTGCGGTATTTTCAGCTTTGAACTAATTGCGTACACATTTATTCTGACTGATAAAGGAAACCCGCGAAATATGAAAAATACCACGTGACGGCGCCTCCGCGCGCACCGTAAAGCAACGCCATCAAACAGGCTGCCTCTGAGTTAGCCAGAATGAAATGGACAAAAGAAAGAAAGAAGAAATCGCGACCGAGTTTGTTCCTTATCTGCACACGCGTCCCGCGAATCTTGCTGCTGCTGCTCCTTCCATGCATGCTATTATCAAGGTGATGCGCTGTCTCTTCGCGCGGGTAACACACGAAGCAGTTGCTTTCAATCAGCTTTGTTTGGGGACGCTGCTTTACATTGCGCGCGTAAGCGTCGTCACGTGGTATTTTTCATATTTCGCGGGTTTCCTTTATCAGTCAGAACAAATGAGTACGCAATTAGTTCCTCGCTGAAAATAGCGCAGTTAGATGCTCCTCGTGGTTACCTACAAGTGCCCCATTGACACTTTAGTGATTAGGACAGTATTTCTCGAGTTAGATAATTAATTACAATTAATTAATTAAGTTTCATTAACGAAAAAATTACTCTCCGCTTCTTCACAGTACTGCAAGCATTATGCACTAGGTTTTCTTCGAGTTACGCTATTTCTCTTTTTTTAAATCTTGGTGCATGATAGCTGGGACACCCTGTATATATATATATATATATATATATATATATATATATATATATATATATATATATATATATATATATATACATATATATATATATATATATATATATATATATATATATATATATATATATATATATATATATATATATAGGTGCTTCATTTGTACAGCACCCTCTTAAAGTCTGTATATTTCATCGTTCGCCGCCGCAGTCCTCGTCGAGCGCTCCTTCACCGTTCAAGACCTGCACTACTCCTTCCACTTCTTGTTCTGGGCGATTGCATTCTCGCCTGTCAGCGGGGCGCTCTTCCTGATAATCCACCTCTTCTTGGGCGTCCGGATCTACTTTGGTAGCCCTATCCCCCATGTGCGCGGCACACAGTAGGAGAGTGTTCTGCCGCCACCACCGCGGCGACCCGCTGAGTTTTATGAACGAAGTCGGTTGCCCGTAGCAACGAGGAGCTAGTGGCGTCAGGAGCAGACAGCAGTCGTTTTGTCGTGACGCTAGTTGCTCAAACGCTGACTGGAACGTGCGCTCGGTATTTTTTCTTTTCTTTTTGTGAACCCCTCAGGTGGCGCAAGCCCACGCGCAAGCCTATAGACGACGCCGGGCGCTCCTCACAAGACGCACGCTCACGTACTCTGTGTATTTTCCTGCTATTTTTCTCTTTATGGACGGCAGCCAAGAGCCTAAGCAGCTCTTCTGTAAAAAAAAACACTTAAACTCTACCTAAACACGTCTCATGGAGTGCATGAAAGGCGGAAATGATACTTCCGACTGTGCCAGCCTGCAGCAAGCGGCAAGAAACGTCGCCCGACGCCCCACATGGCCGTATCCCGGCGTCCCAGCGTGAAATGGAGTGTGAAGCAAGTGCAGAGCCGAGTAGGCACAGGAAAGAATAGAATTTGAACGACGGCGACGATATGCAGATAGTAATAATTAACGAAAATATGATACAGGCAGCAAATTCTGCTCCTAAGGCGAGAAATCACGACCACCGTCGTGGTTAGAAGGCAAAGCATGGTTGCAACGGTGTGCAAGGGGTGTGCGAGGAACGCTGTGTTGTGGGCTTCTAAGCCAGGACAATGCGTGCGGATAGGCCCGAGCCTCAAGTTAAAGAAGGAAAGGGATGAGATGCTCACGCATATTTAAAGATTCATAAATGAATCTTCCGGGAGTCTCAAGCGCGAAAGACTTGGTGACCCGATTAATGAGGATGCCACCTCATCGTGAAGCTGCCGCCAACAACGACGATGATCGAGGCGCGAGGCTGAGTGATGAAGAAGATGGTGATGCGTACATGTGACAAGATAATGATGGGTTGAAAAAAAAATTACACCATCTTCCCGTGGGGAACCCTGATGAGGATGCGAAGCATCGTGGCGGTTCCGTGTGGTTCCATTGTGTTGCCGTTATGTTGAGTGATCTGGTTTTTACTAGCGCCAGAGGGAATTCCGCGTCCGGGTCCACACCGGTGGCAAAGGCACGCAAGTGCTGTTGTGTTACGGTGAGTAGGCGGTGGTTCTCGAGGCGCCGAAACTCGTCCATCATGTTCTTGTCGATGTTGTCTCTGTGGTAGAATCGGTAGTCTCCGTCAGCTTTGGTGAGGTAAAGGTTGTTGACATTGGTGCACCGGCTGAGAGCAATGTACACGCCCTCCTCTTCGCAGCTTTGTCTTCTCGTTCTTCTTCTTCTTCGGCGGTTCCCCTACGGGAGGATGACGACGGTGGTTGAACGCGAACCTATCTCGTGATGGATTCTTTGGTTGGCCAATCCCTAGGGGCATCCTGCCACAATCAGCATCAGAGGCTCTGCGGACGGGGCTGGTTGAGCTGCAAGGCACGTGGCGCTTCCCGCCACAGCTTTCCCACGGGAAATTCAGCATCCCCCTCTAAAGTTTTCAGTTCGTCGTTTCCGTTGACGTTCAGTTTCGCGTGCCTTCGTTGTATCAGTAGCTTCTTGACGTAGTTTGAATGAGTCAAGGACATAAGGCGCGTTCGTAGCACTTGCTCCTGCCCCGGATTTGTAGCGTAGTGGGAAGAGCACCGCGTACCTCCCGTTGCGGCCAGAGGGTCGTGGGATCGAAACCGGGCGCCGCTAACTATTTCTTTTTTTTATAGTGTAGTATCGCGGAGCTGTGGGTGTAAGGAGGAGAGTTGCGCATGCGCAGTGAGCGTGTGGACGGCGCCGCCATCAACGACGCAGGACCAGGCGAGCCTAATAAATGCTCCGCATTTAAAACGGGAGTGACCAGTTCATCAGCAGGTGCGCGAAGCAACGACTATTCCGGTGTTCACACTTCCATTAATGTTTTTGACACCACATGCCGTTCCAGATCAAGCAATCGGCTCTTTTAGACGTTATGATCAACTGAAAGAGCAATTTCCAGGTCAGGAAAAATCTAGAAACAAAGATAATCTATTTCAATTGCTATAGCGCCTCTTGGACTGGTTAGCAGCCCTTGAAACTCGCTCACAAAGGCCGCAATGGTGCCACCAAAACAGAAAGAATCGCAGCACAGGAGTTACGATTTCCGTTTGGTTGATGCCAGGTGCTGGCGACTCGTGTGGTCTATTTATTTGATTGTACGTGCCCACCAACTGCGCCATGCCTTTAACAGCAGTGCAGTATGTGCATAAAGTTTAGTCGGGGGGGCAGGTAAGTATACATGGATATCAGCGAAAACAGTTGCATGGTCGGAGGGACCCGCCGCGGTGGCTCAGTGGCTAAGGCGTTGCGCTGCTGAGCACGAGGTCGCGGCAGCGGCGGCCGCTTTTCTGATGGAGGCGAAAAGCAAGAACGCCCGTGTGTACGAGGTTTCGGTGCACGTTAAAGATCCCCAGGTGGTCAAAATTAATCCGGAGCCCTACACTACGGCGCGCCTCATCGCCTGCGTTGCGTTGGCGAATTAAAACCCTACAATCAATGCATGGTCGGAGGGAGATAAACATAGAGGGAAAGAATGCAAAAAGGTGGCAACGCGACAGACTAAGGTAATTTACAGTGTACAGTACAAAGTTTCTGTTGAGTATAAAGAATATGCATTGATTTCCAGACAAGCATGGGATTTCGATACAGAGCAAAAAAAAAAAAAAAGGCCGTGTATCTGCTCCTTTCGTTGTAAATGTCGTCAAAAGACGACAGTCTTTGTAAACATTTGCCAAGGAAATGCTCCCCGTTGCTTTCCCGTTCACCTCTCATGCTGTTCCTATTAAGTCGCGCTCTTCCCAAGGTAACCACACTAAAGGTTTGCTTAAGGCGATTTGAACTTACCGCGTTCCACTGCTACAGGCCGGTTTCCTCGATGCCAGCGCTGCAGTACGGCAGAGACGCGCGTGAATCAAGGCGGCCGACTTCAAGGTTTTATAGAACCGCGTTGCCGGGCTCCACGTGCGTTCTAAGCAGAACGTGGAACCTAGCTAGTGGAACCTTTCGTTGCTGTTGCCGCGTGATTTCTCATATGCCGCCAGGAGGTGGCGCGGGCAACAGCAGGCGGCGGTTTTCTGGAGCAGATGTAGAATATCATTTGCTATCGAAAAACCATGAATCCACGAATTTTTTAATAAAGGAACACCGTAAATGTCCCTTGTGTAATAATTTTCGGTCTTATATTTGCGTAATGTCTTGTTCATGTTCAACAAAGTTGACAAGTATGAACATATAAACCGGGCTTCGACGCTCACATTTGGCTGTGAGTATATAAGACTATTGCGCAGTGTACATCTTACTTTGGCCGGGTGAATGAATCGAGTCACAGACAGACAGACGGACAGACAGACAGACATACAGATTGACCAAAATTTCTGGGTTTAAGTAGCCCAAGAAAAACTATCGTCTTTAAAGCAGTGGCAAGCATACAACAACGGGCACGTACTGCAAATAAGACAGAACTTTGGCAAGAATACAGATGCAATCTGGAGTAAGTTTTTTAGGGAGTACAAGCTAGACATGACAAACGGAGTGAAATAGATTATATATCTTTAACAGGGCGCCGGAATATCTATAGGTTATCAAAGAAAATGTCACGATATCACACAAATTATGGATTGCGTGATCGTTGACACCTGCATACTGGGTGTATATCATCAACAGCTTCGACATTAAAACAAATTTGGGACGGATAGAGGTCGTGACTGCACTCGGAGTCAAGACAGGTTTTGCCAAGTGGGGGAATCAAATTTACAGGTTATGCATTCAAACTGGTTAAATTTGTCACGCCTGGTGCGCCTTGTTTGCACGCTGTCCTTTAGAGAAAACTGAGAACGCCGCTGTCGACACAGCGGCCGTCTACCGTGAAGCGTCGATAAAACATTACGAAGAATCGCTTCTAAAGGCTCTCCGATCTTCACCGTATTAGAATAAATGGAGCGGGCGAATAGGAATGGAGAAGTTTTTTTTTTTTTTTTTTTTTTTTTGGGGGGGGGGGGGGGGTAGATATTAACTTAGGTCTTTGAAAAATGTAGTAAGGCCAAAGAATGATATTCTGCAGCGGGTGGAGCAGCTGACCAGCTCCGAGCTCTCGTACCAGCGCCGACTGGTGCAACGGGCCCGGACGGCCAGCCAGCACCAAAGCATCTTGGAATATGGATGCCTCTCACTTGGTGGAGGCTTTAAGAACTTCCTCCTGCTCACCAGTATAATGTTTATCTCTGTCTCTCTCTCTGCACGTAAGGAATGGCGGCAAAACCCTCTTGGAGTTAATGGTGACCTTCCGGTTATAACACCTCCGATCAAAACGACCACGGGCGTGTGCATGCGTGCTCAAAAATTTAAGGCTGGCTAGGGCAGCGCCAAAGGCATTGCATGCCTAAAATGTATAGCAGAATTATCTGCAGCAGGATCACCAGGGAGGGGGATCATAGCGGAAGGGATCACTAACCACGACAATAAAAGTGCATCAAAATGAATTCTAGAGGAAAATAAAAAAAGTTGGAGGCTGTTGGGAGGTTTCCAATTACAAATCGGGGCTTCAAATACATTTAAACACAGAAGCAATAATAATTATGCTTTGTGGTGGGGATATGTTGGTGCCATAATGTATCACACACACACACACACACACACACACACACACACACACACACACACACACACACAAACACACACATATCTATCTATCTATCTATCTATCTATCTATCTATCTATCTATCTATCTATATATATATATATATATATATATATATATATATATATATATATATATATATATATATATATATATATATATATACATCAGTGTGTCCAACCGAAAAAATATCGGTTCGGTTAAGGTTCTTGTACTGGCGAAATCATTTCATTCCGGTTGAGTTTCGGTTCGACAAAATCACGTACCGAACCGGTTCGCCAACCGGTTCGGGCTACTGAACCGGTTTGCGAACCCGATGAGTTGAATTATCACTGAAATTAGAAAAAAAAACATTTAGTAGTTTAAAACGACCATTAAATCAAAATACAAACAAAATTCAAAAAGCTGCTGTTCCCCAAGGGCAGCGGCGCAATTGCAAAGGAAACTTTAAACAATTACTAGATATAAGAAAAAAGAGATGAAGTGGCGACGATTTACCACCTGCGTTCTCGCCTAGACTTTATGTTGTCCTAGCTACTATTCATAAAGCCACCGCCAAGAGATAAGACGGTGGGATATATTTTCTGCCCTTTCCTTTTTTGTTGAAATCGCAATGGTCGCTATGGAATCGCCCATCACGCTAACATTGAAGCCTTAAATTTAGGCCCGGGTACTGGCGCGTTCAAATACCAGCGCTTAATACCAATGGCGCACATTTTTTATATTTGTAACAAAACAGAAAAATCCTACAACAGGTTCATAAATATTAACAATGAATTAGATTATTTTATCATCCTGAATAATTTGTTAGCTGTCACCTTATCGAAAGTGTTAGCCACACTTTTGTTAAAAGTAAGCTTCAGTTAACGCTCAGTCACTGCATTATTGCTCTGACCACTGCAATTCCTTTTGCGATAGCTATACCGGATGTGTTACAATCAGTATGTCATCGTACCGCCTGACCCCCGGCCATCGTTCCGTGTGCTACATTGCGGAATCTTATAACAGATTATGCTGTTACAAAATGAAAGGGAAATTTGACGCGCGGAGCATGAGATGGGGCTTTTTTGGGTAGATGCTCTTTAATTCGTCCACAGCAGTACTCCTCTCCGGAACGAGTAGATGTAGAAGTAATGTAGCGAGTTGGGCAGTCAGTACAAGTGCATCTTCGAAAAAAAGCAGATCTCAAAGAGGAAATACTGCAGAACATACAGAAAAGATGATCGCTGGGCGAATGGGGCAGTGTGAGGTACCGGCCTACCTTTCTGCAGGTGTCATCTGCTATATTACTGTTTCTGCTTCCAAGACAAGGTCGAGGGCTGCAGTTTCTTGCCAAGGGATTAAGTGCTCAACTTAACAGTTTTCCCTGACATATCTGTTGTTAATTGTATCTGTAAAAAACGGAACTTGTCCACTGTACTGTCCTCAAAAACTGACCACGGAACTCACTTCCTTCGCATTGATGACACGTTTAGTTGTGAAAGGCAGGGCAAAGAAAAGTATAGAGCAATATCCACGTTTTGGTGCTTTTTTACTTATTCTGTTTTTTTTGCGTAATGTTTTAAAACAACGCGATTCGCCTTTTCTTTTTTGTTGTTTTCCGTGTAAACACATTTAAAAAAAACTGGCGCATTTGATGCCCCGTGCAATATCTCTGCTCCGAGGCGCAGCTTATGTTGCATGCCGGCAGACTTATTTTAACCAGCTGGTGATATTAAACGTGGATCAAAATCTCGATACACGGACTTTCTCGATTTCCGTCTACTTCAGAAAAACTGGCGTGGGGAAGGGAGATCGAGGTCACTTGTGGTCAGCAGCAAACCGCTTAGCCACTGAGCAGCTCCTGCGGTCACACTTGTCAAGTATTAACAATGTGCAGGTGTCGGACCTTTAAAACAAATTATGAGATGCAATAAGTTTGCACACATCGGGTGTGGCCTTTCGCTGTTGCACAGTGGAGCACTCCTGCGGCCTGATTGCTCCAATAAAGTCGCAGATAGGGAAGGGCAAAGTCGTTTTATATCCCCTGCAAGGTGCCGAGAATGACATTTCGTTTGGTCAGCTTGCACTACGCTCGCGCTTCCAGCAGCAACAGACCATTGCTACATTGGTGCTCATTCATTTCCCCTGTTGTTACATAGAGCGTGATAGTGTTCAATTGTCTGGAGGGGAAAGCCCGCGAGCGGGTAGGAAGCTGATGGTACGTGAAAGAAAAAAAGGCCTGAAATGCATTGACTTGCAACATCAACAACGGAGGGTCGAACCGTTTCGGCATGAACTGGTAACCGTTTTTTTTTTCGGTTCAGTTCCGTTTCGAGTTCAGCGTGCTCATAAAATAGCGGTTTGGGTTCGGGTTTAGTTCCGGCAAAAATACCGGTTCAATGCCGGTTTATGGTTCGGTTCGGTTCGGTTCCAGTTCGACACCCTGATATATATATATATATATATATATATATATATATATATATATATATATATATATATATATATATATATATATATATATACAAGAGAAGAAAAACTTCGAACAAGGTAAAAGCACGATTGTGGCCTACGTTTCAGCAAAGAGAACTTGCTTTCCTCAGGGCATATATATATATATATATATATATATATATATATATATATATATATATATATATATATATATATATATATATATATATATATATATATATATAAGTTTCAGATATATCATGTGAAAAATTACGAGATGG
Organism: Haemaphysalis longicornis; assembly: GCF_048455015.1. Lineage (NCBI taxonomy): Eukaryota > Metazoa > Arthropoda > Arachnida > Ixodida > Ixodidae > Haemaphysalis > Haemaphysalis longicornis. Next base: position 283,658,204 of record NW_027526203.1, on the reverse strand, counting down.
GTGAACTTTCGGGTCATGCGGAAGGGACAAATAACACCAACACATGAATTGGTGATTCGCCTTTATTTTGTTTATCTACGGTAAAGCCGTCGATTGTAGAGGGTGGGTGATCTTTCAGGTTTATATATATATGTATATATATATATATACATACATACATACATACATACATACATACATACATACATACATACATACATACATACATACATACATACATACATACATACTGTACGCAGTAATAAGCGCAATGGTTTTGTTTTCCCTCCTTTGAATTGTTTGTACGTGACTTATGACAACCTGAAAACACAACTAAAAAAAAGCTTATTGGTAGAGTTTGACGCTATTGCCGACGGAACGCTGGTACTTGACCGAGCGAGTCCGGCGTGCCTGCGTGCATAGGCGCTGGCTGAGAAGCCAGCAGCAGCGGGGACTCCTCCGGAGGGCGCCCCTTCCGTGACCGATTTTCCGCAGCTGCGTGGCCGCGTTCTCGAGACAAACAAGAGAAGTTCACGTCGGCGCTTCAAAACGCGCCTATATGCGCCGTGTATATCCGGCGGAGGAGAAGCCGGGTGAGCATCGTTTGGCTCTCGCTCAAAGCGCGCCGAGGGACGTTGGGCGAATATTTTGGGTCCGTGGAACCATGCCCACCGCAGCATCTGTCGGCGGCGGAACAAAAGAACGCCAGCGCTGGCGTCGAAGCCACGCGGAGAACAATGCGTGCCCGGGCCCCGTGGCGTGTATAAATAACGCACTGCCACGGATCCCCGGAAGACAGTCTCCTCGGCGAGACTCATCTCTGCAGCCACCCCGGGCACGCTCGCTATGCCCGGAACGAGGATTGCACGCGCTCTTTTCCTCCGGGATTATGGACGAACGTTTACGGCGGCGCGCACAAACCGTGGATGCTACACGGGCACCGGATAGAAATGCTTCTTTTCCGGCTCTTCGATCCGTGTAGCGCCTCCCACGTGCACTCCGGCGGTTCGCGTTTGCATGCGTGCTCGACAAATGTGGTCTCAAAGGACAAGTCCCGGATCTGACAGTTGTGTGGCATGAGCAACACGTTTTAATTTTCCATGGCTCCTCAATGTGACTCCTCAGCGAGGAATTAAATAAGGAGCGAGCAAGAAGAATGTACTTCCTCCTTCATGTGCCCAAGTGTTGTTGCGTCTTATTTTTTCCTCGCCGCCGCTCCCTGAAAAACCGGGCGGCAGACTTTGTTGCATGGCTCTACGGAGAGTTTTATGCATCTTGTAAAAAAACCTCACTCATGAGACTATCTTTAGTTTGCAGCGTGAGTTTTGAAAAGCAAAGTTAGGTTTCGGTAAAGCTATACTCGAATAAAGTGTTCGTCCTGCTCTGTCCGCGACGACCACACTAAGTTCCATCATGGTCCTGCTCATATCCCTGGAACTCACACACGGAGCACAAATAGGCCGCAGAGTACGATCAATGTGGTACAGTTTGCGTATAGACGACTCTGCCTTTTGTCCGCCGTACTTACTGCGGCATTAAGCGGGAACTGGCAGAGACAGTTTTTAGGCTACTCTCAAAGACTTATTTGAACATCACACCATCACACCACCAGCGGGGAATGATAAACAGTGAAACATCGGGGAGCGGTATCTAAATGCAAGCCTAACACTTTGCTTGGGATGATTGGGAAGTGAATATGAGGAGTCACTCGCAATCAGTTTCGACTCGGATGGCAATTTCATTAACTAGTCACCTTAAGAGAAACTGAAGAGAACCCTTTGATGAATCCTACCGAGGGAAGCTCTTCATGGCTTACCTCAAATAAAAAAAATATAGAAAGGAAAAAAATGCTTGTTGAAATTACGATTTGGAAGGAGTTTATGGCATGCAGTGTGACAGATGGCACGAATGCAGCGGGAAATCATCAGCAAACCTGTCTCCAGTACATTGCCTCTGCTGAAATTTAATGAAAATAAGTGGTGCTACGGCCTTTAGGCCGCTTCATCATCACGCGATCCATGCGTTAGCGTTAGTATTTTCTGGCATATTTTTAATGCTTCTATAATGCCGCCTCCTCTAATCATCACAGGGCAGAGCCAGCTACTAAAATGGGCAGCGGCAAGGATTGCCCAGACGGAACCGGAAAACCGGATGGCATTTGTCACACCTGGACGCATTGCTGCCCGTGAACACACGTTTGGTTAGGGCTCACTCGGGTCGTCCGGTAGGTGTGCCTGCGAGTTCGACCCGTTCCCGTCGGGTCCGCGCATGTTTGTTGGATACGGCGCACGTTAACTTCTGTAGTTCACCGCAACGCATCCAACACCGGAGACGCACGTATTACCTCGAATGGCGGCTTCTTCGCATCAGCGAATGTTCAACTCTCCCTACATTGAATATTAGCGCGCCGAATTTTCGCCCTCCCCACTTCACATGCCTTGCTTTTAGCGCCTTTATTACAGGTCTCACGTCGCACCACCTAGCCCAGCCATCTGTCCTAGGTAGCATTAATAAGCCCCAACTTTTTTTTGTAAGATTTGGTCTGTAAACGCATGACTTACAACGAGAAGTCAAAAAGGAACTCGAAGGCAGGCTGAGGAGAAAACGCGAAGACACACACGGAACGGGAGATAACAAGTGCTTCGTGTTTAAATGTATAGTGGAGAGTCTGGAGACGTCTGAGAAAGAAACAGTACGTGTAAGCACCGAAAATGATGGAACATTTTAGCCAATCGATTGTTCCCAATAAAATAACGGCACACGACCGTGCACAACTTATATGTGGTGCTGCGAATCGCATGAAAGCTGAGTGCTAACATCAGTGCATTTGTAGTTAGGCACCAGAGGTTAGAAGGAAATCGGGAACGGAATCTACTCCCGAGGGTGGCAGCGGGAAAGGGGAATAGGAGAAGGGGGATGGGTAGCGACGAGTCAGCTAAACGAAACTGCGGCGGTCAAATGCAGCCGCCTACCAGCAGCGGGTAATGAAGTTTCAAACGATAGGCACACAGCGCGTCCAGCCATCGGCATTTTGAGTGCACTTTGGAGAGTTGCGGACGGAGGCCTCCTAGTCGGAAATAGTTTCGGGCAACACGAGTTTGCCGGTTCATTAATCGACCGTTCGGTTCACGCCAACTTGGCCCCTCCAACTGCAGGCCGCCAATGGGGAGCAGCCAGTGAGCACTTAATTCCCGCCTGCGAGGAGCACGAAGGAAGGCACGTCCTTGTGGCAGGGCTGGTCGCTCCTCCAGCTGACTGCTCAGTGCATGCGCTGGCCGCCGCACGTTTACCGCCCACCTTGGTGAACGTGCTTGTTGTGACCTCGGACATGTGAGGAATTGTTATGTATGAGAGGATAAATGTTCTAACGATGTATTAACGCCTCATTAGCAAATCGAGGTGTCTCAAGAAAACTCCAAAAACTAATCCTTGCTTGAGCCCCCACAGCGAATATCGTCCTTTAATTTTTATTCGCACATTTGATATTAGCTATATCAGCGGGTCTATAAAGATTGCTTCACAATAGTCAATAATCGATACTATTTCACTGGGAGTTTCACGACAGCCGACTATATAAGTCGCATTACACCAATAGCTTTAACTATAGTGAATAATCGATGGTCATTTGATAAATGGTATCCATAGTGTATTAGCATCAGTTACACGAGCGAGCATTCCCAACGCCTTGACGGCGCGACGTCTGTAGATGACTAAAAGTGACCTAGTGAATGCGTTGTGGCTTTCCACTTAAAGGGGCCCTGAAAGGCGTTTTGAGCACACTAAATGAAGTAGCGCAATCGTTAGATTGGGTCGTCAACGTGATCTGTGCCAAGTATTACTCTTTTACGCGCAGCGGAAAGCTCACACTTTTGTTGCAAAGTTTGTCGCTTTTTCCTCACCCTTCCCTTCGTGTTTTTGGACGCCGCCATCTTCACATGTCTACATCATCGATTCCCAGATGTTCGTCATGAGCTAGACATCCTGCTATTGGGCGGCTTTTTCACGCACTTCCGGCAAAGAGATGAGTCGTCTGCTCAGCGTCGGCTCGCCGGCTGATCTGCCAGCGGAGTGCCGGAGTGCTTGGACATTTTACGACAAACGAAACAAGTGTAAACAAACGCTTAACCGTTCGTATTGAATGCAACACGGCCATAACACGGCGTGGATATTCTCTTACCTGAGTACGTTCCATAAAAAAGCGCTGAAGCCCCGTGGCACTTCTTTCGTGCAATCGCAGAGAACGCCCTGAGCCGAATGCCCGGGTTTGACGGATACATTTTATTCAACTTTAAAACAAACCAGAGACGCGTTTCGAACGAACACAACGTCACAACATGCGTTGCAAGTCTGAACCGTGATTGACAGACGATGGGTTGCCTGCTCCTGCCCGTCGTAAATTCGGCACTCACCTCGCGCGCGGTTTGCGGGGACGAACAGCAAGACAACTCTGGCGCGCAAGCCGAGATGGCTTTTAGCCACGCACACTGCACATACCCCATGCGAGGTTGAGTCGTACGTCACTCGAGAAAGATAATCCAGAACATGGGAAGCACTAACCACCCACAGAAGCACAACGTCGCATTTCATCGCGAAACAAAGGCGTCCACAACACACACACATCATCGCCTCCTGTAATGCCAAACGCATCTCACACTTCCCAATGGGAGTGAGTGGTACGCCTGCAGTGCCCACATGTCGCGAGGTGGGGCCCCGAGCTGAACCGGGATCACGCAACCGTAACTGACTTCTGGGGCGGTTTGTGCCTTGTTGCCAAGGCAACCAATGTTTGAGATTGTCAAAGAAATGGCCCTCGCTCCAGCGCTAGAAAGCTCAGAGCCGCGCCGGAGCATGTTTTGCCAACGTTGCCGCTCTCCACCACGCGTCGCCCCAAGCTGAACTGGTCACATGATTGAAGCGTTTTGTGCACGGGTTCTGTATCGGTTTAAACTGTCTCTTTCACATGCCGCCGGCAGGAATTACCACCACCGCAAAATAAGACAGCAACGTACACCGTGAAAGGGCAAGGCTGCAGGCCGCCGCACACATGCGGCCAGGTTTTTCGTTCGCTTTTCCAGCCTTGAGCGGAGTGCGTGATTCAAGGTGTCAACAAAGCTTGCCCGTAGCAGACGGCAGTGTGAGCAGCGCAATAGCGGAAGTACGTCACCGCCGCGGAGCGCAGCATCACGGGAGGGAAGGCCTCGCGCCGTCAACAGCGGAGAGTAAGTTGAAAGGAGAAGGAAACGCGGTGCGACGATAATGCGCGGTTTTTGATTTACGATTTCTCAGCTAATACTCATCGCTTTAACAAAATTCGTGTGGGAGGAGATAGCTAATACATTGCTTTATTTGGTTACATGTACATCATGCATCGGGGGAAGGAATTTCAGGACCCCTTTAAAGGGACTCTGCAACACTTCCGATAAACGCTTTCACTCTTTCCTTCGCGTCTGGAAGCAATCTCAAAGCTATAGTTGTCGCCAGCACGGAATGGAGTTGCGTGTCTTGCTCGTCACAGCAGATCTGCCTTCCGCCTCTGCCTTGATTTTATGCCTTTTTTTTTAAGTGGCTGTCGTTTTGCGTATATTGCTGCAACTGAAACAAAGCCGGCCAAAAGCCGCTACGCCGCTGTAATGACCTAATTCGAGTTGTCGAAGAACACCAAGACTGGGAAAGAGAGAAAATTTTTGGAGCAAGTTTTTCTGATGGGTAATTAAGTAATTTTTGACTGAGAAACTTCGCGACCCCCTAATCTAAGTGCTAGATGTGTTGTTTGACTGCGTTCTGCAAGCATTTAAGGTTTCAAAAAAATATAAAAAACGTGTTGCTGGGTCCCTTTAAAAACGTCTCTTAGAAACGTGCACTGAGGCCTATATCCGTAATTTCGGCGTGCTAATTAAAGAAGTAGGGTTCAAGAGAGTAGCAAAGCACGTTTGTTTGCTTGGCGATGCGAACGCTGGTATGTACCGGTCTGAAGTCCGGCCTAACGTTCAGGTTTGAGCTATAAGGTCATCAAGAGGTATCCGCAGCTTCATGTACCAGGAGTTCGGCGGTACCTGGCACATCGTAAGCTTCAGATTGACGCGTAACTAATGTTGATCCTACATATAGGCCCGACAAGGGTGATTGCCACGCATGGCTAGTGCTCTCAGCCATAGTAACGTAGAGAAGAAAAATACCCAAAAGAAAAGGATGGCGAAGGTAATGGCGAAGACGTGCGATTTTAGCACATGCCGCGCCGAGCTTTGCATTGGGTCCGCAGCCTCATCCAGCTGCGAAGCAGTCGCCAGACATCGCGGGGGCTATGGCAGTGCCATCAATACTGGCATCCATTCGGATATCAAACACTAATGCTTTCGCATTCACAAGATCATGAGGAGTGCTTAGGTGCTCTCGGAGATTTTTTTTATCAAGTCAATGTTGAGAAATCCCTAAGGAACTTTTTGAGCTGGCTTAATGAATGCAAAAGTCTTCTTAGCTGGGTAAACTAAAAACACATCCGTTTCTTCAGTGAAGCGCATGGGGTAGTATTAGCACTTTGAATATCTCAGAAGTCGCTGAAGCGCTGTGCTGTAGCGGCAGTAGGACAGCGAACATGCAAAAAAAAAAGAAGGTTTAGCAATCATTCATTGCTGTATCGGTATAAGCTTTGGCAGCTATGGGGTTTCCGTCTGGGCTGCAGCCATCTTCTAACACGAATGGGCCGCGGCGGCCCAGCAACACCAAATTAGGCCGCACGCGCTGGCTTAATCTGCACGGGGCATTCCCAGGAGAACACAAATAATACATAGAAACACCGAAGCGGGGTAGTAGCAATCTTAATTGCCTTTCCTTTCTTTTCATCTCTGCCCTTTCCGAAGCTTACTTAGGCTTCGTGCATACTCCGCCATTAGCATTTGGGAGGCAGCATCAAGAACTTGGTCACGGGATTAGGCGGGAAGCTGTGCGGGTATGGAGGTGCCATAATCTGAAACGGAGCTGAGAGCGGCAGCACTCCCTTTGGCCGGATTTAGGGGACACGCAGGGAGCATGATCCGGCGAGGTGGTCAAAGGATTAAGTGCGGCTCCTCTCCGAATTCAGCCTCCCACTGGATCGCTATCGTTGCCGACGAGGTGCCCCTCTGGCGAGCTGATTGACCAGAGAATTGTTCTTTGCCACGGAACTGGAGCACGTGGTTGCTTTCTGCTCGCTTCCTGTCGCAGGGTTCCATCGGTGGGCTTTAAGAAGATCACCGCGTTTATCGCCAGCACGGCAGGGAGGTTCCAGGGGCGCGCCGGGATATGGCTCGTTCGCCGTGTAACGAACCCTTGTGGCCGTATGCATTGATGATGGGCTCGCTCTCATTATTTACTTAGACCAAAGCCCATTTCACGCATTTTGCGGAGATATGATGAGTCGAGTGTATGATTACTCGTAAATTGGATATGAAGGTATAGGGGTGGTCCGGCATCACCCATTTCTGTATACCATACGCGGGTAGTGACTTCATTACTGGTAAAAACGATCGTTCTCTCGTTTTGCGGTGATAAACAACGCAATTGCCAATCGTTCGTGTCTACACGGTGAACTTCACTGCAAAAATTATTCTCGCAATCAGTGTCAAGCGCCGAACTTATTCAGGTGCCCCCGGGTCGACGCACGTGGGGTGTGTAGATTTGCTGCTGTGACGGAGCATTCATCTTTGCCTTCTCTACAATCTTCTATAGTGGCACAATAGCAACATTAAATCTCCGTTGTCAATCAAGAAACTTGCTTGCGTCGCGCCATTACAAAATTGTGTCAATAACATAGCCCGAACCGTCAGATGGGAAGCGAGGGAAAGCGAATGAGAAAGAAAAGAACATCAATCCCCAAGGGTGCGCTTTCCAGCTGCTCTTGTACTTTCGATTATGACAGCAATACGAAAAATCGGTTGCCGCATGACTCCTTGCACATATGAGCATATTTCTAGCGTATAAGCACGAGTGCCTCAATAGTGTCAGAAAGTCAAAGGGATACTCCGGGAATATTTTAATCACATTCAGCTGAGAGGTGCATTATACTTCCTAAGAGTTCATTTAACTTGTACGGTATTACATTTATTTTTAAATTCCCATGGAAATAATTTTAAAGATTAACAAAATTCGCAAACCGAAACCGTTCTGGGAGGCCTGGGGGATGCGGGGATTGGGGTACCGCTGTTGCTGAAGTCATTGATGTGAAAGGAGCAACCCACAGCATGTGGATGGCGCGAAGGAGAAAATGACACTAACTACCTAAATAAATGAAGTATTCAACTTTTGTACCTGCTTCAGCTTTTGTTCGATGAAAAACGTTGCTTTTTTGGTTTAGCAAGGGATACTTTTAGGTGTCCTTTCCGTATCCCTTGGATGTTTTCGTGACGGGCAGTATACATACGCGTTGACGGGCGCTGACTGAACGTTGATTAAGGGCGGACGCAAACGGTCTTGCGAGTTGCTGCTTCCTGGGAGGAGATGTTGAAACGCACGCGCAGTGGGCCAGTGTGGTGATCAGTAGTATCACTGGAAATTGGCTTCGGCATGTATAGATTGCAAAAATTATCTCGAGACTTTTGTCGTGGTCTGTTCCAACATAGACTAAACTTTAAATATCCTAACCAGGCTTAACCTAGCCTAGCTTAACCCAAACCTAAGCTTAAACATGAGCCTAAGCCTAGCATAACGGGATTTTTACTGCGGAGCAGTATACCCCTAACCAGCCAAGGAAGTCAGCAGAAATCTTCCAGGCTACTACTGGCTACACAAAGAAGCATCCCAGGCTACTACTGGCTACTGGCTACTGGCTACACCCAGGCTACACAAACTACTGGCACCGCCAGGGATCGAACCTGGGCCTGGAGAGAAACGGAGCGAGAGCCGACTAAGTAAGCTACGCCCACACGTAGAGACTGGGAGACAGGCGGTGGTTTGTATTCAGCGTCTGGGAAGGTGGAGGGCGCTTTTTGGAGGTGACACATGAAACAAGAGTGAGGGGGAGGCAGTGAGAGAAATGACGCCATAGCCGCGCGTGCCGCCCTCCTCCTCGCCCTTCGAAAGACGCTCCTCTCCGTTTTCTTTCTGCCGACGCTGCTGCGTTCGTGACTCCACCCACGCGAATCCCCGGTAACGGCTGGTAGATTCTCTGGTTTCATTCTTGTAGAGCCACGTGTGTGAATTTAAGTGACATCGCATGGGTAATCGTTGTGGGTGTTGTTTACAGCTTCGCAGTCCAACCACCTTGACAGCGTGGATTGGGGCCATTTTTTTTTAAATATCATTTCATTCAATAAGTACGTGACGCTGCGGAAAGACCCGCAAAAAAAAAAAGACTTTTCCGCCCAAACAACTTTAGACGGCTAAGGTGACTGAATAAAGTGTTCTTGTAATATTCTGTGTAGGTATGCAGTTTTTTTTTTTTAATCTAGCGAGGCTATGTTTGTCTTCACTGCTCGGATGTACTTAAGAGGGGAAGGCAGGCTGATCTGTCGTAACAAAACAATTTGCTGTTGGAACATGACAGACATTCGCAGTTTTCTCAACTGCTCCCACAAATTTATAAAGACTCTTCGCTTTTCCTAAGGGGGATAACTCTAGGCGGCCCCCCTCCGTAAAACGACTTACCCTGGACCCGCCAATGAGAACAGGGCCAGAGACTTGATATTTGAGAGCTACACTCTTTCCGTTGGAGGCTCAACAGAGCAGGAATCAGCGCCGTGTTTGTGTTTTCTCTCTTTTCTGAGTCTTCTTATTATGCGCTGTTGTCACCATGAGCGCACTCCAACTCGCCCAGCATGCCGCACTCGTCGAAGCTGGAAATTTCCCCACTAGAGTTAACATTTCGAGCAATGCTTAAAGATGAAATAGGCTACCCGAGTTTTTCTAGACCCCGCAACAACTATTTGATCCCTACAGTAATTGAATTATTTTTTTTGCGCCTAAACAGTCAAACGAATTCCCGGAAAGCCGATAATACTTTTTTTTTTCTATTTAACACGAAATTGGTAGCATGCTGACCCTAAAACCAGAGTGTAGAATCGATGACTTGGTGTGCAAATAGATCCCTAGCACAGCGCGATGAAAGAAATTTTGTTTGTCAAATTATTACGTGCTGCTATTCTTGTCGTTGCATTGAGCTAATAAACGCCATGCACGTATTCCTTCAACGTTATTTTCCTCTTTAAAAATACGAGTGAAGCAGGATGAAAGCGCTTGTTTCGTATTATTGACAGGGGCAAGTAAAAGAATATACACCAAAATTTTCATTGTGGCCGCTGCACCCCTAAAAATCTACCGAGGCGCGCTTGAAAACGAGTGGTTTCATTTCAATCCAGAGGCAAATATCTATTCGGTGTATAAGTATAAGCCCCACATATGCGGAACTGTGTCAGATATGCACCTAATTATCTCCCCTGTGGTGCATCTCGGCCAGGAAGAGCTAAATAGGTGGGTGGCCCGACGGTGTGCACTGTCAGCGAAAGGGTTGCACGTTCCTCCCAGTGAGCAGCTGGCTGCCAAGTGGCGCCCGACAGCTCGGCGCACGTCTCAATGCGGCGCAATAACGGCCCGGGGAGCGCGAGCACGGCTGTGCGACTGACAGGCGCCTATTAATTGACAAATGGGTCGCCGCCGTGTCGATTCCGCCTGGACGAGCCCGGGTGTCTACTGCGCCACGTGCCGCTCCCTGGCGCGGCCGCCCCTCGCTGCCAATCAAATCAGCCCCTCGGCGAGCGGTCTCGTCCTGGCCGGATTGCGGGTGGCCGATAAGCAACGCGCGCGGTTGACGGCAGCCGCGTTTCGACGCACGCCTCTCGCTGCTGCTGCTGCTGCTGCTGGCCACCGGGGAGGACGCGCGACGACCCCGGCATGGGTGGCCCACAAAGCTCTGCCAACAACAGCACCTCCACCTCGGAACGGCGAACGAAAAGTGCGCGCTTTTTAACTCTCCGACGGGAGGTACGCCGGTCGAACACGGTTAGGGCGCGCAGAGCTCTCACAAGCAGCTAACAACAGAAGTCATGAAATGCCGCGCGAGTGAAAATGCAACACGAGAAAAAAACAGACAAAGAAAGGGGGGGGGGGGGGCGGTGAGGAAGAACTATTGGATGGATCTAAAGCATTCGCCAGCAATGTGTCTTCTTAGCTCTTTACTAGAGTGTTGTTCTCTTTGGCTAGTAACCGGTTCGTACCAAATTCTCATCCGCGCTTTTCGTGCTCCGGTGGTTTTTCCTGCTACTAAAAACACCACTAGCGCCATATATGAGCCTGAATAGCAAATGTCTACAGTCGAACCTCGTTATAGCGAAGTAGTATCGGGACAGCAAATTAGTTTGTTATAACCGACATTCGTTGTAACAGTACAGATAAAAACCGGCTACGACAAATCGACAATCTGCTCGCGCAAAAATATTTGATACAAGAATGCATTTTTTAAGTCTTTGAAGCCACTATGAACAAGGTAACCCTTACCTTTATCCTTGTTGCAGTTGAAGCTCAATGAACCGGAACGTGAATACGCAAAATTACAACAGAAGAAAGTTCACTTGACAAAACGGGCCTGCGTCCTTATTCGATGAAAGATGTGATCTTCGTCTGGTGGCTGCTCACAGCACTGATCAGGATAAGTTTTCCACAGTGTCCACGTCCGAAAGGCCTTTATACGTCTGCAGATTGGAACTACGGGGAGTCTTTCCAAGTAGCTTCTCAGCCTCTTCGTCAAATATTTCTTCGTTATATCCGATATCGCGTGCGCCTCTCGCGGTTTGTTTCGTTATAAAAGAATAAGTGTTATTGAAATAAAGCGTGTCCAACCAAAGTTCGCGTTTAGTTCGCTATAGACGGTACTATTCGCTATATCGGTGTTTGTTATAACGAGGCTCAACTCTATAACTGGCACTAAAATAGTTAAGAAAATCCCTGGTTAAGGAATGGCACTGAAGAGAGGCGAGATGAAAGGAAAAAAGGAACAAAAGACAGTCCCTTTCTCCCGCTGTCGCGAGCGGCGCTAAACACAACGAAATATAAAGAAAAAAATTGGTTGCCATCCCGCCCTGCGAAAGTGGACGTCCAGCAAAGGTGTTGTAAACCACTACAAATGGTCATGGAGGAGGGTATGAAATGTTTCTCGTCGTCTCGGCGGGCTTGTCGCTTGCGCTCGGCTATAGTGTCACCGGATGAGGGCACAGAGTATCGGCACTCTATTCTCCCATTGTTCCGTGCCGCCGCCATGATCATTGGTCAGTTCGTGTTAAGTAAAGTTGTTTACACTGCGACGGTTCATGGGTGCCGCCATTTTGTTGCTTATGCGTTTTAGTCTGTCAACTCTCGTAGGCTTACCTTGTCCTCCCTGCTCTGCGGCTGCGCGCTACTGACGTCGTTCCGAATGCAAATCAAACATAACGCGTGTAACAGCATTTCAGCAGCAGAAGTGTGTCCAAAGATGCCGTTTTGCGCCTCTTCGGTTGTGTTGTTAACAAGCGACCCGTTCGAACGGTGAGGTCGTAGATGCGGCAATATCACAACACTGACAGACGACAGAAGGGCCACCGTTGCTGGCCTATTCTCGACGGACTAAATTCACCGGGAACTGTGAATTCGCCGGAAGTCTTTTCTGATTGGCTTTCAGTTTCGCTCACGTGCTTCCGGTTGACAAAGCGGTTGTGTGTGGTTTCGCCATTTTGACGTTTCATGACGTTCACTCGCCCCAGTTTTAAAGTTTGCCGTATATCCCTCGACTGAAAGCGCATACTTGTTGGCACGCAATGAAAAACTAGACGAAATGCAACGGACATGACAACGTAGCGCGCCTGTTATTGCTATTCAACAACAATACGGCTTGTATAACACTCCCTCTCTGTGATTGGCTGAGAAGATGTGACGTATTTTAAATAGTTGGCGGGAACACTTACGTCACACGTTGGCAACTTCATCCTGTGTAAAAGTGACGTGTTATTACGTAACATGTTCCAAATGGCGGCTCCTGTCACGGTGAAATGGGAGAAAAGATTTCACCGACCTTCGTCGCCGTGAAATCCCCGTGAATTTGCAGCAGGCGCAGCTTCGCATGAGGCGCGGTTTGAAGCCCTCTTTATACAAAAAGAAATAATAGTTTTTACTGTTTCAAAGTCAGCTATCAAGGAACATACAAATAATGGTCGATATTTTGTTTTTATGTTAGGCAATAAAATAAAAACTATTTTTTTGACGTAACAGCAACATAAGAGGGCAGTACAAGTCTCTCCATTACAGAGAACCCAACCAATGGCATTTGTCCACACTCCTCCAAATAAGCTGGAGGGTCACATGATCGAACTCAAGAGAAAAATAACAAAGAAAACAGACTGTTTTAATTATTACTGCGCTGATTTAGCTCGACCTTTACGAATGAGTGAATCGGTGACATCGGTATGCTCTGCCGTTATCTAGCGCGGCGTTTTGGTGTCTTTACCTCGACAAACAACCGAAAGTTACGGCCGTTTTTTTTTCCTGCGATCACGCCATAAACTTGTTTCATAGAAGCAGACGATAGCATGACGGAGGTAGCGGCCGGGAAGGTGATAACGCTATAAAGCTTGCATTGAAGCAAAGAGCTCAACTATGTTACTAAAAGCGATTGAAAGAAATAGATAGACACGGCAAAAAAGATTACGTGATGTTCTTTAGCTCAACACCTGCCTTTCGCTCGCTTTTGGATCAACGTTACTTGATCGCCTTAGGTGTTAACGCCAATTTTAACCACAAGAAATGTGTTTCTTTTGCCGACCTTAGCTGCCGTATTAATTTTTATAATGCATGCCAATTGTTTTTATATATTTTATGCGCAATATTTGATGTCGTGGATTCATGGTTGTTATCTTCATAAGTTAAGCGTAAAATTACACTGCATGTCGTCATAGCTATACGCGCATCACGCCAATGATTGCTTACATTTTCCATACGCCAATAAACATAGCGAATTCACTGTGAATTTCTGCAGTCAATAATAGGGCCCCAGCGTGCCTCATTGGAGGCATACAGTTTCTTAGTAAGTATACTAGAGAGGAAACTACACCTGGGGCCCTATTCTCGACTGCACAAATTGCCGGCATTTCGCCCATGTTGTTTTGCGTAAGCACGACGTAAGCAATCAGTGACGTGCTGCACCTATAGCTATGACGACATGCAGTGTAATTTGACGAGTCACTCATAAAGATCGCTACCAAGGTGTCAAACATTGTGCAAGAAGATATAAAAACACTTGGCATGTACTATAAAAATTAACACTGTAGCTGAGGCTGACAAGAAAAACACATTTCTGGAGGTCAAATTTGGCGTCAACACCACAAGGCGATCGAGTAACGTTGATCCAAAAGCGAGCGAAAGGCGGATGTCGAGCTAAAGAACATCACACAATTTTTTTTACCGTATCTATTTATCACTTTCAATCTCTTTTAGTAACATAGCTGGGCTCTCTGCTTCAATGCAAGCTTTGTTGCGTTATCACCTTCCCTGCCGCCACCGCCGCCACGCCATCGTCTGCTGCTATGTTACAAGTTTATGTCGTGATCACAGAACAAGACGGCCGCGACCATCGCTTCTATGACACATAAGAGCAGCGAAGCGCTACGCCTGATAACCGCGGAGCACACCGATGTCGCCGATTCACTCATTCGTCAAGCTGGACTGCAATCAGCGCTCGAATGAACTATATAGTCACTTTTCATTGTTATTTTTCTCTTGAGTTCGATCATGTGACCCAACAGCTTACTAGGACAAGTATGGACAAATGCCATGCATTGGGTTCTCTTTGTCATGGAGAGGCTTGTACTGCCCTCTTATGTTGCGGTTACGCCAAAGAAATAATTTTTATTTCATTGCCAAACATAAAAGCAAAATACTGCATCTTATTTGTATGTTCCATGATCGCTGACTTGGAAGCAGTTGAAACTATAATTTGTTTCGGTAGGAAACAGGCTTTAAACAGCGCGCATGCGAAACTGCGCCTGCAGCAAATTGCCGCACATTTCGCGGCGCCGTAAGCCGGGGCAATAGTTTGCCCTCTTTTGCTTGTATTTTGCGACAAAAACAGAAGCCATTTTCATGCTGTTACGTGGCATTACGTCACTTTTACGCAGGCTGACGTTGCCAATGCATGACGTAATCGTTCCCGCCAAGTGCTTAATTACGTCATGCCTTCTCAGCCAATCACAGAGGGGGTGTGTATTACAGGCAGTATTGTTGTTGAATAGCAAAGACAGGCTTATGTTGTCATGCCCGCTGCATTTAGTGTGGTTTTTCATTGCCGGCCAAGAATTATGCACCTTTAGTAACGAGAAATAAGGCAAACTTTAGAACTGGTGTCCGTAAACGACATGAAACGTCAAAATGACGACAGCACACATAACCGCTTTGTCAACCGGAAGCACGTGACCAAAATTGAAAGCCAATCAGAAAAGACTTCCGGAAAATTGCCTGAATTGCCGGCAATTTGTGCAGTCGAGAATAGGGCCCCTGCAGGGGCCCTATTCTCGACTGTGCGATTCTCAGTGCGATTCTGTGAATGTGTAATCGCAACTAATTGGTGAGGGGTCGATTACTGAGGCATGGTGCATGCAGTAAGCCGCTCCTGAAGCCTTTACGAAAAATTATTCGAATTTTTCCGTTATTACTACTCTCTTCTCGGCAGTTCCTTTCGTACTACGCAGAACTTCTTTGACCACCGCCACTGGGGCCCTCAAACCCACGTTTTTCGTTGCGCGAATGGGGTGAGCCTTGGATACGAAGCTTCAAAAATTTTGTGAAGCTCATTTAAAATCAATGCATACAGCGGCGGTTTCAGTACCTAACAGATGAACAGGTTTGCTTTCATCTGTTCGGCTCAGCAGAAACACATCGGTAATAACAGCCACACAACAGCAAACCACCGACTACAAGTATCATATTTCCAAGAATGCACTCATTTCACAAGCATACAATATACAATATAGGCGGAGTGCACATAGCCATACTTACATCTTTGATTGGTGTAGATGGGCGCAGGAAAATACTTCAAACGCAACCTGATGAGTAAAATTTAAACGAACGGTATGTGGAAAATGTTGAATTTCTTGTAGGTGAGCGAGATTGCGTATGAAGGTTCTGCGTACATGTAGCAGAATAATGAACTGTCGGCTTGCGAGGCGCACTTGGGTGTTACCCGCTGCTCACGTGATATCGGGTGACATGCCATTGTCCCTAGCAATGAGACGGATTGACAGCGGGTGCATTGAATAAGAGTGCTTCCGTGCCCGTGCGTGCGTGTGTAGGTGTGCCTACCATCACATTCTGTTTCCAGCTATACCTTTGAAATATAAATCAGTCTGCACTTTTTTGCAATATGCGAATGTGCTGTGAACAGGTACACGTTGCTGTGGAATGAGACCAGCTGCCAATAATTCCCATTAAAGTAAAAAAAGCAAGTCGCAGATGAATGATATTACGTACTTAAAAATGTGGCGGGTTCACCTGAGTTTTCTCTTATAATGTGAGTTTGTTAAAATCTGAAAGCAAATTGCCGGCATTGGCATGCCGACGTTGCCATTAGGATTTGCTGAACCTACCATAAGCCTCTGATGGTTGCGGTCATCGTCACTGGCCAATCCCATCGAATGGGTATGTGAGATTGCTCGCCGTCAATGGGGAATTTTGATGAGAGGTTTCTGGCTACACGCAACCAATGGGAATTTTGATGACATGTTTCCGGCCACGGGGATAAGGGGAGGAGAGAGGAAGAAGAGGGAGAGATAGATAGATAGATAGGATATATATATATATATATATATATATATATCAAGGTTGCAGTCGTCATTGCCAGTGCTATTCGGCTGTTTCAAATGACGACTGCAACCTTGATATGTGTCCTGACCGAGTCCTTCGTCCCGTATCTTTCTGTTCTGCTATATATATATATATATATATATATATATATATATATATATATATATATATATATATATATATATATATATATATATATATATATATATATATATATATATATATATATATATATATATATATATATATATATATATATATATATATATATATATATATATAGAGAGAGAGAGAGAGAGAGAGAGAGAGAGAGAGACCAAAACTTTTATTGAGCATATTTATGCCTGGGGCTGGCTTCTGGGTCCGGCAGTGTAAGCTTCGTCTTTTGCCGTTCTACCCTCTCCGTCAGCATGACCTAGTCAGCGAGGTGTACGCTGGACAGCGAAGTCTCCACTGCTCGAGGTTTGGTTTAGGGAAAGGGGGGGGGGCGAAATTCCCAGACTACGTGGTCCAGGGAACCTGTATTTCCACAGAACTTGCATTGACGGGGAGGCTGATTGGGGAACTGCATATGAAGTTGGACTGGGTTAGGCAACAGTTTGTTTGAAGTAATCAAAGTGTTGAGCCTTGTTTATTACTTAATTGCGGGTTTGAGCCTTGTTTATTACTTAATTGCGGGTTTGGTGGTGGCTAGATACTACGTTCTAACCGGTAATGTAGGGTGATGTTACGGTAAGACACAATAGCGGTGGGGTCAGGTTCGCCTTCCGTAGCCTGGTTGGCGAGTGCGCAGGCCTCCGCGTGGGCAAATTCGTTTCCCGCGAGGGAGCAGTGTGCCGGGGCCCGCACTATCCTGACGTGCCTGTTTGGGGGGTTTGTGCTGAGGAAACGGTACGCTCCTAGAGTCACCGATCCGGGACGCTGCTTTTCCCGCCAAGTGAACGGTGCTCGCACAATAAAAGTACAGCTCAAGTCGCCTAAAATGTCAATGATTCAAGCCAGCTTTGTTGCGACACAGTTCACCTGCCTTTCCGATCATGTACAGTAGCCGACCGTTTTTTGGGACTTCAAAAATTCGGACTAGCTGGATATCCAGGACTTTCTCGAGGGGTCCCCAGCTGACCCATAGGAGTAATGTATATGAACAACGAATATTTTGAGCAAAATAATAAAGCCAAAAGTATGAGTTTACGGACAAAATTTTCTGCGACAGAGCCACGGTACGACTCCAGGACGACACCAGTATGTATCCTAAGCTACCTGGCTAGCTTCGGATTGGATGGGGATTGGCTTGACTCCCGCCGGGGCAACAAACATTGATCTTGGAGGCCATACTTTTACATGCAGTCTGCGGCGGAAGCAATCTCGAAAGCCGGAAACGCGTCATATGTAGCCATTTTTTTTAGACACCAGTTTCTTAGGCACCAGGTGACGCTGACTTATAAGCAACATCATCATCATCAGGTTTGTCCTGTGTCGCGCGTGGTGCACGTTGTTCGTTTACTTGATCGGTAGCCATTGGGGGATTTTGGTTCACGGGGTTCACCCCGTCGCCTGTGCACTGTGCGTACCGTCACAAAGATTGTGTTGCGGCCCCTCAGCGTGCCTGTTAGCACATGAAGGAGGAACTTAAGGCAATAAACCATTCGTGAGTCCTATTTAAATGAAATTAAGTTTGTTTTTGCGACTCGCGTATTTTTCGGACTGCTTGATCTTTTATGGGGACTATTTTTCGCTCCTCTCCAGGTCCGTAAAATCAATCGGCTTCTTTAGTGGTTAAGAACAACGCCACCCATCAATAACACTTATCCAAATTGTGGCAATTTCTAGTAGCCTTGAGCAGGCCGCAATGCGGAGATTATGGAAATACGTTTGTTTTTTTATCTGAAATCAATCCGCATGATACACTGGGTGCATGTTGCACCCTGTGTATCATGCGGGTCGCATCACGTTCCCAGCATCATAAGAGTGGTAGAGCACAGTTGCATGCAGTGGTGTAAGTGCGCAATTAAGTGCATAGACAAATTGTTTAACGTCGCTACTCTAAAAACGTAGCTATGGTGTACGCACTGCTGAATCACATAATCACTAATGCCTCCGCTCACAGCCATTAATGATGAGTGTACATGCGCACACGTAATCTTTTACACCCCGTGGAAAATGGGCAGCGCAAGTCGCTAAGCCAAGCTTCTTTAATATCGCAAATGGCCAACAACTTTTGTGTATAAAATGAATGCCTATCCTTTTGCTCATGTTCCCCTCTTCTTTGTGCTCCGCATTTGACAGGTTCCCTCTACACTCGCTCCCCTCCCCCGTCTCCCGGCCCTTTTCTAACTTCCCTACATTTGACCCCGTTTTGTATTTCTGACGCCCGTTTTCCACTTTTTGGCGGAAAGAGCGGAACGAATTCGTTTGATTTCTTTTTTGAGGGACACAGACATTCTTTTAAGTGATTTTGTCTGCAAGGAAGGAGCATTTATTACGCAGAAACGGCTTTTTTCACATTTATTTTGCCCGCTGAAAGGGGCTTCCATATTTTTCCCTGATTGCGGAAACGCTTGAGCGTTGAGGGGCGGCATGATTCAAGAATAATAACCGCGCACCCCTGATTTTGTGCCCCGATCAGCTTAGCAATCGTGCGTTCCCTATCCTCAGGTCCTTCTTGCAACCGTTTTTTTTTTCGGGATGTATGTCCGATGAAAACAGTGACAAGGAAATGGATTACATCCAAATGCAAGCATGCTGTTACTTGACATCACGTCTTTCATATCCCCAACATTGTTTTACTGCTTGTTTGTTTACCACGAAATTGCTCGATATTATAGCAATGTTATCGAATTTCGTGAAAGACGAAAACGCTGTGTGCGAGATCATCCTTTTGTTTTGGATGCTCCTGCTCAGGCGTGGAATATCCCGTAACTACCGTACTTACCCGATTCTAATGAGCAGTTTTTTCCCGGAAAAATAGGTCGAAAAATCGCATGCGCGTTAAAATCGGATACGAAACCGCAGCTGCCGAAACAGCGGAAATTGCGTCCCACCCATCGTTATCGCCATCTCAAGATGGCGTCAAAGCTTTTAGGAACGATTTTTCGGATGCAGGAAGCATAGGCATCTAGGCTTTTCTATCGGCGTTCACACAAATCGTCCAATCGTTCCACTTGCGCGCTTGATAACAGTAATGACAGCAGCGGCTCTCACGCGTTCAAAAACGAGCGGTCGGCTGAAGCTTGCGCCTCTGGAGAAGGTCGCGGGATGGGCGTGCGAGGCGTGGGCCACGATCCCATCGACTTAACCGCACCCTTTATCCCTCAACGACATTCACGACTGCTTTATGATCAGTGGGATACGTGAAGTGAATGAGTTACTATACCGGTCTCCCTTTTAAGGCACAGCCCTCCGGCAGCAGTTAGTGGCTTGAGTGGTGGCGGCGTCCAGATCGCAGCAGCGCCGGTGAGCAGAAGGGCGGCACGCGCGGCAATGGTCTCATCTCTCGCTGTGCCTCCCCGTCACTGTTGTTTTGATGTATCGCCGCCAAAAAGCGCCCCCCCCCCCTACCCCCCTCCCAAGACGCTGTTCTGATCGCCGCTAATCCAAACGACGTGAAGGCCGTTATCATACATTATGTGGTTTGCCCTTCACGCCAGGGCTTTGAATGAGCGCAGGTGGTAGACCCGCTGAAGTGCTCGTTATAAGCACACCGTCTGACACTCCGCGTCTCGTCGTGTGGGTGTAGCTTAGTCGCTAACACGATGGGCTGTCGTACCGCTTCTCCATTGGGGCTCA
This sequence comes from Haemaphysalis longicornis, assembly GCF_048455015.1. Taxonomy (NCBI): domain Eukaryota; kingdom Metazoa; phylum Arthropoda; class Arachnida; order Ixodida; family Ixodidae; genus Haemaphysalis; species Haemaphysalis longicornis. Next base: position 283,637,651 of record NW_027526203.1, on the reverse strand, counting down.
GGTTCGATCCCTGGCTGTGCCAGTAGTTTGTTTCTGAGGCCAGTAGTAGCCTGGGAGTTCTCTGCTGACGCGGACACAAAAACTTCCTTGGCTGGTTGGAGATTTACGGCGTCGCAGTAAGAAACTCACGCTGGGCGTCCTGGACTAGAAGTTTTAAAATAAAAAGTCGAGCACGACCATGTGCCATGCGTATGAGGGACTCGCATGTTTTGTTTGTCTTTTATTTGCCTCCTATCCCTTAACACAGATCACAAAACTTGAATACCGAACTCGCAATTATAACTTGTAAAGAGGGTGGATATTTTTGTGGCTTCTGTGGATTGCCGGCTTTGTGATGCTCTGGAAACAACGCAAGAGTATTTCATTGATTGCTAAGATGCCATAACTTGTCACGAGCGCTGATATTTTCTTGGTTTCTGAGAATTACCGTCTGTGTGATGTCTAGGAAACAAACGGACATGGTTTCATTGACTGAAAAAATAATATTCTTAGGTGGCCTTTGAAGGATGCTCCAAATGTTCCTTGAATCGACCTTCTACAGCCCTGTTGTCGGGTCAACGTGTATTTCACTACATCTACCAATTTCGGCGACAGTCTACTGATTGCTTGGATTTTTGGAGCGTGAAGCAACGCCAGGTAACTTCTGGCGTCATGAATAACAATCACTCAGTTATTGTTCTAACGATTGTTATTGACGTTTCGGAGGATAGTCCTGAAGATGAGGCATGGAGACAACAGTCCGGCATTCCCCAAATTGGAACGAATTGTCTTCTCGTCGCTTAGCAAGCCACACCAAAACATAGAAGCGTAAATATACTTTATCATGCAAGCATATCAGTTCTCAAGACTACGCAGTGAAATGAGCAGAACTCGGCTTCACTCACGGGAATACTTTATGCTTGACGCATGACTCATGAATCCATGCATTTCCATTTTGAAGCGGCGAAAGGAGAATGAAAAGAGTAATATACTACGAAGACAGAATAAGTGGGACTTCTGATAAGCGAGGGCTCCGTAACTTTGGTCTTTTGTCCCCTGCTTTACGTCTGATGCGGGGCTTGCGAGAAACAAGGCATATCTGACTGGCAACGTTCTGTTATGGTGTGCAGCTGAATTGAATAGTACATTACTAAGGCTGCGCGAACCTCTTGTCCTGGCCTGCTTTGTAAGCACCTATTTTGTTTATTTGAGATCTATAGCTCGTTGGAGAGGAAATTCCAGAGTTCTATTCAGCGATTGATGTTACAAAAAGCAGTGAAAAGATGCTTTTTTGTTTTTCAGATAACGTCACAGAAATGCCATGAGCACTCTCGGTCCCTTTACCTGCCGCAAGTAATTTGAAACTTAAGTCCCCCAGTTATCTGAAAGACACAATCGATTTAGGTTCAGTGCCCTTCCTGAAGAATTGCTAACTTTTGTTTGTTTTAAAGTTTGGATATCCACTCCAACATTTGCTTCGTTTAACTCCGCCTTAGCACTCGTTACTTATTGTTTCGATAATGTCTATACAACACCAAGGAATTTTGATAAGTTTACTGCCTTTAATCAATTTTGCCAACAGTTGTTAAATGTTGCAGAAAGTGCCAAAACCGCGAAACGACTATTGCCACCCATCAAATTTTGCGCGCTATGATTTGCGGTGTTACAAATCGGGAATGGCGAAACGTACAAGATATCATGTTCAAGCGTTTTTGTGTGTGTGTGTGTGTGTGTGTGTGTTAACAAATACCAAGAAAAATCATCCGCCGATGTTTGTTTAATGTTTTCTTTTTTGAAATGCAGAAACTTCATTCAGCCTTTGAACATTTCCGAACAGGCTGCCTCACTACCTCAGGCTGTAAGCTTCCTTTTAATTTCGATTTCAGCGTAATATTCTCCCTTCGTACACAATTGTTCTTAAGAACGTTATTCCGCTGTAGGCGACAGTCATCGGCCCTTGTTACCGCCATCTTAATTATATACAACAGCCAGCTACAAAAGTCGCGCCATCATTTCCGGAATCAGCTGCGCATTTAAGCCGTGCGTCGGCATTCCCAAGGCCAACTACGAGCTTATTTTAAACACAATCCGCTAGGTGGCAGCAGCTTAGAGGCTTCGTCAGCTCTCTCGGAAGTTGTCGGCATCCGCTCGGCGTTCCGCCTTTCACTTTGTCATGTGCTATCGCGTTGCGAGAAAGTGGGAGGAAACGCAGATAAATTATAGCTTTATTATTTATTTCAGACCAAGCACAGCACCATTTGGTATCAAAAAGAAAAAAAAACTGGAAGACCTACGAAAGTTGGGATCTTTCAGGTAAACCAAAAACTGATAGAACATTTAGTGTCCCTTCGCAAGGGTAAATGTTACCCAGCCTCCCCACAACACCTCAATTCCCCGCAATGTTTTCTGAACATAAATCACACAATGGGCGCGACCACGGTGTGACGCCAGATCTGGATCTTGTTTTTTTCCAACCATACCCCGTACACTAGAACAAATACAACTGTTCTACAGAAAAAAAAAAAAAAACCAATCCAAATCAATGTTAGCTGCCGTGTACTCCCAGTCACACATTTAGTCTGGACGATAGCAGTGTTGATAACCATTACGGGGAGGGCTTGTACATCCTCCTCATCGAGCTCCAATCCCTTCCCACTTTCATGTCACAAAACTTGGACTGTTATTAATGTTTGGAGTAACGGCAGTATATATCTACACTTCAAGCATGCTTCCGCTGGCTGTAGTTATATTGAAGCATGTTGGGGTGACTGAATGAAGTATGAAGTGCGGACAGTTTTTTGCTGAAGCTAAGAATACTGGACATTCTGCGGTAAATGTAAGAGACACTGTTGGATTGTAGTCCATGCCGTATTAGTCGCAAAATGATACTGATTGCGTAGCCCTAAAAAGGGTCCTGCCAAGTTGGCGCCTTAAAGTAAGCGTAAATGAGGCGGAAGTGGGGTTCCGAGCGATATGTGTAGTAAACGGCCGAATGGCGGTTACTGAGACCTTTGCAGTACTTGATTGATTGATTGATTGATTGATTGATTGATTGATTGATTGATTGATTGATTGATTGATTGATTGATTGATTGATTGATTGATTGATTGATTGATTGATTGATTGATTGTAGGGTTTAACGCACCGACGCAACGCAGGCGATGAGGCGCGCCGTAGTGGAGGGCTCCGGATTAATTTTGACCACCTGGGGATCTTTAACGTGCGCCGAAATCTCCTACACACGGGCGTTTTTGCTTTTCGCCTCCTTTGCAGTACTCCAGTGCATTCGCACAGCATGGTAAGCCGGGTTTTCAAGCGCGTACTGTCCCGTATAGACCAGTAGTTGACATCATGTTCTGGACCCTTTCGCCAAGTATAGAACCGAGCTATCAAACGGACCAAGCATGCTACCTTGTAGTATAAGTGCCCGCTCTGACGGAGGCAATGGCCGCGTTTTCAGAAATGCGGCGAGTGCCTGGTGGGTGGCACGCATATCAAGCGGCTCCATCCTCATGCAGGCCTGCAAGCAAAGAAAGATGGCGGCTGAGGAAGGAGTGCAGAGCGGCGGCGAGGGTGCGGTGGCTGCAAGGGAGACGGCTTAGGAGCGAGGAGCCACGTGACGGAGCGGAGACTGTGTGCCATACAGGCTGGCGATAATCATAAATAACGGGTAACCCGCCGCCGAGCAGCGCGACGCGGCGGCCGGGTTTCGTCGCAGAGCCATCCATCTCTCGCCACGAGCGCTGGCTGCAGGGCCCGATCGGCGCGCCATCTCTCGCTCAGCGAGGAGGACGGCATCCTTTTGTCTGGATCCTTGATGGATGACGAGAACACGTTTTTTTTGCGCATTGTTCGCCGAGTGCAAGCCGGGACGGGATCCTGTCAGCGTCGACAGAACTGCCGAGCCTTTTAAGTTGATCAGTTGAACACGACGCCCTCGCTGGCGCGCGCCTGCACGCTGATGAACCAATCGCCGGTAGCGGCGGGGAGGCGACAGAGAATAATTATTGCTCACCCCCTGCTACGTCGCTAGCTGCCGATGGAAGGCTTGGAAGACGAGTGTTCTGACGGCGAGCTCGGACCTAAGCGGGGGAAGGGCCCGTTTCTACGTGACTGGCGTTTGAAGGCGCGCAGCAACATTTCGTAGTACAACAATCTGTTGGTTGCTGTAATCAAAGGATTTGTTGAATTTTTCTGCGATGAGCGCGTGCAAAACATGACGTGCTTATTGTAATAAAAGTGACCGCTTTTGCGATTTTACAAAACAGGGGTGCTTAAATGGTCCCATCGAATTCATGAGCCTGTTGTGCCGTTGCCTCGGGCCTCCACTCACGATGGTTTGAAATTACGAAAACAATGTATGATCTTGTTGCTTGTCCTTCTAGGGGCACTGGATTTGTCTGGATGAATGTTGCGTTTGGCATGATATTGCTAAGGTAGCAGCCACTGAGATGTTAGAACATGATCTTAACTCTGTCTTTTTCCCGGTGCCAATTTGTCCAATGTACCGGGAACCAACAGAAATAACATCTGGCTTGTAACTACTTCATTTGCGTGCGCCGAAATCTCGATACACGCGCGTTCTTGCTTTTCGCCGCCATCTTTTAAAAAGCTGCGTATGTCAAGGCACCAAATTTATAGCACTTTTGTATTCCTCTTTGCTTTCCCTTTCCTCTACACTCATGCGTGTGAGGGGTCGTATGGATCTGAACAAACAAACAAACAAACAAACAGACAGACAGACAGACAGACAGACAGAGAGACAATAAATAAATAAATAAATAAATAAATAAATAAATAAATAAATAAATAAATAAATAAATAAATAAATAAATAAATAAATAAATAAATAAATAAATAAATAAATAAAAATAAATAAACTAATCACGTTGCAGGTGCCTATTATCTCGTGGCCTATTCTCGATCCTGCCTGGACGAAGCTGTACACCATTTCTTAGAAGGACCATTTCAAATTGATTTTAGCTTTTTTGGTATTCACTTTCTTACATCATTTCTTACCGAAATCGTGTACGAAAGGCCTTTTCAGATTGATTCTGACTTTAGTGACGAAACTGCAAGCCAATTTGAACAGGCTTTAGGGAAGACAACGATGGCCAGGTAAAATCAAGAATGAGGCCCTGTTCACCAGACGTTGCTGCTGCAACGTCTGCTGCAAGAGATCTGCTGCTCAGTATAGCTCTAAATATTTGGGAGCGTTTCTGTATGATAAAAACAAGATATAGTGGGTGGTGGCCGATAACAGAGGGATAGAGCACTAACAGCGGGTAATGACTAAGGAAGGGGCTGCAACACTCGAAGTAACGGGGGCGATTTTTGGTCGATGAGGCTCTGTTCCTAACTGTTGCGGAATGCCAACCCATCTGTACGTATGCGATCCAGACATACATCAATTGACCATGAAAGGTTTACATTAACCGTAACCATTTACTACGGTACACCGCAGTGCCAATGTACAGCGTTGGCGCGTTAACCGCCAATTTTATTTGGCACTCGATGGAGGGAGATGCAGAGATAGCAGAAAAAAATTCGAGAATTGAGATACGGACATTCGGTCTAAAATAATGGAGGATATTGATGTGGGAGAGCAGAGGCCATCGAGTCAAAACTGCAGTGGGCAACTAACGGTTATTAGCCATGCAATGCCTTTAAAAGAACACAACCAATTTTCAAATTTTTTGCCCCTACATGCATGCATGACCATTTCAATAGGCGATTTTCAAAATAAATCTCGGCGGTTCGCATTACTGGGATTCAGAACAACTCCGCATAGATTTTAAAACAATACTTAAATCACTGTGCCCCGATCAGACTTGCGGCGACAGCCGTAAACGCGCAAGATTGCTGTTTACATCCGCATACCCGCACGATAGTGCCCTCTAAAAACAGTGACCACGGTAGCTTGCCCGCGCGAGCGTGCTTGCACGATACTGTACATTTCACAGCGGACTAAACTGCCTTCCCGCTGGGTTCTGTAAGCTTGCAACGCCAAGCATCGTGAAGGCTCAAATAGACGGTCCAGGGGGGTGCGAAAGCTATCGCCGTGCTCGAAGTAATTCGGAAAGTTGCTCTATTTTTGCGCACCATGTTTTTTTTATGGTGCAGGGCCGGAAATCCGAGAGGGTGTTGTTTCTACTAGTGCACCCGCTTTACAGCCTCTGCGCTTAATATTTCGCCCGCACGAGAGTCTCATCACCTTAACAGTGTGCCCGATAAACTGTGTGCCCACTTGCTGGCGTGGCGGCGAGCCAGCAAACGAAAACGTTTGCCGCGTATCTGCTCGCTTCGCTGGAAATGTTGTGTAAAGACGATAGCCTTCCGCCGCCCTGTCACGTGACTGCCTCTCCGCTCTCCCCCGCCCACCTCACTCTCTTCCACACCTATCTCACTCCTCCCGTGGTAATGGCAATGAAGCCTCTCAATTCAATGCAATTTTTCCGCGTTCGCAAAGCTCACCCGCCAACTGTCGGGACTGCATTTTACTAGCGAAAAACAGACGGCGACGAAAAAGAAGTACACAGGACACTCGCTAGTGTCCTATACAGTAGACTCTCGATAAATGGAACTTCAAGGGACCGAAAAAATTAGTTTCGTTTAACAGGAGTTCCGTGTACTGAGAGACCTGAGCAAATGTGCAAATTTATGTGCGTACACACTCTCAATGGCATTTCATGGAACTCTAAGCATTAGAAGGCGAATGTAGCTGGTAGTTTTTCAGAAAGCAAGAAAACTACAAGAGGCTTAGGCGGAGCATTCACAAAGTTGATTTGGCAACAATGAGTCGCTGTGCCCTACAAAATGCATCAATTATTTTTGTTTGAGCCCTTGCAACTGCATTTTCACGGAGGCTAGAGGCCGGGACTTCGCGAGTGCTTACGAGCCACCGAATTTAGAAGACGGCAACGTCATAATGAAGCGCAAATAGCACCACGATGGCACGAACGAGGCGGCAGGAGCTGAGCCCTGTAACCTCGGCGTCTTGAATCGAGACCGAACGACTGGAACAAGAACTGCGATGTTGCATTCGTTGCGCTAACACGGCTAACCACTTACGAGACGAGGCTTGCGAGGCCAACGAGGCTAAAAAAAAAAACACGGAGGACGAAAAAACAAAAACGGAACAGCCGGAACCGTAAAAAGCTCATTCTCATGCCGAGGGGTATCACAAGAAGTTCTGATTCTAGTTCCGTTTACACGGTGATGCAGAAATTTTAGTTCCGATTACCGGAAGTTTTTTTACGGTATCTGAATACAAAACCAACCAACTTACCGGCTACTGTTCCGTTTAAGCGGCAATTCCGTTTAAGCGATTTCCATTTATCGAGATTCTACTGTACTTCTTCGTCCGCGTGTGTTTTTCGCTAGTAAAATGCAGTCAGATAACAACTGCCACGCGCCGTTTGCGGACACCTGCCCCTTCTTTGTGACTCCTGCGCCAGAAGCTGACGTTGAACACCTGTTGTGGACTTGTTCAGGTCTTAGAAACGCCAGAATCCAACACCGCCGAGGCACAGGGCTCCATCCTGGGAGACCCCCCGATCTTAAGCGTTGGATATGGGGACCCCAGTACCGGTCTCTTCTTGGCTTTCTGCGTGAAACTGGTGCAATGTTGTACCTATAAACCTCCCTGTTATGCCGTAGGGCAATCTATGGCATTAAAAAAAAAAAAAACTAGCCCAACTTTCTGCCTTAACTGTCGGGACCTTTTCTTTCTATTGTGGTTGGAGCAGCTCAAGCCGACAGGGTTAATCTAAGTGTTTGCTTTTATTTCGAATTTCTTCGACCCCGTTTTTTAGCCCGTTGTCTTTTTGTTTATTTTTTTCATTTCCTAAGGTAGAAATCATTCAAGCACATATTTTTAATTAAAATAACATTGGAACTCGGTTTATAGACTTATGTTTGTCTCCAATATGCCAGAGACAATATGTTTCCTTTGCATGTGTGCACGAATGAGCCACGGCAGCAGATTTAGTAGTTTAGGTGGTCTTCCCTATATATTTCGCGTTCAAGCATTTTTTCAAGTGCTTTTTTTGCCCGGCAATTGAATCAAGACAGAGAGACAGACAGACAGTTTTCGCGCTTTGGTAGCCCAAGAAAGTCTATCGCCTTTAAAAGGGGCCATGTGTCTGTCGAAAGCAACGAAGAACGAACAGCGCCCTGCAGCTATGGGTGAGCAGGTGGTGGTCAGAAGTATAGTCTGGCCGGACGTATAGCAGTCGTGTTCTCGGACCCAATCCACGTTCTAGAGATGGTCAACGGCCAACATCCGCCTTGCTTCTGTGACCCAGCCAGGCCGTCAATGCTCGAGAGTAGACAGCCTGGTCTATAAAAGTCAGCAGAGAAGTCCCCGTCGCCTGCCAGCCAGCGTAATGAGGGACTCATGCCTTCGTTCGCGACGCAGGCGCGACAACACATACTTTTTAGCGGGTCCAAAAATTAAAAATTAAGAAACCCTGGCAACATCACATTGGGAGCCACATAAAGTAAACTAAACAAATAAAAAATTGGCTGGCGATTACATACATACTTATGGGATCGCTGCGGCATCACTCACTCGTGGGTTCTCTCGACGGCAGTGATGATGAGCCTGTGCGTCAAATCAAATCTTTATTTCAACATCAACAACTACAAGAGTTCTCGATGCTGGGGGCACATTCAAAAATCCGTGGCTCGGCTTGACTGGGAGAGTGCCCCGTATACATGGCAAAGAGTAGCAAACACGTGAGTCACATAAATGCGTGTAAATTTCGCACAACTACGGAAATTACACAAAACTAAGTAAATTTCACACAACAGTTCAAATAAGGGTACTATGTAGATACACAGATGTACACCGGCACATTCACTTTTAATTTATACAAATATAAACAGTCAGCAGCACTCAATCTGCGCGTAGGTTTGCGCAAAGAAAGAAAAAAAGAAAAAAAGAAAAACGATTATGAACCTGGAATTGTTTAACAATGTTATTAAACTTTGTTACTGAACACGTGACGTGTTCAGTAATTGAGGAAGCTGGTAACGCAAAATCTGATGCCGTAATTGGTGCGGCTGTGGGGAACATTCCAAATATCAGTATTACGCGTAGGGTAGTTTTTCTTTTTTAAACTTAAACCGGCTATTGTGTTCAGGTACGTGTTTTTATTGTTCAGACATGTTCTGTACCGGCGGAGTAGTTGCAGCCCTTAGAGGTCATTTACAGGCGTTATTGATAAGGACCAGAAAATTGGGGCTTTGTGCGCGTCGTAAGGGGCATCTCCCACTTTGCGGAGTACCTTTTTTTTTGTAATGGCATCAGTTTTGATGCGTTTGAGGCGGTAGTGGTACCCCACACCAGGTGACCGTACGAAATGTTGGATAGAAATAAAGAGTTGTGAATGATCATTTCAACTGATGGTGGTACGAAAAACCGAATCCTAGATAGCATGCCTGTTATCCTAGACAGTGTGCCTATTGCTTTATCAACATGCAAATCCCATAGCATGTTTCCATGAAATATTATGCCTAGGCTTTTTACTGATCGAACAACTTCAATGCACTCTGCATCAAGCATAAGGGGTGAGGGGGGGGAGGGGGGGATGAGCACAAGGCTTCATTTTTGGGTCTGAAGAATACAGCCTTTGTATTATTAATATTAATTTTTAAGGAAAAGTTGTTGCTCCAGGAATATAATCCCGCAAGAGTTCTGTTGGCTTTTTTTGTTATATATGGAGTCTATTGCGAATAGTCCATTGCGACTATTGTTGCCTGAGTACTTCCGCGCATTCCGATGTCTTTATATACGGTGTTTGCATGTTTTGGTAATTTAATTGAAGGAATTTGATCCTCGCTTCTTGCCTGTCCTTGCGAGTTGGGATAGAATGATTTCGGTTGGGATGGGTTTTTATGGCTAGCCCGATTTTTTGAACAGCAGTTTTCTTTGCTCTAGGAGAGTGGCTTTCAAAGACCCAATTTTCGGACCTTTCCGGCGACGGTGAAAATTGGTAGATTGAGGGCTGCCTTATATCTTTCCTGATGAAGGCATTTATTTGGTTTTCTTCGGTGAGGGTAAGTTTGTGGTACGGCAGGCTATACGCTAATCAGTGCCTGCATGAGTCTTATAATTTCCTCTTTCACTCGTGCTGTTCCCCTGGTTAGGCGTTTAACAATGTGGCTCAATTCGTTAAAGATTTTCTGTATTTTGACGATTTTGAGAACGGTTCTTATTTTCTCAGAAGGGCTATGCCGAGGAGTTTTGCACGATTCTAACGCGAACCTTTTTTGGATAAAAGTAGCCTTCAAATTTGTGCGCGCGTTGCAATCTGGTTCAAAACCGAAATTGGCTTCAAAGCTACGAGAAGCAGTGCCAAGGGCACGAACTCCTCCCAAAATCCAACGCAATCCAATCCAAAACAATCTATGATATCACGTCAGTAAATTTTGTTGCACCCATTCTTTAATGGGCATACCTTAGCCAGCTGCTGCACATAATTCCGCTGCTGAAATTAGCACGTCGTTTCAGTCGTTATGGCTCCCAAATAGGCACCACAAGAAGCTTCCACCAAGCTCAACGCAATTTTAATTGCGGACAGCGAGGCGAACTGAGCAGCGTCACGCAGTGTGCGATTGACGTAAACAAAGCAAATCAATGTTTTGGTTCGAATTCTTCACCGGCCCTGAGCACGGGCGCCTTCGCGCACTTGAGGATTTGCAGATGGAATTCATAAATGAGCAACGAATCAACCGACTGCCCATCACGTCTAAGGCCAAGGCACTTGGAATTGATCACACTTTCACTCTTCCCCGGTCCAGTTTTAAAGCTAGCAGGAGGTGGATAAGCAAGGTTATGAAGCACGAGGGGGATTTTTGATGGTATAACTGCGTGCGGGAAATAAAATGTCTTCTACCAGGTACGTCGTGTCACGACATCTCCGCGGTGCGGGGTTAAATTATTTTTTCGAATTTTCCTTCATAAACTTCCCGGTGCGTTACAATCGGGGGTGCATTGGAATCGTGCAAATAGGGTAGGTGACCCAATGTTGGTGCAGGCATTAGTTACGATTGGAGAGCTTCTTTGGGGCGATGGCTTCAGTTGCGGGCACGGCTGGCGACGGTCTGCCGAGCATTTAGCACACACATAACGTAGAATAAACTTTACTGCGCAGGCGCGCCGCCTGCTGTATTCACTTATTTTTCGTTCGTCTCGGCGGTAGAATCGTTTTCCTTATTTGTGCTGCGCTTATCCCGATTCAGGCGAGCCTTCGCATCTGCCTGCAGAAGGACTGTCAATTGGGCTAGTTCTTACTTGTTCATGATGAATAAAACAGCGCGAAGATGACGAACTAGAAAAAAGAAGGGAGACAGAACAGCGCGTGTCATGTCTCCCTTCTTTTTTCTAGTTCGCCGTCTTTGCGCTGTTTTTTCCAGCATTCGCCACTGCCTGCCTCAGTCCTAGCTTCCGGATGGCAGCGGTGACGTATTTCCGTGGACGCTTGATGATCATGGCTGACAGCGGATGGCTAGCGGGCACGGGAAAATCGAAAATGAGCCTAATAACGCTATCGCGTTAAATCGCCTTTTTCTGGAAGAATTAGAGTTGAAACGCGAAGCTTTCTCTCATACAAGGCAAAGTCCACAATCCAATCAGCCAAAGTTCAAATCTACAACTCTGGGCTAATCGAACGTGATGTGAAGATTATGCATCATTAGTTTGTGATTGGGTCATCTGAATGTGCTGATTAGATTAGCTCAGCGTTGTTGTTGACTTCGGCTTTCCATTGGTTCAGTGTGACGTGATCAATGTGCCATCCGTGCGCCTGTTAGAGAATTTTTTTCATAATCACCATCATCGGTCAAGCGTATTACGCTAAACTGCATTCGTCTACCACCATGGAACCCGTAATGCACGTAAAGACATCCCCTTGTTTATGCGGTTTGTGATTGATGTTCCCTTTGTGGAAACCCATTTCCTTCAGTGCGTTGTTTTCGGACACCGCCACAAGTGAGACACGGAAAGCGTCGCTTTAATTAAGTGAGAAATTCATGAGGAAAAGAGGTCCAGTTTTCGATGCTGCTAACTAGGCATGTAACCATTTGGCGTAGCCGTTTGCAAGATCGGGACATACGTTGCGCGTGCGCGCCGGCACGCCGTCTGGAGCGGGGGCGCTTCTCCCCATTTAATGCACACAACGTCATCAATGATGTCCCCGCGCCCCGAGCTGCCACTGGCTGGGGCCACCAGCCAGCTAATCGCCCATGCGGCAAACGCGTGTGGCGAGGTCAAAATATGTAGCACATTTGACGCGCTCGGAACGCCTCTTCCGGGGGCCCGGCACCTGCTGACCGGTTCCCGCAGCGTAAACGCGTGCAAAAACGCGTCGCTTTCCGCGTATGTGTTTCGCCCATGCAGTTTTTTTATTCGAAATACAAGTTTGTTTTATTCGAAAGATTTGGTGTTTAATAGTGCCCCAAGCGCTTTTCCGGCAGCAAACGATGCTTTATTCACTGAGAAATTAATCAATTTAAGTTAAAATTTTGATTATCCCGTCAAATCGTGTGTTTCGTGACGTCTGCGACAACATGACAAGGACAGGTCTTCAAGCGAACATTAGTGTGCTGTTAGGCCCTGCAGCGGACTGCGGAGCCTTGTTTACCGTCAGTTCTCCTAAATGGCGCCACCATACTGCACCGGACCACCGTCCGGCTTTGCTTTGTTTTTGACCGTATTTGCACTTTACTTCTTTTTGCGGTAGAGAGTATTCGTTTCGTGAAACACGCGGTATGCTCGAAAAACCGGGTCACGTAATACGATGTCGCTTACAGCAATCGGCCAGTGTCGTCTGAGACAACCCCAGAGCGCCGCACTGCTGTGCAGCTATAACAAGCATAGTGCGCGCAGTACCAACAGCAGTACGCACTGGTACTTCTATGTTTACGTGTCCTTTCGTAGCTTACATTGTTTACCCCAGCATTCTCACTGCTATTGCTCCCCCCATTCCCACCCTTCTGCCCATAACCCTTCCCGATGTCCAAGTTCCCGTTCCCAGCAACCCACCCTATCCGGCTTTTTCCTAGGGGGGACAAGGGGGGTCCCCCCGGGCTCGTCCCCCTGGCGGTGGGTCGCAAGAAAGCTTTTCCCGTTAATTTGTCTCCACCTTCGGGTGGACAAAATTCTCTTTGCCGGTTGGCCCTTTTTTGTATTGTTGCAATTGGGTATAACCGGTTATACTACGGTGGTGCCGGGGAGCTATTGAAAGCTCCATTTACTCGATGCTATAAAATGAACATGCATCACATTTAAGCGAAAATAGCTCGTTCTGCAAGCTTATAAGCCCCGCCTGACTTTCTTTTGCTTTTGCCGGCCTCAGCCAATCGCACGGCTGTGCATTTGACGTCATATGTTTTAGTGAGGGAAATGGGCTAGTGGGTCGCATGGTCATTCCCTTTTTAGATGCGGCGCATCTCTTGCCCTGAGGCATGTTCCTCCGGCGTCGGCGTCGTCGGCGGCGGCGTCCGTCCGCAGCCCTCCTCCGTTCGCCTCTCCCACAGCTGTGTGCAACACTCTCACTCCGGCGCATTAGCATAACGACAGCTGGCGCGCTTGGTTGGCGCGCGCTTCGCTGCGTTAACGCTGCGTTAACAGCTGCTCCGGTGCGCATGTGCGCGCATGCGCGTCTCTCCTCCGCGGTCTCCTCTCCTTCAAGCGCTGTGAATATAAAGCGGCTATCGCGCTGGGTGGTGGCCGCTAAAACACGTGTACTATCTCATTTCGCGTATGCATGTGCATGAAAATGTAAAATTGCCTCCATCGTCCCGTGTATGAGAACATCCGTATGTGATGGAAGGCATCCTACGCGTTCACAATACGTTTCACGCGATGTAGAGAATCAACCCAATGGAAACGCCAATTGAACCCCCAAATGCGCCGCATCACACCAGGGTTCCCTCGCGGGGAGATGGAGGCAATTTTTTCCTAATTATATAGCTTATTTCAGCGAAGCTTACGTTAAAATTGGTGTCAGTATGATTCTAACGAGGCAATCTTTCGAATGAGCCAAACTTATGTTTTGCTTTCATGGCCCCTTCAAGCCACCCTTCATGTGGGGTCATACTCAATGTTTGACGGAACGACTGCTATGAACCCCGTAACAAAATAGCCCACGCACAGGTCCGATCCGACGTATACTGAGCGAGCGCCGAGCGGCATTGCTGCGAGATCGGCGTCGCGCTGCTATGGTGCGCATGAGTGCTCCGCTGAGCGGTAGCGCGTGAATGCACGCTGTGGGCGGCGCTTCGCGCCTATTTCGCGCCATGTGTGCGCATACGTGCAGGCAAGAGTGGTTTGCTGCAGTTCGGTTCCTCAATTTCCAATGCGTAACATGCATGGAAACGGAAATAAGCTTGTATTACTACGCTGGAAAAGCAACGACCCATCGGGAGTCACTGAACGGTCGAAATAATGACACGGAACCTGTCTGTCGTGGTTTGCTTCCCCGAGCATGACTTTGAATATTGAATAAAAGCAGAAATCGGAACAAATGAGGAAGCCTAGTCCCGGGAATTAAGTTCACGAAAGCAGTTTAAGTAGTTTTCATTGGTAACAAGACACATAATTTCATTTGTGGGATGTCCTGAACAGGAGCAGCACTTCACTACTCCAACATTTTCTGTAAGAGCTTGCGGTATTCTCTCTTTTTTGCATTCGGAAGGCAATATAGAATTGCTGAATTTTAACCAGAGCAGAGATATAAATGTAAACATTCAAACGGGTCTTTTACGTGCAGCTATAGTTCAGACAAATTTTAGCAGCATTGAAGGCAGGTTTGATGACTAACGTTGTCGGGTCAGTTACTTAAGGCTTTCATTGCAAGCGAGGTTGCGAATCATTTTATTAATGCGCCAAGCACAGTCAACATCTCACGTTCAGCTAGATTTTTGCAATGTGACTAGCAGATTTTGTGTTGTAAACTAAACTTCTTGGAAGGTAACCTTACAGTGAGCACATATTTTCTGTTAGGGTAGCGATGTTGACCATTTGTATTCTCGTTAAAATCTGACAGGTGCCTAGAACAGCAAGATATGCTTGCAGTCTTGAAAAATGTCGTTTACAAGGACAGTTAAACAACAGTAAATCACAAAACCATAAAGATAGCAGATGAACTTGTCCAGTCACAGGTGTGGATAAACGTCCCTCCCCAATTTTCCCTTTACAAAATAACGCAACGGGTTCCTGATAACTGCACTTGCCCTCGCGTTTGTAATGGCATTCAATTTTTTGTGGTTGGTTAGAAGAGGCACAGATAACAGTTATATGTGCTTTTTTTTTCTCTTTGAGTTCCTGCCGGCGTTCCAGTTAACGCAATAACGCGAAAAGCCAAGCGTTGGCGACAGGTATTACCTGCAATTGAATGTACCCTCGGCGTCGTGTTCAGCAACGGGAAGAAAACAGTATTTCAACAAGCAATAAACATCAGTATTTCTAAAACTAATCAGCCCCCTTTTGGCGCAAGATCATTCAGGAATTATGGCTCGCCCTTTTTGAAAATGGTATTTAAAGCTGGCAGTGTAAGAGAAATTTAGAAAATCCAGTGAGTCGTGGGAACTCCCAGCCCAAATGCGTGCAACAACGTACATGCTGTAGAAAATATTCGTGATTTGCACAGCCGGACGGGTATTGTTCAATTCCGCGATCTTTACTTCTTCTTTAAACTGAAATCAACGTTAAGGTGTAATGACCTGCCTATGTTAAGCATACGATTATGCTGATCACGTTTTCAGGCGAGGTGATTCGGTCATGATCTAAAAGAAATTGGCTGTCGATTACGATACTCCCTCATCCCAAATTTGAGGCCAGAGGGAACTTCAGACTCCTCTCGGCGACGAGGCATAGCTACTGCATCAGCTGCGCGCACCACTGGATTCTGGCGGCGGCGGCGCTGAGCCTTCGCTTGGGCTACACTTCCTTCGTCTCAGTAAGTGATCGCGCCACCAGCGAACGCACGACGGCGCGCGCTACACTGGCCTTATCTCGTAGCGCGTCGTTGGCGCGGAGCATGTCTCGCGCGATCCCTGCATACCACCATCTCCCTCACACTTCCGCCATACTTTCCTCTCCCGCTTTCTTGCTCGCTCTACCTTCGGAGTCCTCTCAGTTCTCTCGGTTGCAACGGGGCCGACGACGAGAGACACGAGAAACCACAGCTCTTAAGCGGGTGCTTAAGAGCTGCGCTCTAAAATGGGATACGTGAAAAGGAGACATGAAAGGCAACAGAACATACGCAAGCTCACAGCTGCTGAATTCTACCGAAAGGTCCACGAAAAAATACCCTAGCTCATCCGCAAAAATATATACATTAAATTATCGATAAAAATTAGCAAGAATGTTGAGCAGTATTAGCAACGACTGTTTAAACAGTATTTTTGAAAAAGGAACGCGGATAATTCCCTGACATAGGCTCTTTAGCCTGCGTGATATACGTCCCCGATAGTGTATGGGCGATAGATCCCCGTTCCTGTGCAGAATAATTGTTTTTGTTTGTTTCTTTCATCTAAAAGGACACAGCGAAATTTTACGATGGCGTGGAGAGTGTGCGGGTACGCACAGGTCACGTCGTCTCTTGCCCGTTTCATGTAGTTAGCTTTTGTCCTTTAATTAACCACCACGCCACCTTCAACCAAGCAACCTTTGAGGTTCCCAATACGGCAGACGACTGAACTCATCGGAAAAAAAAGTGCGAACTGTAGAAACAATGTTTATAACACGTTTCACGCTCTAGCGATGACCAGGGCGGCGATGTTTCGTGGAAATAAACTAGCGCGTTATCCCGCAACAGCCGCTGATTATTGCGTTCCTAGATGGAACCCAGAAGCAGAGGTAACTATTCCATTGCTTGGTGCCAGACGAGTACACATATTGGTTCTTTATGGTGTTCAGCACGCATATTGTATCCTCCGTAACGCGAACGTCCGTGAACGAGCAGCCGACGCGAGAGCGGCATCCACACTAGGAGTGGTTCGTCCCTCCGCCTCCAGGGGCCGACTGTGTTCAATCTAGAAGCGAATAGGAAGGCCTACCGGAACCAAGCGCGTTCTATCATAGCCTCTTGGCATACTACAGGTTCCGGTTGGATTTCCACGTTCGGGTGCTAGAGAAGAAACGTACTAACTCTTTGTTTAAGTATTCGCCTCAAATACATCTCTGCTGACGCCACAAAACATGCGATGGAAGGAGAGAATTCAAATTTTGGCTTCAATAATAAAATTTCTTAGTGAATAAAGCATCGTTTATGCCGGATAAGCACTGACGGTACTATAAAGCAACGATCTTTTTAATAAGACAAAGTTGTATGTTTTCTTCGTGGTCTTTTTAAGGAATGTAACAAAGCATGCACGCAACGAAGCCTCAAAAGAGTAACACGTCTGACATAACAAATTAAAAAAACTTAAACTTATTGACACTCAGCCCATGCATGATTGCACAGCGAGGCCGTTAAAATTCCAATGAAAATGGTGTTACAAAATGACAAATATGGTTTGAATGCAATGTGAAAAGTGGGGATTTACATAAGGGCCACTAGCACCAGAAGCGTTATGATCATTCGGTGTCTCGCTACAGAAGAGTAATTCAATTACCTTGCAGTTACTCCGCAATAAAAGAATAGCTGCCATCGTACAAACAAAAACTTGAAATATAGCGGATGAAAAAGAATTTCGCGAGTTATAACAGATATCGTTCCCTCCCGGTACTAGCATCAATCACAACTTACGTGATTGTCCTAACATCCGGAGAAGCTGAGATGTGCCGATGCGGGGCGGTTTTTTGGTGCGTTGTGAAAGGTTATAGCTTCGCTTCTTTTCACAAATATCCAGTGGCGCTTTCGTAAATGACCTGCAGCGGACCACCAAACATAACTGGTTCCGAACTACGGCGTGTTTTGCGGCGGACCGACGTACGACGGGCTTATACATGTGTGCGAGTCTTAATAAATGTTTTTCACCACCACCACCATCCCTCACGCTCGACAAAAATCCCGCGCTGCATGTCGCGCTTTGATTGCACATAGCATGACAGCAATATGCGACAAACATGGCCTGCCCCAAAAGGTGACAAGTGGGGCAACGCCGGACAGGCGTGTAAGCGCGTCAACTGTCGCATCAATATACGGCGCGAAGCGGACACATGTATAGGGCAGGTTTCAAACTGCTGTCGCGCGCCAGTCCGAAGGCGCTGGAATGTGGGCCCATTACTTGGACAGCGCGGGCGCTGATATGTCTAGGCTAATGACTGGCGCGCTCGGGAACTGCGGGTCGGGGAAGCGGCGCCGAACGGAAGCGGGGGAGGCAGCCAGGAGGAAGCGGACTCCCCTTTCACCCGTTATTAACCCACTATTGACCCCGCTGACAGCGCGCGGCCACCCGTCTCTCCATCCCCCGAGCCCGCATCCCCGTAGGGACCGTGCGGGGAGGCCCGACTGCGTCATAAAAAGCAAAAACGCTGGCTGCGCCGCAACCAAGATTCGCTGCAGAATTGGAGCGCGCTCAGAATAATGACACGGCGCAACCTTTCAAAAAAATTGAAGCGACGGGGTGCGCGGGCGGGGGGAAGCGACGTGCCTTCATTAAACGCAGCTTCGGGTGCCCTCGGGGTTTCCGACTGCACGTGCCGAGCCGAGACTGCACGCGCGGAAAATGGCGGGGAAGCGATATGGATCTGGCCTCAAGGCTGCCGGGGCCCGGCTCAATCACAGAGGGCGCGACGGTGGCAAGGTGGGCGGCGGTGGCGTTGATTGGATGATTTTACCAGCTCGAATGTCGGCTCGGCCCTGACAGACGCCGCTCGTCCTCGGGCTCCCCGCTGCGCTGCGTGCACCCGCGAGCGCATGCCTCTGGCGGCTCCTAATAAAAACATCGCGGAGATTGTGACGCGCCTTCGATCACGTCGGCCCGGCCCGGGAGGCGCGCACTATATTCTCATAGAGGCCCCCAATTGTTTTGCGGGCTATGCGTCTTGCTTTTACCGCGAGAAGTTTTACTCTGCGCGAGAGGGAAGAGGAGGCTGCTGGCTGTTTGCTCGGCGACTGTAGCCGCCCAGTTGGACGGGCACGCGGCGCTAGAGAGAAGGCGAGTTTATGACTCCAGTCTGACGTCATCGGTAACAATGGCAATTGTCGGCTGGCGAAGGAGTCCACAGACGCCGCACGTTGTTAAACGCCCATGCATTGCACTGTATCAGGGTTTTAGGGTATAATTCTATTGCACAGCACTCTAGCTTCGACAGAAGGGGGCAAGAAGTACAGGTTGAAACTGAGAAGAAAAATATTGGAATTGAGTGTAATTACAATTCGCGCTGTTCTGGGGCATAAAATGGAACCCCGGTAAAACCAATGCACGATGGCTTTTGGCGGTCTCCTCCTTTATCGGAGGAAGCTTCGCCCGCAGACACTGCAACGTCCGGAATTGGACGGCAATCACGAGGTGGTTGTGCACCAAGGCGTGCTGTTTCAGTTGGTTCTCCCACTTCTAATAGTGTATGAATGACCGGTTAGAATACGAATACCTTTTTAAAGCTAAAACCTTAAGTGCCCTATCGCGCGAAAAAGCGATGTTGTGTGATGATGAAATGGCTGCAAAGAGCTTGATTGATTGATTGTGGGGTTTAACGCGCCGACGCAACGCAGGCGATGAGGCGCGCCGTAGTGGAGGGCTCCGGATTAATTTTGACCACCTCAGGATCTTTATCGTGCGCCGAAATCTCGTACACACGGGCGTTTTTGCTTTTCGCCTCCATCAGAAAAGCGGCCGCCGCGGCCGGGAATCGAACCCGCGACCTCGTGCTCAGCAGCGCAACGCGGCTGCAAAGAGCAAAAAAAAAAAAAACACTTACAGGAATGTCGGGATCTGTGCCTATGTGCGTGTGGGAACTAGTTTCTCTTGTATAGTAAATCACTTGGGTTGAGAAGAAATTCCGGTTCATTGAGGTAGGTATGAAAATCGTACCCGCGTCCCCAGGAGCCGAGGGTGTTACCACCACGCTACGTTATTCAGGTTGCAAGCGGCGCTACAAGAGTTAGCGTAGTGCGTGCTAGAGTACTGCACGGGCCGCAATTTCTAGGCCCGGCCCGACCCGGCCCGATAAAGACACGGCCCGGGCCAGCCCCTGGCCCGACAAATTTTTAAAATGTGAGCCCGAGCCTGGCCCCAGCCCGGCAGAATTCAATAAAATAAGCGCGAGCCGCCACACAGTGGTTAAATATCATCCCTAGTCCGACAGGCTATAAACATAAACTCATAAAAGTTTGTTGTTAAACTTACAAACCGTAAGCACAAAGCGATTACGACTACCATGGATTTAAATTTTCTTTAAACTTGGACCGCACTTGGTACAGCTTAAATTATCCTGACTTAGAAGCGGTATTTTCGGGAGTCGTGGAACATCATTTGTCACTTCGTTTGCCAAAGTATTGGAAATGAAGGCACAAAGAGGATACCTTAAAGGATTTCGAACAAGTGGATAACTTTTGTTTATTATTATAATTATTCAACAGATATTACACCTTTCGTTGCTCTATTCCTTGCTGAAATTTGAGCAGACGATGCGTGCGGCTTCACCACCTCATTTTTGTCTTTCCCTGTAGTTGCGATGGCAGCATTATTTTATCGGCGCTTCTGTTTTGATTGCCTTTATTCATGTTTTTTTTTAATCTTACCTGAAAAAATCGTGGTCTCTGCTTCGAAAATTGGTACTTCAAACTCTGCACACAGCCCAAAGACCAGGTCACGTTTGTTCTGTTTGTTTTAGTTTGAAAATAAGGGGGAAAGACAATCATGTTGTACTGCGTGGCTGGAGTGCCCTCGTTTTCTATATTCCGCTCTCCGCCACTATGCAGATGTGGCCCAGACGTTTTTTTATTGATGTGAAGGCTTTCTGAGTGCAATCTTCTTTTTATCATATCTTTTAACGCCGCCGTAATAACTTTGCGCTTCGCTTTTGTTGTTTTCACTTAACCTGAAAGATCAACAAGAAAACTTTTTGTTGTCAACAATTTGGAATTTGCGGCAGAGGATTGTCGGGTGTTAGGCACTGCCCGGGCGGGCTCGGGCCGGTACGGCCCGAGAAAACTTTGGTTCAAGCCCGAGCCCGGCCCGGGCCCGAGAAACTGCGCGCTACATGGCCCGAGCCCGGCCCGCGGGCCGGGCCGGGCCGGGCCGGGCCCGTGCAGTGCACTAGTGCGTGCGGCGCCGACATCATATCGCGTGACAGGTAGTAGACCGTGACAGCTAGTAGCTAGTAGACCGTGACGGCACGTTAGTACATCGGGTAGAATTAACCCCATCCACGGATAACTCGGATGCGAGGGAAGCTGTGGCGTGAAGCACCGCCAGACTGCCAGTCAAAGTAATTTGCGCCAAAAGACAAAGAAATGAAAGCGAAGGAAGAGACACAAACACGGTATATACCAGTAAGATGTGTTGACTTCATTTGCGTGTGTACTTGCTTGAATTTCCAATTTTGTAGCTTGAATTATGAACCATACAGCACTGATGTTGCTGTCAGCGGCGTGTATGAATGAAGCTGCCTTTTTTGGATTGACCTTTACGTACTAAATTGCACATAATCTGTAAGCAATCTTCCGGTACTTGCTCGACTTGTACCACATTATGAAGCGCCAGGAAAATGCTGCCTCAATTTTTGGTTCAAACCGGTTAATCACCAGCTTTGGTATTCCGTCCGAACCAACTGTATGTTACCGATTTCTCACGTTATGTTTTCGTTGAACTTATTTCTGTGTTTACCATTACGAACCGGCTTTGGCCTAGTCGATCTAGCCAAAAGAGCCATTGTGGTCTGCGTCTCCATCCAGGTCCTCATGTGGGAGTTCGAAATTTCACCTGAGTTTTTGAACTCGCTCAAGCCTCTTATCAAACACTTCACCCTTTCCACATTTTTCTCCCTCCATCCGCTGCTGGTCCACAATCAAGCAACTCCTAACGAAATGATTTTCCCTGCTATTGTGCCTCTTTCAGCTCTCCGTCAGTGTTTTTCTTGTTTAATCAGCTTGCTAACTCCGCTCCCCTTTTGTGAGTTCTGCTGTTCTGTTTCACTCATTCCGGACATATTCGTTGGTGACAGGTGCATGCTTCCAGGTCACGGAGGTGAGTCTCGGTTAAAGCATACCCTTTTATTTCTTCCTGCTCAACGAGCTTTTAACGCAACTGCGTTCCTAGGCTCATTGCCCTATTTTTTGGGTATTAAAACGTGTGCGGCTGACGCGCTGCTCAGCTATGCTCCTCAGACGCGCTCGTCAACCACGTTTATCAGGCCTCCGCGGAAACGACGTCATCTCCGCAAGCCGGAAACGTAAACGGCGGCAGCGAGAAACCAGCGCCCGTATACAGCATAGAGTTTCACAATAATATATACTAGAGGGAAATCTGGCACTGCAATCACGGGCTGTCGTGGGCGCGCCGTTGCATCTAACGACGTTCCTGGCCTACTTGGCTTGGTCGGCCACATGGCTTCTTTTTTGTCTCGAAGTAAAAGGTAACAAAAAACGGCAACATTTTTTTTTTTCTTTTTAAGCTTCTAAGTATTCACTGGCAAATAAGCTTCTTGGAGCTTCAGTTTTATAATAACAAAAACAAATCTATATAATCTTCTACACTAATGCTTTTTTTGCAGCCAGAGGCTACTTTCCAGCCTGTTCACGAGCCATGCCAAGGACAAGTGGAACGTGCCTGCCCGGTACGTGACGGAATGCTCGCTGAAGCGCGGCTCCCCTAGACAATGGCGCCAGGTTTCCCTCTAGTATATATTATTATGAAACTCTATGGTATCCAGTTGTAATCGGGCTTAGCGCCGACTGGAATGGGGAAAGGAGGAGGTGTGCCGGCAGGCTTACCTGCAGTGATGACACTCCGGAGAAGAGAAGGAGTATACGTAATTTCAGCACGCGCCGTTCCTGCGCTGTGGTGTTCGTTCTCCCTCGGTCAACCCTCACGCCGATGAGTCGATGTTTTCTTGTGTTGCGGTGTACAAAACCGCTGTTGCTAGCACCACTCACTGTGCTCTTCAGCGCTTGGACAGCATATGCAACAGTTCCGTTACAAAACGCTCCCTCGACGAATAAGTAACGCTATCGTATCTCACATCTTAAGATAGGTGTCCTCTGGAACTTTTCGTATATCTACCCACCCTTCAGGTTTTCTGTCTTCCAGCATAGTTATGTGAACAGTCATCCCATTTATGTTTTCCCTTTCATTTTACTCTAACAGTATCTTCATTTTTTGGTTTATTATTGTCGGTAACTAAACAGTTCCTTGTCCTGTTAGCACTTGAACCGACTTTCTGTACATATTGAGCATATGCCTCTTGATCTGTCGGGCAACTGTTTTCAAGGCTTAGTCCAAGAGATGGGTGTCCGTACGGCTTTCTCTTTACATGTGTCGCCTAGATCGCTTCGCTTAGTTTCTAGGGTCCATCAACTGCTACATCTCCCCCTCTCCTCCCAAGCGCCATCCTGCCCTGTTGCCTAGTCTCGGGATATGGTGAGCCCCTTCCCGGGGAGTGCACTAACCACAAAGTTAACTTAGCATCCTGCCAGAGTGGAACATTAACAAGGTTCGTACACCCGCCGCGGCTCCAGCCAAGCCGTGCCTTTTTTTACAGCATGGTCAAACACGCTAAAAAAAAGGGCAGTTTGGTCGGAAAAAAAAAAAAAAACAGACGAAGGCAAGGGGACAACACTAGCGCTGACGACAACATACGTGATGGCACACGGCGACGGCGATTAATGCAACTAGAAGTGCAGGACGTGTGGTTACGCCCGATATAGAGCCCGGTGAAACAAAAGTGAAGTAAGGTACATTGTTGGGCCCGTTGGTAAAACATACTGGAATTAAACTGGTGCGCGACAATGGGTAACCAAGCATCCTTGGGTGCTTGTTATATTTTTCACCGTCGCTGAGTGCCACCCACGTATGTTGCGCATATATGCCACCCACATTGCGCTGTCACCTCGTCTTCGTCTTTGTAATTTCGGTCGCGCTGTATGTTGATTCCGGTCCATGGTGGAAAGATGACGCACTTTGCAGCATGATTAGGGAATAATCGGTAGGAAATCGTAAAAGAAACATCAGCTCTTAACAAACAAAGCATCTTTTCTAGGTTTAACAAAACCCGAAACAATTACATAATTTGGGATCTATCAATTAAAACAGAAATGTTACAGAGCTGTAAGAATGCCTTGAAGGCTTAGCTGAAATTCACGAGGGACACTTTGTATATACACCAGACGCTTATATACACAGCCTATTCAAAGCAAAATTAGATTCTCAGATAACGACGGAAACTTAGCATCAGGTACTTAACTGAAATTGCTTATTCGAAGGACCTGTAACGAGCAGTGAATTGTTTAAACACCGCGTGTGACGTCACGAATCGATTGCCATTACGACTAAAAAGTACAATTTCAGGTTAACACGTTTCATTTCAACTTGGAAACGGTAATACGGAAAAGGAGAAACACTACGATCATTCTTAACAGTCTTGAGTTGATACTGACGAACTTACTAGATACTTTCTGCCGAACCGCAAGAGTTTCCATAGACATTTTTATGCCCCCAAGGACATTGTATGTGTGATTAATTCGGACCATTTAAAATTGATATGATCTATCAACGAGAAGAATAAACCAGCAAAATTATTTTACTCGTGAAAAAAAAAAAAAGATACACGGCTACATATTCCCTTAGCGACTCGGCCATATTTTACTGACTCAGCGTTGGCAAAAACCCTGCAGTTACTCAGCCATCATCACCCAACTCGGAAAATTGACCTTGTTTGGACTCCAGATCACTACTCACTCCAACGGGCAACAACCATGTTCACCAGCAAGCCTGCGTCCTTTCTTCCCAGGTTGTTGAGGGCGCTTTGGACACTCCACCCCTGGACCGCTTCCAAGACATCGCACAGCCTTACAGAGACCTATACAATCCCTCCCGCCTCCTCGTCCTAAACCACTCGAACACGAAGAAACTACCATTCTTATAGGATCCGCATACACACATTCCCTCACCCCACCTGTCTGCATCTCTTATATCCCAGCAACAACCACTGAGAATGAAATTTTTGCTCTCAACAAGGCACTCTTACCCATATCATTACCGGGTGAGCTCGCAACCCAGCGCTCCCACCTCTTTCCTCCCCTCACCTTTTTCGATCTGTGGTACAACATGACGCCCAGCAACTACTGGTTTCCAGGTCAGGGATCAGCAAGTCGTTTCTTGAATTCTGAACTACTACTACGACTTACTACTACTACTACTACTACTACTACTACTACTACTACTACTACTACTACTACTACTACTACTACTACTACTACTACTACTACTACTACTACTACTACTACTACATCAGCATTTAGTACAAAAATAAGAATTATGATGTCATCTCATGTGATCATATATACGACTAGATATCTATTCGTTATCAGCAACGGAAGAGTGGAAGTGATGAATGTGCAGCTCACGGCGCGTGCTGTCGGCGTCAGTACAGCAGGAGAAAAATATGGCATGCATGAACAAAGAAAAGACACCAAGCGTATCTGCTATATTGGGATGACGAGTTTGCCTAAAGAAAGAAACAAAACTGTCCCTTTTCGGCGTTTTCACGATTAGCCAGGGCCCTGACCTCGCGGGTTCGGCAGTCGGGGCTCGCGCACGAGGCTGCCGAAAGAGCTGCGGGCTTCGCGTATCTGGCCGCACGGGGCGCCAGGAGCGCCCCGAGATCGAGCGTGACGCTGCGGCGAGATCGGGAATCCCGGGCGCCGCTTTTCTCTCTTCCGCGCCAGCAGACAGCGGCGGCTCGTGGCGGGGAAAATGGCGGCGCGAGTGCAGTCGCAATCCTTTCGCGCGTAGCGGCGATCAAATTCCGGCGACACGCACCCGCGTGCGGCAGAAGTATGGAAGGCGAGAAGCGAGCAGGCGCAGCCGCATAGCCGCCGCATACCAGGGCCGAGTGCCATTATTCATCCAAATCGACAGCCCCGGAGCGATCCGGGACCATTTATTCTGAACGCTCTTGTGACGCTCCCCCTTCTTCGCTCGGCGCAAACACAACCCTCTGTCTAAACCATTCGGCGTAAAGATTATTCGCTGGCGCATCCGGCCCGGCGCCAGCAGCAGCAGGTAGGCATACCTCGGGCTGCGCGTGCGGGGAGCGCGGCTTTAAAGCGCGCGCCCGGGGGGAACGTGAGAGGCGGAACCGCCTCCCGGCCCACCCCGTCGATTAAAAAAGCCGGGCCGCATAACGGGGCCCGAACCCTGGCTGCCGGCAGTCACGCCGGCCGTTTTTAAATTTCTCGCAGTTCAGGCGGAAGGAGGACACGCCGGCCGAAATTGCCGACACGCGTTGGAGCGTAAGCGGCGCGCCTGCTCGCGCTTCGCTGGACGTGCTCTGCGGAGACGACGCCACGCGCGTGAGCCGCGCTGCTAATGGTGACGGACGGTGACGGCGCCCGCAGGCGTCGGGCGCGCCAGTCTCCGTGGCGGGACGGCACGCGCTGCCGCCCCGTTTTCGGCTTCTTTCTAGGGCTGACAACCTACTTTCCGCAGAGAAAGCCCTGGAAGTGTACTCCACTTCAGGACAGAAACCAAACGCCACGCCCGAGCATGTTCTCGGCGGAACTTGATTACGAGGAGGCATTGCGTTATGCGAAGCGGGCTGTAGGAATGCTGCTTTACAGTCAGTCGCATTGTCGTCTGGCGTTAAAGCCCATGCATTCTCGTCTCTCCAACTTTTGCCCAGTAGTGCAACGTTCTTAATCAGCTCAGCACTCGCCGCGTCCTCAGACGTTGGGCTGATACTTTAGCAGGTGCTACAGGTGGTACCATCCTTTCCGAGTTCGCGTTCTCTCCTGGTGTTTCCCTGCGCTTCTCTTGATGGTTGTCAACCTTGCCAGCTCTGGCCACACTGACGAGTTAGGCCAAGGGAATAATCAGCTTAGTGCGAGAGCCAGCGCCAGAATGGAGCGTTGGCGTCGCAAAAACAGCCACGGACATCTTTTGATCCCCGTTGGAGGCAACTTCAGGGAGCGTGATAAATAAACGGCCAGAACGCACGAGTAAGAGCATTGGGAGGAGAGAATTGGTCCGCCCCATCCGCCACGGACGAATAAAAAAATTTCGATGCCAGTAGGCCATGCTGCCGTACTGCAAACACACCACGGAACAACTCTGAAATTACTGGTGTTGTACGCACCGAAGTGGAGGGCTCTTGGGGTAATTAAACCACCCAGGGATCTATAAATCCACCAGGAAGACAAAATACAACGTTGCTCGATTTGAAAGAACTAGCATTTAACGATTAGCTCAGCTCCATTGAGGCCACGAAAGACGTTTTTTAACCGAAAACACGCAATAAATGCTGAAAACAATCAGCCACTCGGTGAAGGTGGTTGACCAACGAAGCTGTTTGCGACACATCACGGCAGTACGACTAAATTTACACCACATTCTGAATGAATTGTTCTTGCCGCAGCGTCGTCGCCGTCTCGACGCCATCTCTAGCACTCGGCGTCGTGGGCCCGCTCTTCCTACCGCGCCGCCGGATTGGCCCGATGGTGACCGTTGCATTAGGCAGCACGGGCGCTCTCTAGTTTTCTCACCGCCTCGTCGACGACGTGGCGGGGACGGTCGCACTCGAGCCGCTGCTTGCGGCGTCGTTCCTTATGCCAACGGGTGATCCGCTGCGAGAGTGTTTTCTTTGCTTTTGTGGATCGCCAGCTACGTCGCAAACACGTGGCCATGGTGCGTTTCACCGCGAGAGACCCCCACGTTCCCTTCCCCTTCGTGGAATGGCGCCCATCGCACTCGGTTTCTTTCGCGCATGAGAACTTATGCTTCGGAGAGTTTTCTGCTCGCTGAAAGATGGTTTGCCCTAGCTATTGACAGCTTCGATGTAAAGCTTTCAAATTTCACGCTACACTGGCGGAATATGGACAGGAGCGATGCAACAGAGGCCAGCACTAAAAACAGAGTTATCAGTGTGCAAACGGCCCGTTAGCGTTGAAGCAATACACTCAAACTGGACTAGAGGCCCCACTACAATCTCCCATTCACGTTTCTCGGCGGTGGGTATATGGTCGGCGGTATCCAATTGCACAAACAAGACTGTGACGTCATAGAACCGTCACCGGGAAGTGGCTGGAGAGACGCCACTGCATCGTCGGTTTTCCTTAAAATCCCCAGCATGTGTCTGAAGTTTGCGATAAATTTGAAGTCGATTTTGTTACCGGTCCAAGCGGTCTTTTAATGAACCGAACTTGCATGTATTTTGTATTCATGGCCCCTGTAACGTCGGCTGAAATCTCGACGCGCGTATTTTTATTTTTTCTCCTCTATCAGAAAGACGGCCACCGCAGTCCGGGATCGAACCGGCACCCTTGGGCTTAGCAGCACAACGTCCTAGCCACTGAGCCACCGCAACAGGTACCAAAGAACTTTCATCGTCTGCAGGGAGCTGCACAGCAGCTATTCATGCACCACAGTACCCGTACTTCAGTTTACACAGGATGGCTGCTGCATATATGCCAAAGCTGTGCGTACTGCTTCCCATCATGATAGCCTTGCTATGTTTTTAACCTATGCAAGCATCTTCGGTCTTCTTTCTTTTCTTTATTGATGGCTGCTTCTTTCCTTCTGCGCAGCACAGCTAATCTCTTGGTAATTTCAAGGCGACGTCGACTCGTAGCCATGAAAGTGGAATGCCTGCGCTTTGCACGTTTGAGACCACTTTTGCTTCCGGGTGGGTGGATACAAATGCAAGCAATTGTTTTCAACCATCGTCCCGTATACAGGGAATCTGACGGGATATATGGCTCGTCTTTGTCATTATAGTATGGCTTGACCTGGCTGTCCAGAGGGCTACTACTCGCAATGTGCTGCGATTAGCTCCGGGACCATTCCGTGACAGGCTAGCACACATGGTGGTAGGCTGTTCTTGTCTGTATAAATGTTTAGTCTTCTGTGAAATTCGCGCATTATGTATGAAGGGTCCAGACGCCTTCTGCGCTGGAGTTTTACCGGCATACAGCGCCCTGTCGTGTACTGTCACCCTTGGCATTGCAATAGCACGTGTTACATTGATATTTGCGTTGACTAGTAGTGCGCTGACTAATTTTATTGATATTTAAACGATATTGGGGAGTTTAATCGGTACCATAATGGTTAAAATAGTAACACGATTGGCTGCTAGTACAGGCCGAACGAAACACAAAAGCTGCGGATTCATTTTGCCTCCCGTAAACCGTCCGGCGAGCTCTCGCGTCACGAGCTTGCACTAGTAGCGAGGGGTACGTCTATGCCAGTATACCGCAGGTGGGGAGAACGGTAGTGCAACGCAGCCGAACGAGCCAATAGCAAGCAGATAAATTTACCATCATTACACGGCGGCCGGAACGAGCAGCGGCACAGCATTTAGGAGATAGATCAAAGCCAATCGAAAGCGTTTAGGCGGATCGCAAAGCAATGCGCCCCAAGTGGTAACATCGCCAATCCTTCAACAACGCGAGGTGGAAGCAATGCCTCCCAGGCGTTCAACTAGCCCGCTAGACACGTTCATTCTGGAGATTCATGCTTTCGCATTCACAAACCATAAGAAGTGCTTTGGTGTCCTCGGACTTTTTCGTGTGACTTCTTACATTGCTCCTAACACATGTCTTCTCACCAATGCATTTGTGCAGAGTAGTGGAGCTGACTTTGCTAGAGGCTCGATCTTCACGTACCAGAAAAGTTTGGGTGTGAAATGAACGTGCCGGTATTTTTAAGACACCGGAATATTCTGCAGGAAGCAACAGAGTTCTTTTTTTTTTTTTTTTCGTTGGCTAGAAATAAATTTACAATTTGATGGGTTTGGCGACACATGACTCACCTCGCGCCAATTCAAAGAGAAATGTTGTCTTCCACATTGTTAATTGTGCATAGATAGTACAATCATCAACGAATAGTCTTATGCAGGAGATACACCAGCCTGACGAAGATCAGAAGAAACATAGCAACGAGAAAAAGAAGGGTTATTAGCCCCCGTAAATTGTCGACCAAAGGAACAACGCTGCAGTACCAATATAAAGTCAGCTAGGCTAGCTTAAGAGAGGGTAGTTTTAATATTACTGTAAAGTGCTCTACACCGTTTAAGGCTTTCGAGAAATCCAGGAACGTCAGTTGGTTTCGTTGCGTCCTGTAAGCCGGTAGTAAATGCCAATAATTGTACTCCGCAAACGAAAGTTTTCCAAAATCAATGCTGATCCCTCAAAAAGAAGTTAAATTGAAGGTGACTGTAAAGAAAGTATTAGGACACCTAAGCATTCGTTGTGGCGTTGATTGCGGAAGTATTATGGTCCAATTGCCGAACGTGCCCTCTCATTATCATCATCGTCCTTTTTCCTTTGCGGATTAGGGAGAAAGACCCCTTGTTGGAAAAAAAAGCAATTGAAGGCCGTTGCAGTAAACAGTAGATAAATAAGAACTCATGCATGATTAGATTAAATCTGAACACGGGTCTGTACAGTAACAGCCCCCTGCTTTACCTCCGCACGTTGTTAGCGTAGGACAAAAGTTGTCGTTGTTGTTCCTTTCTTCGAGGCACATCACACCACTTGGGGGATTGGCCAGCAATCGGAAGCTTTGAGGGGGAATGTGTTCGCTCCACAAAAATTCACATAACTGTGAATTGCAGACGAAAAAAGTTGTGGAATAATGCGTGTGCCGCATGACAGCTGAACGTGATGGCACGTGAGTAGAACTGGTGTACAACAGCCACAGAACGCCTATTTTTAGGGAAGCTGTGGCGTGCACCAGTCTGCTCGCTGGCGTCATTCGGACCGTAAGTCGAAGAAACGAAAGCAAAGAGGTGGGACGCGGTGTAGGAGAAAAGACGGCGGATGAAACGAAAGCGAAGAAAGCGATGCAAATGCGAGGTAGCAGTAAAAAAGTTGTTAGTAGGTATCGGTATAGGCTTTTGCCTTTAATGCACGTAAACAGGCTTAAGTGACCCGATGAATTATTTTTATTCTTCTCTTCGTTGCTATACATACCCGCGTTCGCATAGCCACGCTGAACGTACTGCGCTATTTTTTTAGTTGTAACTTCTGTAATAAAAATGCTAAATAATTCATGTAGACCTGAGCGTGTCTCTACAAATAGTCTTACTCGAAGTCCCCAACGATTTCACTAGGTCCTCGTTGAGTCAACTGGAGGCTTCGGTATCCGTGCTCGTCTCACACTTGTGATCTCCGGGTTTGAGTACCACACAGGCCCGAATTTTCCCAATTTTCTGTTTGTCTGAATTAGTTTACTCTGTTTACACGAGCTTTCTTGAAAAGTTTCGTGCGAACCGGAGCATTCTTTGAATTGCTCTTTAATACGAAACATTATGTGCCCCGAGAGGCAGAAGTTCGACGCTGTGGGCAACAGATACGTCAAAATTCAAGCAAGAAAGAAAAAAAATCAAGAGCCACTTCACTTAGTAAAGGCAGATGACTATAGTGAATCTTCTGAGCGTGTGATCTAGAGGTTACACAGAATTTAGGCGAAAACAAGAACGTAGCAGGAAAGGGGTGGAGGGGGGGGGGTGTTTTGGTGTTAGAACACCCTCGAAATTTTAGGAGTGGCGTATTCCCCTTTTGGCCTTTTTTCAGCCCATGGTTTTAAACACTTCATATATATATTTAAATGCAAAAACGAGAATAGAAAAAGAAAACGAAAATAAGATATTGTTTTGGCGCAGACTATCTTTGCACATTTTTTTCCCCTGCATGGTACAACACCCCTCGAAAAATATTTCTGGCTACGCCAGGAGGGCCACGAGGGGGTCAACCGATGCAGTCGTGCTTCACGCCGGTTCCACCAAGTACCGGTCCTCTGACGCGCCAAGCGGATGCAAGGCCACGAAACCAGTACCAATCGACAGAGATTCTCCACGAGATCACCGGGAGACCAGATTTTCCCCAGGCAAGCCATTATTTCTCATTTTATATATATACGAACCCGGGAAGTTTCGAAGCGGCGGCCGCCACGGTAACTCTAAATCAAGGGTTAGCCGGCCAGCGGCGGTTACGCAATGGCTTCCTCGAACCTCGAAGCCAAGATGTGTGTCCAAGTCGAAGGAGAAGAAAGTTCGCCTGAGGATTTTTTCCAGGACGCAGGATGGAAGCTTGCGGAAGAACGCGTGTCGAGACACCGACAGCGCAATGCAAGCTCGACGCCCGCTGTGGCGAATACCCAAGCCAAGAAAGCAGCGAGAGGTATTAAGAACGTCAAGGCCTCGATAATCAAAGCCGCAAGAATGCCAGCCTTACGGCTGGAAGAAATCAAGATCACCATACGACCAAGAGGTGGCCTTGACATCGCCACGCTATAGGGGCCACGGAAGTTTTCTTGGCGATACAACGAGCAGCTGGTTTCAACAACAACGAAGACAGCGAGGACATCCTGTGCCCGAACCTTCCACAGAACATCATCGTGGTTAGTACATCCAAAGAAGAAAATGCCACACGCTACCAAGGTCTTCGAGAGATAAACGTTCTAGGAGAGCCATACGAAGTCAGCGCCTACTGAGCCGCCCCTCATGACACCGTCAAGGGGGTGATCAGAGGCATCCCAACCAGGATAAGCCCAAGAGAAGTTGACGCCATGGTAGTAAATGCGAGAAATTCAACGGCCGCGGCAACAAAAAGAATCGGCAGTACGACAACGGCCATCGTAGCCTTCGAGGGCTCGCAAGTCTCCAACTTCGCCAGATTCGGGACTGGACTCCCGACGTGCCACCTGTAGAAGAAACAAATCGAGGTTTGCCACCAGTGTGGACGCATCGGGCACCGCAAAGACATATGCCCAACACCAACCGCTCACGTATGCATGGGATGCGGACTCGAAAACCGCGAGGAGGGTCACCCCTGTACACCCAAATGCAAATTCTGCGGCGGCGCACACCAAACCGCCGACAGAGAGTGCAAGGCGAGATAAGGCGAGATACAAGACACCGTACATCGCACGCAGGCGGCAATGCGGGTGACGAAAGGTCGGCAACCAGCTTGAGAGCGAGCGCGAATTCCCGGTGCTCGGAAATCCAGCTGCGCACAAGTCAAGAACGCCTTCCCGGAATCGCTCGCAGTCGAGAGGTAGCAAACAGAAGAAACGCAGCTGCAGCACCGACCACACCAAAACAAGGAGGCCGTCTCAGTCACAGGACAGAGTGAGCCGGGCCGACAAAGCACGAGGGGCCGCGAAAGCAAAGTCAACCAACACCCAGAAAGGAGCCAAACAAGTGAGCAACAATGAAATATATGAGCTAATCAAGACACTGCGGGAGGAAAACGCAGCCATGAAAAGAGAAAATGCAGCCATGAAATACACCATCCAGGAACTCAACAGAAAGCTGGAACAGAAAGAAACCACTGACAAGACAAATCAGAGCGAGCAACCGGGTACCAGCAAGACCAGCGAAACCGTCCCAGAAGCGGCTACTAAGAAGCGAGCGGTCGAGGCGCGCAAGGCTAAGAACAGCGTTGAAGACAGCATTGCGAGGCTCGAGGGATGATGATGGCCATGAAGACTGCCATAGATTCGATTCAAACCACCCTCGTGGAACATATAACAACAAGTTCATTGTCCTCGAAATGAACGTACAACTAATCATGAGCCACCCCATCTTCGTTTAACCACAGCAAGGTAACCAATCACCACCCAATGAAATCCACCTGGGACAAACATGGCCGCCGGCACAACAAGCCCAGTGCTGTGGCAGTGGAACTGTCGTGGTTTTCAAGGAAAGAGAGCAGTCGTCCAGCAGCAGATCGAGCAAGTCGGCAGGAAACCGGACGTGCTGCTACTGCAAGAGACACTCACGAATACACCGTCCCACCCAGGCTACAGGCTGCATGCGGCCCCTGCAGGTGGCAGAGGAGTATGCACCCTGGTCAGGAAGGGACTAACCTTCGTCGAACATGAACTCAAAAACGTCGGCGTCGAGCACACGCTCACGGAACTCGTTCCGAAGAAACACCAAAAGTACAGCATTTTCATCCTAAACTTATTCAGTAACCCATCGCAGAGGCAACAGATATTTAGGAACGTCCTACAGAAGGCGAGCGAAGCAACCGGCAAGCACGTGCTGCTCGCTTGCGGAGACTTTAACGCAATGGACCCCGCATGGGGATACGCCAAAGGTAACATCAAGGGGAGGAACCTGGCGCTGGACGCAAGCGAGCTGAACTTTACGCTCATCACAGACCCCGCACACCCAACCAGAATTGGGAACTCGGTATCCAGAGACACCACCCCGGACCTCACTTTCGTGAAAAATGACGAGAGAGCCACGATCACCTGGCGAAACACCGGGGACGACCTAGGTAGCGATCACACGCTAGTGGAAGTCACCATACCTACCCGAGACCGTGCCGACAACAGCAAGAAGTACACCTACATCGACTGGAACGCTTTCAGAGAAGCCAGGGTACAAAGCGGCGGAGAGGAAGAAGTCGATGACATAGAAGAATGGTCTAACAAGATCACCCTGGACAGGCGCAACGCGACAAGGGAAATCGAGACCGAAGTCGAAGTCGACAGGATGGACAGCAGGCTAGCCCACATCATAGAAGCCAAGAAATTCATGCTTAGCAGGTGGAAGGGACAACGGCTTAACAGAAAATTACGAAAGAAAGTGGCGGAACTCAACAGTACTATCGAAGAGCACTGTCGCACGCTCTGCACGCAACAGTAGAACGAGCTGAGCAACGCCGCTGATGGCCAGATGCACAACGATCGGATCTGGAACCTGCTCAAACATCTCCTTGATGAGGCGAAGACCAAATCACACCAAAGGGATCGGTTGGCAAAACTGCTGCACCAGGAGCTCTCCAAGCATGGAGCACAAAACGTTCAGCGCCATCTGCGGGAAAAATACACCGCGACAACGCCAACCCAACACCACAGAACATACCAAGGCGAACCCAATGAGCGCTTGGACAGAAACATCGACGTCGAGGAGGTCAGGACGGCTCTGCACGAGCTCAATACCAGATCGGCACCAGGTCCAGACCTGACCTCGAACAAAGCTCTCAAGAACCTGGACGACAAATCCACCGAGAGCCTGACAAAGTACTACAACCAGTGCTGGAAGAGCGGTGCCATCCCAAAGCAGTTGAAAAAGGCCAACACCATACTTATCTCCAAGCCAGGCAAGCCACCGAGCACCGACAACCTCCGCCCGATCTCGCTCACATCGTGCGTGGGAAAGGTGCTGGAGCACGGCGTGCTCAACAGATGGCAGGAGTATCTCGAAAGAGAAAAACTATACCCAGATACAATCATCGGCTTCAGAGCACACCTCTGCACTCAGGACGCCATGATTCAGCTGAAACAACAGATCATCGACGGAGACTCCAGGGATACCAATGCAATACTTGGTCTCGACCTGCAGACTGCATTTTATAAAGTCAAACACTCGGCACTCCTGAGGCAGATATCCCGACTGAACATGGGTGAGAGGACGTATAACTACGTCAAGGACTTTCTCTTGAACAGAACAGCCAAGCTGAAAGCGGGCAACCTAAAGATGGACGAGAAGAACCTGGGCAGCACGGGCCCACCGCAAGGCTCCGTCATATCGTCGATGCTATTCAATCTCGTTATGATACAAGTCGCAGAGCAACTCAACCAGATCGAGGGAGTCAAGCACACAATCTACGCGGACGACATCACGCTGTGGGTTGGCGGGGGCAGCGACGCCCACATAGAAGCAACTTTACAAACAGCCGTCGACGCGATTGAAGACTGCCTCGAGGGTACGGGACTTCAATGCTCACCAAGCAAGTCCGAACTCTTGCTGTACCTCCCGAACAACAGATACCATAGGAAAAGAATTAGGAGAGAACACGAGAAAATCCAAATTAGAACCAAAGTGGGGACGGTGATCCCGTCGGTGAACAGAATCAGAGTGCTCGAAATGACCGTCAAAGACAGCGGGAGAAACGCTGACACCGTCACCCGCCTCATCGGCAAAGCGGCAAATGCAATGAGACTCCTCAAAAGAGTCACGACGAGGAAGAGTGGCATGAGAGAGGAAAGCCTCGTAGACTAATTCAATCATTTGTGGTCTGCCACATTGCGTACGTGGCGGCTTTTCACAGATGGAAGAGGAGCGAGAAAAGCAAGATCGACATACCGTATTTACTCGCATAATGATCTCACTCGCGTAATGATCGCACCCCTGACGTTCGTCGTCAAAATACGATTTTTTTTATTTCCCGCGCAATGATCGCACCCTGAACTTGCCGCAGCCATATGCCGTGTGTGTGCCAAGTCCAGCTGACGATGGTCGTGCTCACCTATGTTTCCTCCTCTTTCAAAGCGGACATGGCTACGTCATTGCCGCAGAATTGCCGATATCAGGAATATCGGCACGCACGAGTTCATTATTGGTGCGGAAGAAACTCGCACTAAATGCAAACAATGTACTCACAAGACAAAGAAGAAAACGCGCTCAGCTTGCTGCGTCGACAGCCGTGTCCCGCACTGTGACAGCAGCTGCCACTTATTGGTCGACCTGTTCTCACATCGCAGCAAACTCGTTCCAGCGCGTTCCGTAATTCATAAAAACACTACATTTTGAGTCACTTTGAAACGCGGCTGGCGGTGGTCCATTCAGTTTTTATTATGTTTTTATTGATTACGTTTATTATGCTCATGAGACCTACCGCAAAAATTCTGACCTCCAACTTGCTTGCGTTTTCTGCGCTGAAACTTTTTTTGCAAAAAATTTACCCCTAAATTTGCATCATAATTTTGGAAAAAAAAAGTGTGATCATTACGCGAGTAAATACGGTAATCATAC
Source organism: Haemaphysalis longicornis (assembly GCF_048455015.1). Classification (NCBI taxonomy): domain Eukaryota; kingdom Metazoa; phylum Arthropoda; class Arachnida; order Ixodida; family Ixodidae; genus Haemaphysalis; species Haemaphysalis longicornis. Next base: position 283,600,788 of record NW_027526203.1, on the reverse strand, counting down.
GGAGATCCTACAAGACGGCCCTGGGACTGCCGGAAACGACCAACACGAACCGGACACTGCAATTGGGTACCCACAATACACTGGAGGAAATAGCCGAAGCTCAGCGTGTAGCCCATCTTGAAAGACTGTCGATGACTAAAACAGGCAGACAAATCCTAGACAAGCTAGGTATACGGTATCACGACCAACAAGGCACCAAGAATCCGATACAGGGCGAAATAAGAAGTGGCTACAGAGTTGACCCTATCCCCAAGAATGTGCACCCGGAATACAACCAGGGAAGAAGAAAGGCGAGGGCCAAGGCACTCATAGACCTACATGCCGGCGATGAGGGCGTCAGATACGTGGACCCGGCCGAACACGCCGGCCGCAAAGGCTTCGCCGTAGTGGTGGTCGATGCCAACGGGAACACTCGAGCGGCAGCCAGCACCCTAAGCACTCAACCAGAAGAGGCCGAAGGGAGAGCCATCGCCTTGGCCACCACGGATCGGGACTGCCAGACTGTCCTAAGCGACTCCAGGCAAGCCGTAAGGAACTTTGCCAAGGGCAGGATCGCGCCGGTGGTGATCCGCATACTACAACAAACAAGAAAGGACAAGAACGTCCGCATCAAGTGGTTTCCGGCGCACGCAGGAAAGGCATCGGAGAGAAACGAGAACCACAACGAGATGGCACACGCCGCGGCGCGAGAACTAACCGCCCGCGACCGCAACGGCTGTCGACTGCTGTGGTTCTGCACCAAAGACCGCATGGTGAACTACAAGAAGATGACGAAGTCCTTCCGACTGAGCCGCAGGCTTCTCCCACCTCCCTGTAAAGGACTGGACAGAGCCCAGGCTGTTTTGTTCCGACAACTGCAGACCGGCACCCTACCCAGTACAGAATTACTAAACAGGATGTTCCCCGAGACATACCAGAGCGAGAAGTGTGCGGCCTGCCGCCGGGAGACGGCCACCTTCACGCACATGCTGTGGGACTGTACCAAGAACCCCGGCGAAGCAAAGTCAGGAAGCATACCGCCGCGACAGGAAGCCGCCACGATGAGTGAAAACCAACAGCAACTTTGGGCCGTCCCGCAGGCCCTCGAGGCACTGGCCAGGCCGGGGCTCCGCGAACCGGTAACGGCAAGCGGGTATCCACGCCTGGAGCCTGCCTCGAGGATGACTTTGGCTCAGTCTACGCGCGCACGCGCGCGCGTACTGCAGGCACCAATAAAGTTTTTCCAATCCAATTCAATGACTACGCTACTAGAGAAAGGTACGAGCAATATTTAATTTCGTGTTGATGGCCTTCATGCTTAAGAAAGACATATACATTCACGCACACACTGATTTTTTTTCGTGTTGTGTTTAATTTTTTCGCATACATTTATTTTCTTGCAGAAATTTCACACCGCCTTGTGCAGGTACGTAGAACCGAATATAATAACGCACAGTTTGTTTTTCCTATGCGACTCATGTCCAAGATTACGGCCGATTCACACCCGGTGTAGCTCCGCAGTTTTGCATCAGTATCTCCAAAGTATATCCGGAAGAGAAGCGTGACAGGAGCAGCGGGGTTTCAAATTCGAAAGTGCACCCAACTACAGCCATTCTTGACAGCCCGTGAAGCCGTGTGGTGTGTGTCTCATTGTAGAGGGATCGCGTCGTTCGGCGATGTTGGCTGAAGTCAGTTCGTTTAGCGTGTGGAGCAAGGCTGCTTGGGCGATGACCGCTTCAGCGCCGCCTCGTGGGTAGGTCGGTATGCTTGTATTATTAGAGTGCAGCAGTACCGTAAACCCTTCTTTCGACGTGCGGGAGACGGATGCTTCAGAGGGGCGAGGCAGCTTGCGGCGGTGCATGCAGAGCGACGTTCGTCAACTGGCTTGCTGTCCTCGCTGTCTGCCAAAGTTAGCTGGGTCATGTCTGTCTTAGACGAGTTCCAGTTCGTCAAAAGTGTATGGTCTCTGTATGTGCTCTTGGGTCTTTCTATTTGGGCCTTCTGAGCTGATGATGAACGCCGGTCCATCAGCAGCTCAGCGTGATGATCGACGCGTGACGGTTCCGTGTTGCCTGGAAACCCTGTGAAACCCCGATGCAAATTATGTTCGTGCCAGGCGTAGAAAAAATTCCCGATACTGCCGCATGCACAAAGCAAAGGCATTCGCCTATAGATGTGTCGCGATCATATCAGACTTCCAGGCTGCCTAATGTTTTTCCAAACATTTAGCGTACATAAAGGGTTTGGTTGGAATTTACGTTGCCTCGAAGCGTTCGAGCGCGCCCCGCCTGCGATCGTGAGTGAGCCCCTCAGCTCAATCACTTACGCCTCGTTCGACGATTCCTCACTTGCCCTCTTTCGGCACGCTTCTAAGTCTCATAACGGTAATGAAAAAGTTATTTCTAAGCGAATTACATCGGTTTCATCGGTATAACGTAGATTGTCCTGTATCTGAATTGTGTCGCGCTCGGGGTAAAGTTACTCTATCCAAGCGAGAAATAAGCCCGGTTCAACACCCCACTTCCTCCACGCACGGGCCGCACAAGACGCGCTTCACCAAATTTTCTCAAGTCATGGGCACGTTACGGGAAAAACGTAACAGTGTTACATTTACAGTTACTTAAGCCAAAAAAGTAACTCTGTTAGGCTACAGTTAGAGTTTCCAAAAGTAACTTGTTACAGTTAGAGTTGCTGTGTAAAAGTAACATGGTTACTTTTTCGTTACTATACAGTATTAAGTAATAGATAACTAACCAAATTATTGAGTTAGTTTAATAGAAACGTGCGAGGGCATGCAGAAGGTCTAAACTGCACATGGTAAAACCTTACACGAAGGGAACCTAGAAGGGAGCACACTCAAACCCAACACCAACAATCGTTGCCCATACGTGCCATTTTGCTCCAGCAACTTTTTCTTCTTGATGCATCCTTGGTGTCATTATGGGTGCCAGTTCTCGGTGGGCCCCTCTGTAAGGGTATTTCTTTACAAGGGTAGGCTAGCTTCCTATTCGGCGGAGATTTAATTGCCGGTTTTTTTTTTGTTTGTTTGTTTATTCCCGCTCGACTGAAGGAGAAGAACATTTTTAAGAAAGCCCCTTAAGGAACGACTTCCGAACTTGGTCTTCTGGAGGGAAAATCATTTTCTTAGCGACCTTCTCTCATAAACTGCGAAGGGAGCCGTGTTGTTGAGAGGTAAAAGCTAGGGAGGAAAAATTGAAAAAAAGACAGTTCGAAAATGTGGAAAGCGCGAATGCACGTCGGCCTTTGACCAATATTGTTCCTGGATGATTTTTTATAAAAAATGAAGTAACTGTAACGGCATTTCCTGTGTACCAAGGGCGTCCGCAGAACGTTTTGCAAGGGGGGGCATCCATTAGCGTGGGGGGGGGGGGGGGGGGGGGGGGTTGTATGGTTGGATAGCACCAAAAAGGCGCTATTTGTGGTTACAAAAATTACAAACAGCGAATTAGAACCAGACTTGGAGAATATACATTGGATTTTATTACCGAACAAAGAAATAAAGTTAATAAAGAAAATGCGAAAAGCTACTGTCACTTTGTAAAGAAGAGTGGCCAGCCTCGCTGCGTGAGGGTTCTTGACTTACGCCAACTGATCGCCAGCACACAGCAAAATACGTTCACATACATACAACTGCACTCCGTCAATGTTCCTTGAATAGCAGCTGCAGACGCCTCGAGTTTTTCTGGGCAAATTGCGGGATGGCATGTGTGATGAAGTCTGTTGAAATGGCTCACACAATAAAGATACCACTGGCCTCCCTCACTTTCAATGCAATAAAGGCGTACAAGCGTTTTGAGGGGCTGATTTATAGGTTTTGTTTCGGGGCTTGGGTTGTGCCGACATTTCGCAATTTCGAAGGAAAGGGTGTACAAGGTGATGGGACGGGACGGGGCATGGAGGAAAGAAAAGGTTCTCCTCCGTGCCCCGGAAGGATGTTACACTCTCCCTGTAGCGGTGAAGATTTTAAGCTAGATATAGCTGCAAATTTGTCCGAAAACTGATGTTCTTGCGGTAATACTGCATAAATCTAGAGCTAAGAGAAAAGAAAAAAAAAAAAAAACGTCAAGCCTTTCAGAAGCACAGGCAGTCTGCTTCACTGCCGTCACATGACCGGCAATGTCAGTCAGTGGGGCTCTTAGATTTACAGTCTCGGACTTACCGTGGAGAGTCCGCGGGTAGTCCGAGGATTCCCCGAAGCCATAGGTATGCATGGGAAAATCTGATGCCGGACTGCTTCTCGGGGAGTCGGTGGCGAGTCCGAGACTGTAAATCGAAGAGTCCCACCGTCTAAAGTGCAATGTTGACCGCAGTCCTGAAGGGCGTTCCATGCGGATACGCAGGACCTGAGTGTACTAATCATTTGAGTAGCGTGGATTGCTGGGCAAGTTGGTACACGTGCATAATTAAAAAAAACTTTGCGCTAAAGGGCGGGACAAAGGAGAGAACGTCGGCGTCATTCTCTCTTCTCTTCCGCCCTTCAGGGCAAAGTTATTTTAATTACGGGCCAACCAAGCTGTGCAGGTTTTTTGTAGTGCATAAAAATATCCGAATCTCCAAGGGGGGGCAGTTGCCCCCCCTTGCCCCCCCTTCCGGACGCCCATGACAGTTACTGTGAAAAAACGTACCTAGTTACACATTCAAGTTCCTCTAACTTAAAAGTAACTAATTACAGTTACAAGTCTCTGAAAAAAGTAACTAGTAGCCGGTAACGCGTTACAAGTAGCTAGTCACTACCCACCACGGTGGCTCAGTGGCTAAGGCGTTGTGCTGATGATCACAAGGACGCGGGTTCGATTCCCGGCCGCGGGGCCGCTTTTATGATGGAGGCGGAAAGCAAAAACGCCCGTGTGTACGAGATTTCGGCGCACGTTAAAGATCCCCAGGTGGTCAAAATTAATCCGGAGCCCTCCACGACGGCGCGCCTCATCGCCTGCGTTGCGTCGGCGCGTTAAACGATACAATCAATCAATCAATCAATCAATCAATCAATCAATCAATCAATCAATCAATCAATCAATCAATCAATCAATCAATCAATCAATCAATCAATCAATCAATCAATCAATCAATCAAGTAGCTAGCCACTGCCCAAGAATGATTTTCCCCCAATGTACCCAGAATCGGCGCTGTCCATGAAGGGGTAGCTGCCTGCTTAAAGGAGCCATGAAGAGAAAACAAAAGTTTGTTTTATTCGAAAGATTAGGTGTTTCATAGTACCCCAAGCGCTTTCCCGGAAGCAAATGATGCTTTATTCACTGATAAATAAGGCAATTTAAGCCAAAATTTTAAATCTCCCGCTAAAATTGAACATTCCGTGACGTGTACAATGGCGTCATAGAGCCGGTCCATGAAACAGATACTTAGTATGTCGACTCCATATAGCACCCACACGCGGGAGTCGATCAAGACGGCGGCCATTTTAAAAATATTAGTAAAACCTAGTGCACCCGCAGCCCTAGTCATGGAATCGCCTGATCCGGAGAACAAAACTCTCGCCGAGGAGTTCGGGCTTGCATTTAACAACCTCACACCACAAAAACGCTCAATGCTTCTAAGTGCACGAGCGGCAAGAGTTGTGGGAAAAGCGGTGGACGTGAAAGCGACCATTCCGCGATAGCCACAACAGACGAACGCCCAGCCGTCGGCACCGCTGCCTCGTCAGCCCCGTCGCGACGGACGAATATAGACTGGTACGTATGTGCCGTATTTTGATTACGGTTAATAATAGTTCAATTTCAGTAGCAGTATCACTTATGCCAGTTGGCCGGTGTCGTGTATGGAAAGCCGTTCGCGCGAGCTCTCTGCTTCGACCAGAAAGATACGAGCGTCAATGCGCGGTGTTTACGGCATTTTTTTCCCCAAGGTCAGAGCGATTTGACGAAGTCGGCAACGAGCGCCAGCATGTTCCAGGAGTGAGCTAACGTAAGGGTCCCTGCCGTAACTGAACAAACTGAAGTTTTCAGTGGTTGTAAACTGGAAACGAGCTCGTAACGACAGCAGCAAACCAACACCATTCGAAACTTACGCGACGACTGGCACTATCTCGTCGCTTCTTGCTGTTTCTTACGCCCCTCGTTTCTATTTTTACCTTTGCTGGTTGGCGATATGACGGCCAACCTCCTGTGAAGGGATTACGATACGAAGCAAGGTCGCGGCTGTGCGTGCTGGAACGGTTCGTTGGCCCCGAAGAGCCTCGAACCCGAAAATTCGTCTGCGCGACGGCGAGATGTCGAGCTCGGCCGGCGCGCTAGTTTCGTACGCACTGGCGCACACGCTTGCGAGTTCGTTCGGACCTTCAACCGTTTATTCCACCGTTCTTTGTCATAAAAAGAATGTGCAGTATGTTTCACGGGCATTTAGCTCGCTATGCAAGCTGTAAGCCCTGCCTAACATGCGTTTGCTTTTGCCGGCCTCCGCCAATCGCAGAGCTTAGCCCATGTGACGGCATAGGTTCTGTTGCGGGAAATGAGCTGGTGGGTCGCATGACCATTCCCGTTTTTCCTAATTATGTAGCTTATTTGAGCGAAGTTTGCGTTATAAGTGGTGTCGTTATGGTTCTAACGAGGCAATCTTTCGAATGAACCAAACTTGTGTTTTCTCTTCATGGCTCCTTTAAGAATAAGCCTAGTAACTCACTCTTAATAAAAAAGGTCGTAAAAAGGTAGTAACGGCCGTATTTACTAACTCCTTACGAACCTTACTACCCCGCGGTTTTGTACGTAGGCTCGGCCACTAACAACTGCATGGTTAGTAAATTAACTGAGTGTAGGAAGTAGTATGCACTAGATTAAGGTCGTGCTTGTGACTAGGTTATGCATGGCCAGTTAGTAAACGCATGTAGCTCAGAAGAGTGCTATCGCGAGGACTTTACTAGGGGAGGTAGTGGTACTTACCTCCTGCTTCAGTTAGTAACCCTGACTAGTACAAAATTTATTACCTCCAGTTACTAAGTACCTAGTTTATACTGGGACAAGCAACTTGTTAGTGTTCTATTAGTGAATGCCCCGGCCTTTTTTTTTAAGAGTGCTCGGTTCTTGCGCACTTGTGTGGTAATTTCGAACGTCGTCTCCCGGTCTGCGAGTTACGGCATCCATTGAACTAGCACACTTCAGTTCGGTCCAAACTCGTTGGAACCACTCTTTACTGGCTCTGGAATCTACCTCACGTCGTTATCGCTCACCTTTGTAAGACACGGAGCATGTTGCTGCGGCTGCAAAATTTATTTCTCTAATAATTTCGCTAAAATCCCAACCTCAGCTACGAATGGTCAGTGAGAGGCTGCTGTCACCATCTCTTGAACCTGCACCAGTATTTTAGTGCGCTAACTTTCTCGAACTCGTTCTACTAAGTAATTTTCCTAACGACATCTATGTACAAGACAATGCGAACAGCTATTTAAGCACGAAGAACGCCTCCAAGGTGCAGCGCAACCTTAATAATCAGCGAATTAATCCCGCAGCTTCGTTCATACGACGTCGAGTACATGTTATAACTGCTCGCAAACCGGCCAGGCCCATCACCTCCTGCGAAGAGAACAGCGACGCGATCTTCCGCACGATCGTTGAACCTACAAGCTGGGGAAACATATTGGGGCCCGAACGCGGCAAGGCGGCGGAGGAGGGCAGAGGCGCGCAAGGCGAGACCGATGCCCCTGCAACGTGATCACCGGCGTGTCGGACGCGTCCAATGACACGCATTGTTGGTGCGCGCACGGCGGGGTCGCTTGCGCGGAATCCGGGCCGCGCTTCAGTGGGGTTTTCGCTGCTGTCCCTTTTCATAAGGGGCTTGTTAATATGGAGAACGCGCCAGGAATGCTATCCCCGCGCTGCTCCGCGGTTCCTGGCTGGAACAATAAGCGCCGCCCCGCGATAGCGTCGCGCGGGAGGTGTCGCCTGTAGCGCAAGCACGTGCCGCAGCTATCTCGGCCCGGAGGGAACCTTGAGCTTGACGCGGCAGGCGCTGACGGCTGCAGCGCTGCACCCGAGTCCCGCTCCCGAATGATGATAGGGGCGAAGAGGGGAAAGAATGGCCGCACTAATGGCCCGCTCCGAGTGTCACTCCATTATGTAACGCCTCGCGCGAGTCTGCAAATATGGCGGCCTTGCGGCAGCACTTTCCTGGGCCCCTTTCATCTCACCCATGAAGGGTGGTGCGGGCGACGGGCAACCATAGATGCATTACTGCCATGCGCTTTTCTGACATGCCGCATTGTTTCTAACCAACGAATGCGAGCATTCATAAATCGCACATGTCTTATCGGCGTCTGTGTTGCGTCTCCCAACAAGAACCTCCGTGCGACGCATGGACTTCCCTAGTGTTCGGACGCTTGACCGCGCAGCTTGATTGGAATGTGGTGACGAATACATAAGCTTAAAAAAAGATTCGATATGCCTTATTCGGCGGCTGTTGAGTGCGAGAGCAGGGTCTTTGGGAACTGTATGCTAATCGAAGGTATCGCTGTAGTCGCCATCAATTCCATTGTATTTTTAATGTAGTGATTTTGTTAGTTGTTTGCGAGATTGCGTGCGTAGTTCTTGCACACGCGTTGCTGATCATTATGTCAGCGCGCAACGAAGAACTCGCTGTTTGTTTGCCATTGCCGCCTGGCCTTATCAGCGTGCCGTGCCGTCGTTCCGGCACGGCACGACATTCAGCGTGCCGTCGTTCCGGCGGGGCCTTCTCCTCACCTCAGTGTTCACTTGTCTGTCGCCGCATGGTACGAGGAGACGACACAAGTACGACAAGGATAGGGACATTGCGACCGCCACACGCCGATATCTACCAATTCAAGCCCTACTGCATTAACGTTTTGACCTTATAAATGAATTTAACAGTATTGTTCTTAAATGTCGTAGCTTTAAGAACAAAAAAAAATTTGCTGCCCTTATTGAATTTTACAAGTCACATGTTGCTGTCGGCACTGGGTCATGGTTAAACGATGTAATAACTCAATGCAAAATTGCAATGCAATGCAAACGCAAAATTGATTATACATATATAGCATATTGTAAATATCGCGCAGTTGACGGCGTGGGATTTTCTTCCTTGTACACAGCGGTATCAGTATCGTACCAAGAAACATAAATACCAAATCATGTGAAACATCCTGATGCAAGGCAATCTTATTTAATGGTTCCTCTATAACTATTGAGTCGTATTTACAGACCCCCTAGATTCAAAGGCCCAGAGTCGTTAATTGTTTTAGCTTAGTAATATTTGACTAACTATGCATGCGACATATATTATCTTTGGCAGCGATTTCAATTTTTCTGACATATAATGATACAATGTTCGGACTAGCATAAAAAGTTCCGCAATGCTGTACACTGATTTCCGTGAACTGATTTGTTCGCATTCGCTCTTCCAGTTCATAAAATGTCCCACCAGGCTGTAGGCCCCGGTAGCGCTAATGTGCTTGAATTACGTTGTTGCGATGACCACACTGTCATCTATTTTTCAACAACAATACTTGGTATGAGCCACCGCGACGTCATTGCCGGAGCATAGGTTGCGATATCGGGCGCCGCTCTAACCTATTCTCGAAAAAGGGTTGTATTAGAATAGTGGTGACCATGTTTGTCTACACCTCAGTTAGATCAGCTTTTGTCTCTTTTTAGACGGAACACTGCCAGCCGCGATGTAAAGGCTACGTGGCAATTCAAAACCAAGCCTTTTCCGTTTATTCGCACCTCGTTCCGTCCCTAGTGGTTTCCTCCAAGCGTCGATCTGGCAAACCGTACATCAACAGCAGTTAGCGCTTCAATAAACCGAAGGCACCGCGTGCACCAAAAGTACTGCGTCACCACAACCCGCCCTCTATGGAACGTCAAGTGACTATACAAGGAAGGGACTAAACGAGGAAAGGATAAAACAAATAGGATCAGACACAATACGAAAGAAGTATAGCATTTAAGGCAGGCAAGCGGTGATGGAGGCTGTTTTAGATGTTGGAGATGAATACTTATTTTGAGTCCATATTTTCCAAATCAGTTCACCTCTCTTACTGCTGTCAATTTGTTTGTCAGTATTCAGATATGAACAACAAAATCATGCACCCCCCTCCCCCCCCCCCCACCCCCCCCCCCCTCCCTCGAACGACAACGATGGTTGAACGCGTAGCTTTCTCGTGCGGGATTTTTTGGTTGTCGTCTGAGCTTGGACTAAGTTTCGACCATGTCGAAATGGAACAATCGGATCGACGCCGACTTCGTAACGCGAGCGACCCGGGTTCGATTCCGCCCACAGGAAGCGTTTTTTTCTTTCACTTCACCCACGATCATTCATCATCATGGTCAGAGAAAGCTGGCTTTCCTGCAGGTAGTTATTGCGTTACAGACCATCAGTGAGAACCCTAAAGCTGCGTTTTAATAGGTTTTACTGAACTGGCATTCCAGCTCTACTACGAAGATATGTCGGTAACCTTTCCGCCTGGCCCTGATACTACCACGAGTTATGTTTGGAAAAACTGTTGTTCTTTTTTTTTTCCCCTTATTTTTCTCAGACAGTGTCTTAGAGGGCACCGAGCAAAAAATGCCTGACGGGCCTCGGTGCCTTTACAATATTCAATACATACATTCAGAACATAATGAACAGTTCAGCTTTGCGGTTCTGTACACCAAAAGGAACCTTACATAAATAATGCAAAAAAGCCAAACGCAATGTACACACAGTGTGGATTGTACACGAACCCACAAATCAATAAAGCGTCTCTGTTGTCTCTGTAGTGCTATGCAGTTAGTCTTCAGAAAACCGATTGCATTTGGCTGTTAACGTGACGACTGGAGACCTTTAAATATCACTCCCATTTCCAAAACTGGAAACAAAACAAAAGCAATGAATGCAAACGCACAACATATCCACTTACCTGTGTAATAAGCGATTAATTGGAACACATTTTTTATGCCAAGTTAATCACCCATCTTCGCGACATTAATAATTCTTTTTTCACAACAAAACGTGGCTGCAGAAAGGGGTTTTCTTCTGATACTTAAGTACTATACTGTAGTCATTGAAATTGTTTCTTTGATTGACATCGGGTACCAGGTGGAATGTGTATTTTTTGATTTACCGAAAGCATTTGTTTCTGTATCACACAATTATGTATCACCCCTTTGCTGAAGCTGCTTCAGGGGTATACTGTTGGCAGAAAAGTGCTGTTGTTTCTCGAAGGAGTGAATTCTTCCGTAGTCGAAAGAACTCCCCATGGATCGGCCCCTTCTTTTCTTAATATCTATGAATGGCAGGTGCCAGCACTTTTCCAGTGACATTAGACTTTACGCCGACGACTGAGGCATATACCATGTTACATATACCGCAATTCAGCTTAAAAGCACTCCAAATAATAAAAAGTGAGGTATACCTCTGTCACTGAAAGAATAGCATACAACCAATGCGTGATGCTGGTGATGACGTATGGAGCAAAGACTTGGCGCCTTACTAAACAACTGAAAAGAAAACTTGGTTCGGCTCAACGAGCCACGGAACGAAGGATGATAGGCGTAACGCCAAGCAACAGGAAACGAGCCTCCTGGATCAGGGAACTAACTCGAGTAGAAGATATCATAGTTCGAGTAAAGAAAATTCCCCGCATTTCCCCGAGGGGAAGAATGTGAAAGTGCGAATGCACGAGTTGAATTTGCGCGGTTCGGTAATGTTCGCGAAAGAGAGATCACACACACACACACAACTACAAAGAAAGAAAGATGCATTTATTCACAGACACCTATTTGTGTTGTCGTTGTACTTGATTGCTAGAGCGGATCTCAGCTTTGAAATTTCGTGTCAGTACTCCTTTAAGCGGGTGCATTAGCCCTTCTCACGCCCGATTCCTGGCCAATCCCCCACGTGGGTATGTGCCATGTCAGCGGCTAGGCAGCGCGCGCCCATCTTCCCCCGTTGCTAGGGAAGACGAGGAGCGCGCGCACCCGCAGCTGTTGCTATGCGGACTACGGCGGCGGACGATTCAGGCTCGCTTAAGAAGTGCATTCGCACTTAAAACGAAAACTACTGTTCGTGGAGGTCCAATAATTGCGC